>NC_134119.1:4719375-5033750 GCF_040939455.1 Microcebus murinus
AGCAATTTGTGTTAGTATTTATAAGCTTGTTAGAAGAGCAAAAACACTTCAAATAACACATTATGGGAATGGTTTATTCTAGTTCTCCCTTACATAGACTTAGTTATTGTTCATTGAAGAGTGACTAATGAGACCTTCTAAAAATTATTTTTTATTTTTATAAGTTTTACATTAATGTATTCTTCTGGTATTTTTTTAAGTACACATTTTATCAATAAGGCTAAACTTCTTCCTGGTCCCCATTAACCTATTTTCTAATATTTTGAGTCAGACATAGACATAGTGGACCATGTCTATCATGTTCCCCATCCAATGTCCCCTAGTGCTATGTCAGAGACAGAATATTTGATCGTATGGATAATTGGTCTGGCCCAGGGTGGCATATCTCATGTAGAGTTATAGTGACAGGATGACATGTTGAATGGAGAATCGTAAATATTGGGAATGCCTGTAGAACGGGTTCTTAATGAAAATGCTTGCTAGGGTAGACGTGCTATAGCATTCCGCCTCCAGCTCCAGCTCTGCTCATGTCTGGGCCAATAAAGGTATCTCACTGGGTATGTTTTGTTGTGTTTATTTTATTTTATTTTTTTACCTTTTCACTTAAAACCAATTATAGTGTGGCTGCTCAGTCAGGGCTTGGTGGGTGCCTGTGAAATCTCCAGCATCCCTTAACCCACTGAAGGTGGCGGAGAGTGTACTTTCTTCTGCTGTGCTCATCCCTTCACCTGGAATGTTCTTTTTCCCTTTCCCAGATCCTCTGTCTTCTTGTGTGGCAGATTCATAGTTGGTCTTTAAGGCCCAGCTCACATGACACTTCTGTCCTAGGAAAGCTGTGTCCCATCTTGTCCACTCTCCTCCAAGCAGAATGCTCCTCCTGTGTTGGTTTATACTTGTGTCCCATGGAACTTGCCATGGTGGCCTTGAGGGATGTTACGGTTATGATGATCTTTGTTCCCTTGGGAACTTTGGAGTCCAGGAACCCTGCCTTTTCATCTCTGAATCGCCAGTACTCTGTTGAATTACAACTTAATGTTGTTACCTGAAGTTGGCCATGAGGGAAGAATATATTCAAAGTGGGTTGGCTGTCAACGTGTTATCTTTTGTGCAGAACTCTTGATCCTTTTCTTGCTGCAAAATGACCTGTAAAGTTTCTTTTTTTCCTTCTGTTTATTAGATAATACCTACTGTATTTGAATCTGTGAAGCACATTCACCTAACAATATACTTAAGATACTAATTTGTGCTTAGCTTGCTTTAAGACAAATTGGTGTCTGGTAATAAGCATTGACATACTGGCAAGTATTCAAGGGCCCACAGTGTGTTTTTACTGCAGCATCCTCATCTGATTTATTTTATACCCCAATTTGTTTTAAATGAGGAATACTGACAGTGTTAATTATTGTTGGTAGTTGGCCCTTGGGTAAGTAGTTAGCATTGAGGAGGGTAAATGCTTTTTTTCAGAGTTGTAGGGTCCAGAAATATGTTTTTCTGGTGGGCCTTTTCATTAGAGAAGAGTTCCTTTTTTTTTTTTTTCGTTTGTTACCTGGCATCAGGGTGAAAAGATAATAAATTCTGTTATTCTTTGCAAAGTGAGCAGGACCTCCCTGCAGAGGAGCTGCTCCTGTTTTTGGTGTGTGTGCTCAGAACCACAGAACCACTCTGGATGGTGGAGGTGAGCTATGCCTTACCTATTGAAGTGCGTTTTTAAACTTGGACCAACTCCCTGGAGGGCAGGTAGCAGCCACAGCCACTGACCGTGATGCCGCAGAGCTGCAGGTATGTTAGGCACCCAGTTCAGGGAAATAGGGCGTCTCGTGTGTGTACAGCAGCTACACGCACAAGCTGCATATAGGATGATGAGAGAGGCATCAACCCCTGCGAGTTGCAGGAATGCTTCTCCAAGCCCTTTCTGTACTTTCTTTGCTAGCTTTAAGTATTAATCTTTTTTGATAAAGAGTCAGTGATGTCCCCTGTACACTTGCCAGTAGACCTAGACAGTGGCAGAAATGTAGAAAGCAGCTGCTGCTCAAAAGTTTATCATAGTGTAGATATTGAAGTCAAAACGTGATCAATACTGGTTTATTTTATATTTTACATTGGGTCAAGGCAGCTTGAAGTTATTGTTAGAAACTGCTTCAGAAAACTCTTCTCTTCTGCACTGTATTAAGCTTTCATAAATGGAATTGGTAACTTTTAAAATGTAAAAAAAAAATGAAAAAAGTTTGAGCAAGGAATTATTTATATGCTACTTCATATTTCATTTCTAACTTGAATGCTTAAGATTCCTGATGTTTATGTGTGGTCTCGACTTGTCGGGTCCCAGCATAATTGACTGCTGTGATATGGCCATGCGGACCTTAACCCCTTGTTCCTGTGAACACTTGCCAGACAATATACCATCTTAGCAGTGGCTAGAAATGTAAATTCTAGAACATTCTTTTTGACAGCAGGAATCACTTTTTGTGCTACTGCCATTGTCACGGGCCACAGCAAATTCGCTTGGCAGAACTTTACCTTTCATTCATTTATTCAGCAACTTATATTGAGTGAGTACCTGTGGTGGGCCAGGCATGTCAATGAATCAATCAAAGATTCTTACCCTGGGGGCGGGGTTGCGGGGTGGACACAGCTGATGAAGAGTAAACATAGGAAGTAAATGTTTTGTGCTTTGGAAGGTGACGAGTTCTGTGGGAAAATAGAAAAGTATTATTAGATCGGGGTAAGGCGGGTATAGGTGGGGGATGCGTAATTTCAAAATAAGGCGGTCAGGGCCTCATTGAGAGGGTGATGAATGAGCAAAGATTTTAAAGAGGAGAATGAATTTACCTGAGAGGACGTCTGGGGAGGAGACTTCTAGGTAGAGGGATCAACCACTGCAAAGGCCTTTGGCTGGGGAAGTGACTGGGGTGTTTGGGAAAGAGGAGACCTGGTGGCTGGAGACGTTGAGGGCGATTAGTAAGTGGGAGGTGAGGGCAGAGAGGTCAGGGTGGGCCAGATCTTTTCCACTGACCAGAAACCCCTCAGGTACTGACACCTCATAAGTCTTTCTCTTTTACAGTGTTTCTTAACTGCAGGGTTATTCTCTTGCCGCCCCCCCTCCCCAGGCATATCTGGCAATGTGTGGAGATGGTTTTGACTGCCACAACTTGTGGTGGGGGGTTCCTGGCATGTAGTGGACAGGAGCCAGGGATGCTATTCTGCTAAACATCCTACAGTGCCCAGCCCCCACAACGAAGAATTATCTGGCCCAGAACGTCAATAGTGCTGAGGTTGAGAAATCCTACTCTATTATTATTATATAGTTCATCAGCTATTGATTGATTTAGTTTGTCTTTAAAGACTTAATAAAGAAAAAAACATTAAAATGTCCCAGGAAGAGGTTATTAATCACAGAACCTGGTCAAAATGCTTTCACAGTTGACATTGATGCCAACGCTGGTTCTGTCCTTTCAATTTGAGGGAAGGAAATCCAAATACTGCATGTACATTTTAGTAAAACCTGGTGCTTTTAAGGAGTTAAAAAAGAATCTAACATATCATTCACAGGTAGATAGTAATAATCTTACTCATAATCTCATTAATTTGCACTCAAATAGGATTTTCTAATTTTGAAAGCATGTTGATCCACACAAGAGAAAATGTTTACTTGTATGATAAAAAAATTGATTTTCAGTACTTGTAATAAGAGGCACTATTTTTTGCATATGAATATGATGTTATTAGTAGGAGTATTTTCTTTGGATTGCACCAATCCAATATTTTTCAGAAACCAATCATTTGTGTACCACTTTTTCTATTTTTACTCTGTCACTATATCACCTGTATTTTTCTTTCAAATCACTTTTTATCTAAACACATTTTGGGAAACTTGTATCAGTTGCTTTAAATGAAACTTAACCAAAATATCATAAAACAGAAATAAAATAACATTATTAAATTCTAGAGACACACAGTGCCCCTGCAAAAGATTCTGAATGTGAGACCTGCTTTGTATTAAAAGGAAGATTACCAGTTTTAGGAAAGTTTTCAAGATGCATTAGCATCAAAATGATACTTTCTTTGACTTAATTAGAGAATAAAGAATGGGGAGTGACTTTCCTACCGTTTGATTTAATGACATTTAATATACCTGCCATCTGTTACACTTTGGCTTATGCTGGCCTAAGCTGTCCGTGCTCTGACCAGGCTGTGCCTTTTTAGCAGGGCTAGCTGGGGTCAAAGCTGCAATCTGAGAGTGTAGAACCCGTGAGGGATAGAGTGGAGATGCCAATTGTCCACCAACAATCTATTAATGCAAAACTCTCCCAGGGAGGTAGCAGTTAGACAGCCTGGTTCTTTGTAAAATTATAATTCCATCTCTTAAAGCAAAAATTCCTATTATTCACATTTCTTACAATTTCAGATGAGTTTTAAAACATCTTTCCTCTCTTTGTCCCTCCTTATGTACTTAATGTGAATCACCAGAATTTAACTGTACTATATTCTTTATTAGGATAATTGAATACTTTGATTAACTCATGTACACTGTATTAAATGGTAGAATTCATTAATTTTATTTTAGCAGTTATATGATAGCTTTTGACCTGTTTTCTCTTTTCTGAAACTGAGATATCTCATTTTTGCAAGCAGAAGTGGAAAACTTTGTAACTCACACTGTGGGTATAGCTCCAGGTGGTTTTAGGCTAGATGCTGCATCTCAGGGTTATTTTTGTGAAAGCTAGATTTTCTCAGCTTTCTCAAAGGCTCCTAGGCTCTCTTGAATTGAATCCTGGTAATCAGAGTCTCAGGAGACTGATTTCTATAGAAACCAATATTTATGAAGTGTGTGCTGTGTGCCAGGCATCATATAACATGAGTGTCTGAAGGACCTTCAAGTCTAGCTGCAGAGACAGAAACAGTCTAGTTAGCATTAGTGTTATACCACTTTATGTAAAATGTTGAAACCTGACAACTATGTAGTTCCATTTATTGCCCCCTCACTTTATGTTATCGTTTTAAATACCTGTATATATATTATAAATTCCACTGTACAAGGTTATATTTTTTGCTTTAAACTGTGATTTTTTTTAAATTAAGAGGAAAAATTGTTTTTTTATATTTTCCATTTCCAGTGCTCTTGATTCCTTTTGAAGATACAGGTTTCTGAGTGATACCATCCCACTTCAGCCTGCAGAACTTCTTTTCAGCATTTCTTGTAGTCTGCATTGGCTGGCAGTATTAAAAAGGGGGTTTTAGAAACAAATTTCTAGTTTTTTTTTGTTTTTTTTTTTTTTTTTTTTGAGACAGAGTCTCGCTTTGTTGTCCAGGCTAGAGTGAGTGCCGTGGCGTCAGCCTAGCTCACAGCAACCTCAAACTCCTGGGCTCCAGCGATCCTTCTGCCTCAGCCTCCCGAGTAGCTGGGACTACAGGCATGCGCCACCATGCCCGGCTAATTTTTTATATATATATCAGTTGGCCAATTAATTTCTTTCTATTTATAGTAGAGACGGGGTCTCGCTCTTGCTCAGGCTGGTTTTGAACTCCTGACCTTGAGCAATCCGCCCGCCTCCGCCTCCCAAGAGCTAGGATTACAGGCGTGAGCCACAGCGCCCAGCCTCTAGTTTTTTTTTTTAATTTAACAATGTCAGATTCCTGAAGGGTATTTTCACTGGATATCAAGTTCTGGATTGATAGTTTTTTCTTTCAATCCTTTAGATGTGTGTTTTCACTGTCTTCTGCCTCTACTGCTTCTGATTCCTTTCAGATTCCTGAAGGGCATTTTCACTGGATATCAAGTTTTGGATTGTTAGTTTTTTCTTTCAATCCTTTAGATGTTGTGATTTCACTGTCTTCTGCCTCTACTGTTTCTGGTCAGAGTCAAAGTCATTTAAATCATTACTTCATGTATGTAATATTTGTTTTCTCTGCTTTTAAGATTGTCACATTTGATTATTAGCAGCTTGACAATGATATGTCTAGGTCAAGTTTTCTGTGTCTTTATCCTCTTCATTAAGATCCTTGATTCTGGACATTTATGGTTTCACCAAATTTGGGGAATTTTTGGTCATTATTTTGTAATCTTTATTCTTCTGTTAAGTCCACTCAGTGAATTGTAAAATTCCAGATATTGTTTCTGTTCTAGAATTTTTATTTGGTGCCTTTTTATAGTGAACATTTCTTTGCTGAGATTCCATATCTTTTCATTCATTACTGGCATATTTTCCTTTATATCCATAAGCATTATTATAATAATTGCTTTAAAAAGCTTTGTCTTTCAATATTTGTGTACTATCTGAGTCAGTGTGTTTTGATTCTTTTCTCTCTCAACTTGTTCATGTTTTACTGTTTATTCATGTATTAATTTTGGATTGTAACCTGGATATTATAAATGTTATGTGTTATAGAATCTCTGGATTCTGCTATGTGCCTCCAAAGAATATTATTTTGTTTTGTTTTGTTTTCTTTTAATAGGCACTTAAATTGACTGGGGTCAAACTGTTAACTCATCACTCCTATGGTGGATAATATTCCAAATCTCAATTCAATTCTTTTAGCTTTAGCTGTGCTGATTGGGGTTTGCCACACAAATGCATGGTTGAACCAGGGCTTGGGCAGAGTTTAATACAAAGGCTTCACCTCTCTGTTTCCTTCCTGGGATTCCCCCTCTTTGCCCTCCTGCACACTTTCTATTGGCTATGGTTGCCCTGAACTCTGGAGATAGAAACATAAGCAATATCAGTAATATAATATGCTCAGTGATTTAATAATAATAACAACAGTTGATTTTTTCAAAGTGCTTATGTGTATCAGGTGCTATATAATTATATCTGTCTTATGTCATTCAGACTGCACTACAGCAGTCATCTAAGGTAGGCACTGTTATACCCTTTTTAAGCTGAGGAAGTTGAGAATCAGAGAGGTGAGATATTTATCCAAGGTTACTTGCCAATAAGAGGCAGAGCTGGATTTCAGAATCAGGTATTCTGACTCAGGGCTCCACACTCCTATCGATTATATAGTTGTGCCTCAATCATCTTTTCAGTGGGAAATCTGCTGCTTCATCTTTAATTTTTTCTGTTATCTTTGTCTTTGGTATTTTGCAGTGGATCTAAGATATGGATTAGTTATTATTCAGTTTAGGATTTCTACTTCAAATTTAATATTCATCTTTTTTTTCTGTTCTGGAAAATTATTAGCCATTATCTCTTTGAATATTGCCATTTATGATTTTTACTAATTCCTCCTTCCAGATTTCCTATTGGACTTATCTTAGACCTTAGTATTCTGTTCTTCATGTGTTCTAATTGCTGTCCCATATTTTCCATATCTTTATTTCTCTGTGCAGCATTCTGGGTGATTTGTCAGATCAATCTTCCAGCTCACTAACTCTCTCTTGAGCTGTGTCTAAACTGCTACTTAAGTCAGTTACAGAAATCTTAATTACGTGTCTCTATTTTTCATTTCTACTTGATTTTTTCTAAAATGTTTCTGCCCTGCCCCCCACACTGTTCTCTTTTTCTTTTATTATGATGTCTGTATTTTAAAATCTTACTCATTTTAGGCATAGTTATTTGAAAATTTATTTTTGATTTTTCTAATATTTCTAATCTTGGGGTATGAATTCTTTTGTACATACAATTTGTCTACTAACTCTTCTGATTATGGGTTGTAGCCATGTTTAGTTTAAAATTTTTTATTACCTGTTTATTTTCAGGGGTTGTTTTATGAAGTCCTATGTGTCTTGGATGTGAAAGTGTTTCTTTAAAACAATTTCTTGTTTGCTTCTGCTGGGATGCCTGCAATTTTAATGAATTGTGTCAGTGATCCTTTTAGTAGCTCAGCTTGAGTATCCTGTATGTGGGGTTAGTGTGAATTTGGACTGTACACTCACAGGCTGTGCTGACCTCTTGTTTTGATTTCTTAAAAGTGACTAACCCCTCCTCCCACTCCCACCCTAACTGTATATAGTCCCATATACACAGCTGTCTTATAATGCGGCAAATGGATTTCAAATTGATTGCCCATATCTTTTATCTCCATGTGTGTATGAGAAATGCAGTCCTATAGACCAGTATCTAGATCTTAAATATTACCATAGGGTGTCAACCTCTGCTGACTAATCTCACTTTGATTTCTATCTTCTTTTCTGGCCTTGGGATTATACTTCCTGTCTTTCTATGTTTTAAAATATTTTATTGAGGGGTTGTGTGTGTGTGTGTGTGTGTGTGTGTTTGAGGCAGTTCCATTCTCTTCAACTCCATTGCCATGTTGTTTGAAATCAGAGCAACAAGGATTTGAACCTAGTTGTCCAAAGCTAATGCCCCTCTGGGATACCACACTAGGGTAGGGTAGTGATACTGGCAGTGAAAAAGGGGACTGATGTTAGAATACAAAACAGAATGCCAATTTATTATTTGTAACAATGAGATAAATATTTGCCTAGAAGGCTGAACTATCTGGGTTCACAAGTCAGCTTCCTACTGGACAAAGCCAGGAGTAAGAACTTGACGGTGCTTTTTCAGCACCAGTTAGGGGCAAATGGGATCTTTCTGACAGACATGAGGAGCCTGACAATTTTAAGTTATGTCTTTGCATATCTGTATGATGAAATGAAGGTGTCCCTAAGGGCATTGCATCTCCCTGTAGTCTTGTAATTACTATGTATTCACTGGATCTTAATTGGGGTTCTCAAGGAGATTGTTAGGATCACAAGGTCACTTCATAAATACAGGATGAGAGCAAAGGGAGTTTGATGCTCTTCAGGGTTGTTTTCATCACAGCAGTGCCAGCAACTTGCGAGATAGATTCACTGTTGCCACCATAAGACCTGGCTTGGGAAGAATAGAATGGACAGATGTTATGTCTTCTGCTCATCTTTCTTGATTTTTTTAAAGTCACTTTTATTGATGTACAATACACATACAATAACATTCACCAAAGTTTAATTTGTTAAGATGAGTCTTAACAAATAGAGTTGTGTGACCACAACCATGGTACCATAATCAGGATACAAGACATTTTCCAAAGCCCCCAGAAGTGTCCTCATGCCCATTTGCCATCACATCTCCTCCCCACCCCCAATCCAGGTGTCTTAGTCTGAAGCCTGGTAATTTATAAAGAAAAGAGGTTTATTTGGTTCATGGTTCTTCGGGCTGTACAAGAAGCATGTCTCCAGCATCTGCATGTGGTGAGGGCCTCAGGCTTGTCCCACTCTGGCAGAAGGCAGAGAGGGGCAGGCACCACATAGCGAGAGGAAGGGAGTGAGGGAGGGCAGGGAGGTGCTAGGCTCATCTCTCTTGGGAACTGATAGAGTGAGAACGTACTGATTATCAAGAGGAGGGCACCAAGCTATATTCCCTCCCCCCTGACACAAACACCTCCCAGGAGGCCCCACCTTCAACATTGGGGATCAGATTTCAGCATGAGATTTGGAGGGGACAGATATCCAACCTATATCACAGGCAACCACTGATTTTCTAAATATTACTATATTTCTGTCTTTTCTAAGATTTCATATTAGTAGAATTATGCTGTATGAAATCTTTTGTGTCTAGTTTCTTTCACTTGGTGTAATGCTTTTGAGATGTATCTGTGTTGTAGCATATTCGTAATTCATTCCATTTTATTGCTGAGAAGTAGCCCATCATATGGATATACAAGAATTTGTTTATCAATTTAGCAGTTGATGGATATTTTGCTTATTTCCAGGTTTTGGCTATTATGAATAAAGCTGCTGTTATCATACGAGTACAAATCTTCATGTAAACATATGTTTTCTTTTCTCTTGGATAAGTACCTAAAAGTGGGGTTTACTGGGTCATCTAGCAAGTATGTATTTATATATTTTTTTAAGTAACTGCCAAACCATTTTAGTAGCTGTACCCTTTTCCATTTCTACCAACAATGTGTGAGTGATCCAGTTGTTCCGTATCCTTGTTAATATATTTAGTATAGTCAGTTTTTTAAAAAATTTGGCCTTCCTAGTGGTCATGTAGTATTATTTCATTGTGGTTTTAACGGACATTTCCCTAATTACTAATGACGTAAATCTTTTCATGTACTTAATCTGTCATTTGTATGTCTTCTTTGGTGAGATGTCTGTTCTAGTCTTGTGCTCATTTTTGAAATTAAGCTCTAAGAGTTTTTTTAATATATATATTTTGGATACAGAACCTTTATCAGATACATGTTTTGCAAATATTTTTGTCTCAGTCTGTGTCTCAGTATTCCATTTACTTCTTGAAGAGTGAAAGTTATCAACTTTGATGGCATTTAATTTATCAGTATTTTCTGTTATGGCACATTTTTTTATGTCTTTGCCTTACTCAAGAGCACAAAGGTTTTCTGTGTTTTCTTCTAAAAATTTTATTATTTTATGTTTTGAATTTATGTCTGATAGATTATGAGTTAATTATTTTACGTGCTATAAGGACCATGTTCGTTTTTTCCCATGTTTGTTCGGTTATTCTAGTGCTGTTTGCTGGAAAGGTTGTCCTTGCCTCATTGAATCACCTTGGCACCTTTGTAAAAAATGAATTGAACTTAGGTTTGTGGACCTCTTAATGGATTCTCTCTCTTGTTCCATTAGTATATATGTTTATCCTTAAGCCGATATCATAGTGTCATGATAGTCTTGAAGTTGGAAGCTATGAGTGTTTCTACTTTGTTTTTCTTTTTCAAAATTGTTTTGGCTATTCTAGGTCCTTTGAAATTTCTATATAAGGTTAGAATAAACTTTTTTTAACTTATAAAAAATTAATTGCTAAGCTTTTATAGGGATAACATTGGATTTATAGGTAAATTTGGGAAGAATTGATGTAACAATGTTGAGACATGTGATAACTATTTTCAGAATTTTTAAAAGATTTCTCTAAGTATAGGTTTTGCACATATTTTGTTAAATTTATTCTTAAGAATTAATATTTTTGATGCTATCATAAATAGTATTTAAAAAATTTCCGTATCTAGTTATGTGTTGCTGGTATACAACTGCTTTTTGTGAATTTGTATCCTGTAATCTTGTAAAACCCACTTATTCGGCTTTGTAATTCATTAGGATCTTCTACAATCATGTTGTTTGTGAATAAAGATAGTTTTCCTTTTTCCCTTCTAATTTGCATTCCTTTTATTTTGTTTTCCTGCCTTATTGCTATTTGAGTTCTATATATGCTATAAACCCCATAATACATTGTCATTATTTTTCCTTTAGTAATTAGTTATTTTTTTTTTTTTTGAGACAGAGTCTCACTTTTGTTGCCTGGGGTAGAGTGCCGTGGTGTCAGCTTGGCTCACAGCAGCCTCAAACTCCTGGGCTCAAGTGATCCTCCTGCCTCAGCCTCCCGAGTGGCTGGGACTACAGGCATGCACCACCATGTCCAGCTAATTATGTACATACATATATATATATATATATATATATATATTTATTATTATTATTATTTTAGTTGGCCAATTAATTTCTTTCTATTTATAGTAGAGACTGGGTCTCACTCTTGCTCAGGCTGGTTTTGAACTCCTGACCTTGAGCAATCTAACCGCCTTGGCCTCCCAGAGTGCTAGGATTATAGGTGTGAGCCACTGTGCCTGGCCAGTAGTTATTCTTTAAAGAGATTTTTAAAATTGAGAAAAAATATTGTTTATATACATATTTACCATTCCTGGTCCTCTTCTTTAATTTGAGTAGCTTCAGATTTCCATCTGGTATCATAATCCTTCTTTTTGAAGAACTTTTAACATTGCTCATAGTATATGTCTGCTGGCAATGAATTCTTCCAGCTTTTTGTTTGTTTTTAAAAGTCTATGCCGGCGCTGTGGCTCACGCCTGTAATCCTAGCACTCTGGGAGGCTGAGGTGGGCAGATTGCTGAGGGTCAGGGGTTTGAGACCAGCCTGAGCAAGAGCGAGACCCTGTCTCTACTAAAATAGAAATTACTTGGACAGTTAAAAATCTATATAGGAAAAATTAGCCGGGTATGGTGGCGCATGCCTGTAGTCCTAGCTACTCGGGAGACTGAGGCAGGAGGATCGCTTGAGCCCAGGAGTTGGAGGTTGCTGTAAGCTAGGCTGACGCCATGGCACTCTAGCCTGGGCAACAGAGTGAGACTCTGTCTCAAAATAAATAAATAAATAAATAAATAAATAAATAAATAAATGTCTGTGTTTCCCCTTATATTTCCCCTTATATTTTGAAAGATAGTTCTCCAGATGAAGAATTCTTGGCTATTTTTTTTTAATACTCTAATGATATCTTGCCATTTTCTTCATTGCATGAAAAATATTATTTTTCTTCATTTCTTCACTTTTTATGTAATGTGTCTTTTTTCAAACTATTTTAAAGACTTTTTTCTTACATATGCAATTATTATTTGTCAATTAAAACCAAAAGTTTTTTAGAACATATTTTTCTTTATCACTGGTTTCTAGTAATTGATTATGATGTGCTGTGTGTGATGTTTTGTTATGTATGTTCTGCTTGGGGTTTATTGAGTTTCTTGAATCTGTAGGCTTATATTAATAGTTTTGATCAAATCTTAAAAAGTTTCAGCCATTCTTCTAATCTTTTTTTGTTTTCTCTATCTCCTTTCCATTGGTACTCCCCTTACACATATATTATGCGCTTGATTTTGTTTTCAGGTAACTGCTGCTTTGTTCTTTTTATTTTTTCTCCATTTCACTTCTTTCTGTACTTCACTTTGGATAGCTTCTATTGCTATATCTTCAAGTTCTCTGATTTTTTTTCTGCTATCTGCTCTTCATTTCATTCAGTTTATCTTTTTTTTTTTTTTTTTTTTGAGACAGAGTCTCGCTTTGTTGTCCAGGCTAGAGTGAGTGCCGTGGCGTCAGCCTAGCTCACAGCAACCTCAAACTCCTGGGCTCCAGTGATCCTTCTGCCTCAGCCTCCCGAGTAGCTGGGACTACAGGCATGCGCCACCATGCCCGGCTAATTTTTTATATATATATCAGTTGGCCAATTAATTTCTTTCTATTTATAGTAGAGACGGGGTCTCGCTCTTGCTCAGGCTGTGTCGCGCCCGCCTCGCCAGCAAGGAAGACGCGGCAACAGGAGTTCTTCTGACCGTGCTTTAATGGGGTTCCCTTTAAACTTACATGATGCGGAAGACCCAGCCCTGCAGCGTGCAGGCTGCTATATACCCCAGAAGTACAACCCCTAAGCTGCGATAGGCCGCTCAACTGTCGAGCCACCAAAGCATTAGTCCATATCAGGACCCTTTGTTTGCATTCTCGCGCCACAGGGCAACCGACAATTGTGCGTGCGCTGAACTTGTTAGCTGCTCTAGGCAAAGCCGGAAACAGGCGCCAACTTGTAGATGGCGTTGACACCGCGCCCCACAAGGCTGGCTTCGAACTCCTGACCTTGAGCAATCCGCCCGCCTCGGCCTCCCAAGAGCTAGGATTACAGGCGTGAGCCACAGCGCCCGGCCTCAGTTTATCTTTTGATTCATTCATTGTGTTTGTCACCATTTGAATGTGCATGTGGGTCTTATTTATATTTCTCTTTCTCTCCTCAATGTCATCATGTTTTTCTGGAATATATGGAACATTCTCTTAACTGGTGATTAAAGATAATTTTCTATTCTATCATCCCTAAGGTTTTGGGGAACTTTTCCTGTTTATTCATTTTTCCTGGTTATGGTCATATTATTTGGCTTCTTTTCATGCTTAGTAATATTTCACTGGATGCCAGACATTAAGAATTTTGTGTGATGAGATTCTAGGTTTTACTGTACAAATTGTGGAAATCCAATAATGTTGGGTTTTCTTATAATGTCTAGTTAAGTTTCTTGGATTCAGCTGTATTCCATCGAGGCTTGTTTTAAAACTCTGCTAGGGCAGATCTAGATAAGGCTTCACTGTAGACTAATTTAGCCCTGCTATTCAGTACTTTTTTGAAGATTCTCATCCATGTGCCACATATTACAAGGTGGTGTGCCACATATTACAACCTCTCTGAGCTTCTTACTCCATGTTAATGCTGGCTGGTTCTTTACCCGGCCGCAGGTAGCTTTTTCTCCCTTGTGCGTGGACCAGCTGAGATTCAAGGAGGCAACTCTGCTGACCTTTGTGCTCCCTCCCCTGCAAATTCCAGCCTCCCAGGCCTCCTGAAATGGGCTCTCTGTTGCTGGAAGCTGCCGCTGGGGCTCCCCTTGCTTGTGTCCCTACTCTGAGGTGTCATATCCTGTGCTGCCAGTTGTCTGGTGCCTGAAAACTGTTGTTACATTTATTTGTTCTGTTTTTCTGGTTGTGTAAACGGTGAGGGTCAGTCAGGTCCCTCTTTAGCCATCTTGGCTAGAAGTGGGAGTCTTTCCCTCCTGTCATCAGTTGCCTCAGAGACCATCCCCTTTCTCTTGGCCTGTGTTGTCTTTTAGCCTCCCTCTCAGTAAGTTCTTCTGCATATCCATCAAAAGAAGTCTGGGCTGGCATGTAGAACATTTGGGTTCTGAGAATCCCAGTTCTGTTGCTGGGTTTTAGGGCACATCTCTCTACTTGTTTGTCAAGCATGTTCTAAGGCTTCTTCTTATTTCTTTGTTTTATGATTCTCTATTATAACATTTTTTTTCAGTATTTGTTTTCATTCATTCAGGTTTCTTTTGAAGGTGCCATTCCTTCTATGAGCTCCTGTTGGTTGAGCACCTACTACTTGTTGGGTACTGCCATGGATACTGGGGTCACAGTGCCCTTGTGCAGTCTTAGTCATGATATAATAGTGATCCTTGCAGCGGTACTTCCATGGCCAATGTTGGCAAGACAGAGCCCCCAGCTCCAGGAGAGGCTGCAGTGGGAGACTGGCCTTCTTTGGTGGGCTCTTTTGGACACTGATACCCAGGCTCAGGTGGGAGGAGGGGAGTATAAATGAGAGTGTCCCAGGCCATGGGAGCAGCAGGTATAAAATAATCAAGATGAAGGATTTGGTGCATTTGAAGAACTAAAGGACACGGTGAGTGAGGCTTAGAGTGGGAGGCAGGAAGGGTTTCTTTGAAAATTAAAATGTAGGTTTCCTCTCTAGCAGTATAGCACAGTGCAATGTCTGGAGTCTGAGTTCAAATCTTGACTACCATTCTCTAGCTGTGTGACCTTCAGCAACTTTCTTAACCTTTCTGAGCTTCAGGCTTTTTTTTTTTAGTAGAAACATTGAGAATAATATGGTAGTTGTCAAGATTTAACAAAGTACTGCTACACAGAAAGCTGTTAGCATAGTTCCTAGCTTACTGGAAGTAACCAATAAGGGTAAATTATTATCCAGTATTTTATGACTTATACCTTTTATTTCCTTGTATATAGTTAGCATTGTTTTATACAATTAGTGTGTAGGATTATTAATATTCTCCAGTAACAACTATTCTTTGGTGGAACTAATTGCTAAGTTAGTTTCTTAGTTCTCTGACTAAACAGTTTCTTGAAGAGTGTCTGGATATTTTGTTACTTTAAAACAATAAGTTCTTAACCCATGAAGTATACAGTGGGCCTTAAAGTATCTTTTGAAATTCCTGATCCTGTATGGAAAGGTTTTTTATAAAAAATATTTTAAACATACAAATATTTTTGATACAGGGTCTCACTCTGTTGCCCAGGCTGGAGTACAGTGGCTCCATCATAGCTCACTGTAACCTTGAATTCCTGGTCTCAAGTGGGCGTCTTGCCTCAGCCTCCCAAAGTGCTGGGATTACAGGCATGAGCCACCATGCCCAGCATCTGTGTGAAAAGTTCTGAGTGTGTATGTCCATGGGTATCTTCAGGTTCCAAAACTATTTGTGACCCTCCAAATTTGAGAACTACTGCTTGAAACGTAATGTTTTCAAGTCTGCTCCAGGCTGGGTCTGCAGGTACTCTGTAAATATCTGTGGAACGAAGGCTGCAGGTTCCTACTGGGCTCTGAAATACACTGAGAATAGCTCATATCGGGTGACTTTGGTCATAGGGCTTGGCTGTGATCCAGCATAGACCTGTTCATCTGAGGCAGTGAGGGTGCAGAGAAAGGGCATATTTAATTATGTTGCACATTTTTTTCTACAAATACATAATTCTTTTATTAAAATTCTCTGAGTAAATGTTACACAGTATAAATTTTTCATAAGCTTTTATTACTAGCCTAAAATAATTAGGTGAGAAAAAATGTGGTTAGTATTTCAAAGAAGTAAGAACCTAGGCATAAACTTGTCATCTCTTACTTTAAACTTTTGTCAGTTACTGTCAAAATTGACCTTGGTTTTCCTCTCTGCTAGGTAGGACTCCTCTGCATTCTCATGCCAGTAGTACTGCTCGCCCAGCTATCTGGTTTTCACCTCTGTAGTAGGTGCCAAGTAATCTTTCTGGAAATAACAATTGAGGTAGTACTTCTCTTGACAAAATTAGCCTCAGAGAAGTCCTTGGTAGCCTGTTTCCTTTCTCTATTTTTCTAGATCAAAAATGGAAAGGATGGGTGGGGATAGTAAGGGAAGGGAGGGCTCTGCTAAGTATATTTCTCTTTATTGTGCACAAACTCCAGCCAGGCTTTCTCTGAAACAGCAAAAGTCCTCTTAATAATTGTACTTTGAGTCCGCGCAGTTCCTACCTGCCTCATCCTTTCATTGGATGGCCTCTTCTGCAGGCATGGAATAAGGAGATATCTGCTTAATAGAAAAAGTTGGTTATAGCAGGGATTCTGAAAAAAAGAAGGCTAAGACTTTTAATTTTAACCCCAAAATGCATATTCATGTGCTGATCTTGTGATCTGAACCAAGGCCTTGTCTTGGAATACACACCCTCTCCTTTCCTCCATAGACCACGCCCATAAGGCCTTGCCTGCATTTCCAGGCTCAGTGTCTCGTGTGGGATGAGAAGACCTGTGCAGGCAACATGAATGTAAGCCCTTACTGATTTTTACAGCGTGTTTACAGTATTTTCCACTTGTTTTACCCACTCCTAATTTGACAGCTGTGTTTTAGTAACTCATCTTTATTGAATCTTTCTGAAGAATTCAAACTAATGTTCAGAAATAACAACTTTTGTTTGACAGTTGTATGTCATTGTTTTACACAGTATTTCACTAAATTACTGAATTAGAGTAGAAAGGACAATGGGCATAGCAGCGCTGGAAGCACAGAGAACTGCCTGTTAGTGAGCAGAGGACTCCTGGAGAGGACAGCTGTGCATGAGCCTGCTTCTGCTTAGGGCTAGCTAGGTGAGCCACTGAGGGAAGGTCACATACCCTCTCTAGGTATTGGTTTGCTCATCTGTAAAATGAAGATAGGAATAGTCTTCACTTGGTTGGGTTGGTATGGGAATTGAATCACGTATGCAAAGCACCTCCCTGGCCCGGGCCCAGGCCCATTACATGTGCTGGAAAAATGTAGCCATTATTTTTAATTGTGTTACTATCCCAACAACTCCTCTTACCACTATCATTCCCACAGAGTAGCCTCTTAGCTATGCATGCTCAGTGTGCCCTGGGATTAGTCAATGTGTTTTATAGAGTGGATGCAAAGATTAAGTTAATTTAGTGGTTGGTTAAGAGCTTCTGCTGTTTAGTTGGAGAGCATCCTTGGTGAAATGCATAGTCTTAAAGTGAATTTATACATTGTGTGTTTAATGAGCATCTACTTAATGTGCCAGGGCATCATGCTAGGTTTGGAAAATCCAACAGTAGACACAATCCTGCCCTTGGGAGCTTCTACTGCAGATAAATCATTAACGCTAACATAGCAGGAGATTGGCAGAGGTTGCCGCCACCAGAAGCACTTGAGGTGTGAGGAGAGTGGGTGAGGGAGGCTTTCCAGAAAGTCTGCACCCTAGTTGAGACCTAAAGGCCTGATAGGAGAGAGTAGGTGGAGAACAGCATTTGCAGAATAGAATGCCTTGGGGGTTGAGAGGGCCACTGGCAGTTCCTACAAACTGAAGCGTGGGGTGTGTCAAAGTTGGCCAGATCTCGCAGGTCCTCACGTGTGTGAACTTACGTATTCCAGCATCCTGTTGGCACAGGGGAAGGGTTTTGTCCCCACCCTTAAGGTGAGAACATGGAAGTGTAGACAGGTTAAGTGATTTACTGTAGCCACACAGCTAGTAAGTAGTAGTTGTGGGATTCATTCCACTCCAGGTGTGTTTGACTGCAAAGCCCATGAGCTCAGCCACCCCACTACATTGGAGGGAAGAGCAGGTTTAAGGAGAAAGAGTAAGGAGGATAACCGGCTTGTTTTGGACCTGAGTAAGTTGGAGGAGCCTATTAGACACATCCATGTGAAGGGGTCTGGTTGGGTGTAGCCACGCCTCAGTGGCAGTGGTGGGAATTGATGTCATGGAGTGGATGAGGCTGTGTGAGTACATTTATGACAGCACACATGCAGGGTGGACTTGCTGTCAGATTCTTGCTAACAGGGTCAAACTTACTTGTTTTAAACCTATTTGGATAGCACTATGTGGCCATTCTTCATGGAGGTGAGTCTCTTTGTCCACTTGCTTCTGAGTTTCCAGTGAGGGCGTGGTTCCCATTCATGCTGGCGAGAGTAACTGCATCAGACAGCACTGAAAGAAAGGTGCCCAGCTTTGCTCTATGCCTCTGGTCCTTGTCACCTTTCTTCTGGGGTTCTACAAGTACTCACTTCATTTTAGACAAATTCTCAAGTTTGCGATTCTTAGATGCTTGAGCTGGAAAGGACTATGAACGTAGAAAGCAAGCCACATGGCCATGTCTTTGGTCAAGTGTGACTTGTCACAGTTGATGCACACTTGTGAGTACATTTTTTTTTTTCCTTTTCCCCTTTAGATGGATTTGAAGACTATGGTCCAGATTGTGACAACATGAGGGTAACGGCCTTCTTGGACATTCCAGGCCAGGATAACCTGCCTCCACTCACTCGCCTGGAGAAGTATGCTTTCAGTGAGAACATCTTCAACCGGTGAGCTCAGCCAGTTCTTTGCACATTGACACCCTGTGTTGTGTTTGGTTTAAGCTGACACTTGTGGCCATCTCTCTGTAATAGCTTTGAGGAGACTTGGATGATGAGGTGGAATACAGGCTATCCTCAGGATGCTGGGATTCTCTCTGAACGACACCATTTCATTAGGCATCCATTATTTTTGTTACTGTTTTACTGACCCTCTGGTAAGTCAGGAAGGAAAGGTGATGAAATTTCATGGTGTTTAAGTGATGAGGATTGCTCACTGGGTTTCTTTCACGTATGCAGTGCTCAGAATAGTAAAACACATTGCTTAATTGAGAAGCTCGGAGAAGCGTCAGTTGGAAGCCTCATCTGCTCGCTTTGGTCTTGAGTGCACTGTGCTTCCTGGACATGCTCTGTTGTCACTTCTTTTGGACAACAGAGGGTTCAACTCTAGGTTCGGACTGGCTCAGCAGATGACCTTTGTTCTTATTTCCTGAAGAAAGGAGAAACTCAGGCATCTCTTTCCATTTGCACTCTGCCCAAACTTCCCAGAAAACGAAAGCATTCTTCCTCCCATCTCAGAGGGGAAGTGTTTCTCCTCTTGCTCTGCCCCTTCGACCTGTCCTCCATCCCTGCCTCTCTGTCTCTCCCTGAGACTTTGCCTCCTTTGGGTTTTCCTTGTGTCTTCTGTCTCTCCTCACCTGTGAGTCACACCCTTTCTTCCTCTCAGGAACACTGGCTCATCTCTCATTCTGAACTGTCCTCTGGCCTTCTCTAACTGTATATCCCTGGCCACATTGCTCTCCTGTGAAGACTGGCTGATACTCGCTGAGTCTCTTTCCTTGCCTTCCATTTACTCTTACTTTTTAAAAATTATATTCTGTGCCAATCATAGCCTAAATCCTTTACATTTATTAAGTCACAGAAAACTCACAACAGTATTACTTCCCTGATAAGTCTAATTATTATCTCCATTTTACAGATAGGGAAATGATGGTATTTTGAATGGTGTCGTCTGATGAAAAGTTCTTAATTTAAATGTAGTTCACAATTTATCAACTTTTTTTCTTATGGTTAGTGCTCTTTATGCTATATAAAAGAAACATTAGCCTCTTCTGAGGCCACCAGATGTTCTCTTGTATTGTCTTCTAGTTTTATTGTTTTACTTTTCACATTTGGATCTATAATCCACCTAGCATTACTTTTTTTTTTTTGCTTAAGATGTGAGGTAGGGATCAGGTTTTGTTTCCTTCCATGTGGAATCCAGTTGGCCCAGTGTCATTTATTGAAAGGATTATCTTTTACCTATGCTCTGCACTGTCACCCTTGTCTTAAATCAAATGTCCACTTCTGGACTTTCTGGTCTGTTCTTTTAGACTATTTATCTGTCACTGCACTAGTACCATACTCTCTTCACTATTGTGACTTCTTCATAAAATTCTTATTATCACATAGATTAAGTCCTCCACTTTGTTCTTTTTCAAGATTGTCTTGGCTATTCTTGGCCATTTATATTTCCAAATACATTTTGGTACCAGTTCATCATTTTCTAGAAGAAAATCTGCTTGGATTTTCATTAGAATTGTATTACGTCTATTAAATCAATTTGTAAAGAATTGACATCATTACAATATTAATCTTCCAATCCTTCCTTTTTTAGATTTCTTCAATTTCTGTGTGTGTACTCAGGTCTGTGTGTACACACATATATATGCACAAATAATTATAAAACTATGTTACATTCTTTTCTTTTGTAGAGATCTGTATCTTGTTAGATTTAGTTCTAGGTATTTGATATTTTGTGCTAATGCAAATTGTGTCTTTTTTAAAACTTTCTAGTTGTTGCATGGAAATGGAATTAATTTTTATATTTTTATTTTGTCTTATTATAATTATGCTAAGTTCATTTATTAATTTTACTGTCTTTCCTATGGATTCCTTTGAATTTACTACATACTACAGTGACGTTTGTGAAAAAGGATAATTTCGTTTCTTCCTTTCCTATCTTGTTATTTATTTATTTATTTAAGAGACGGGGTTTCACTGTCACCCAGGCTAGAGTGAGTGTAGTGGCTTGATTACAGCTTACTGTAGATTTGTACTCCTGGGCTCATGTGATCTTCCTGCCTCAGCCTCCCAAGTAGCTGGGACTACAGGCATGCACCATTACAACCGGGTAATTTTAAACAAAAATTTTTTTTTGTACAGATGAAGTCTCACCGTGTTGCCTAGCCTATTCTTGAACTCCTACCCTCAAGTAATCCTCCTGCCTCTGCCTTCCAAAGTGCTAGGATTACAGGCTTGAGCCACTTGTTTTATAATTTTATTAATTACACTTTTATCAGCTTAAGAAAGTTTACATTTCTAGTTTATATTTCTGGTTTGCTAAGAGATTATTTTTAAATTTTTAAAAATAATTTCACACTTAAAAAGTTTCAAGAATAGTAGAATTCTTATGTATCTTTCACTCAGATTCATTAGTTAAGCTTTTGCTGCATTATCATTCTGTATTTTTATGCTGTTTTTATCTGAACTATTTAAGAGTAAGTTGCAGACATAATGTCTCTTTTCCCTTAAATATTTGAGTGTGCATTTTTCTAAGAATAAGGCATTTACCATTCACTCATATAATCGTAGTACAATTACCAAAGTCAGGAAAATTTAACTGATATAATATTGTTATCAAATATATAGATTTTAATAAAATTTTGCCAGTTGTCCTAATAATGTGCTTTATATCTTCTTTTTTGTGTGCCTGTCTTTTGGGTCCAGAATCTAGTCCAGCACCATGTATTACGTTCATTTTTCATGTTTCTTTAGTCTCTAAGTTTCTCAACCATTTTTTGCCTCTTATGATATTGACATTTTTGAAGAGTATAGATCATTTACTTTGTAAAATAAACTTGGTTTACGAAGAGTTTTGTCAATCATCAGTGAGGTCTGATTTTATATGCTTCTTTTATATCTAATGAGATTATCAGATGGTTTTTCTCCTTTAAAAGCCCTTTATAACTTTCTGTAAACTTTAAAACTTCTGTTATCATGAAATATAACACAGAAAATTGGATCAATCATAAATATAGAGTTTAAGGTATTTTTGTGAAGCAGATGCCCATGTAGCCACGTACCAAAGTCAAACAATCTTACTTTGCTGGCATCCTCAATTGCCCTTCCCCCTTCCTGACTACTTCCTCCTCCCTACCAAGCAATAACCACTGTCTTGATTTTTATGTTAATCACATCCTTCATTTTCTTGCCTGTTTTAGCACCTGTGTCTACCTCCAAATATTATAATTTAATTTTATTGTTTCTGAACTTGAAATGTGTAAAGTCATATATTACTTTGTAAATTTTGCATATAGCTTGAGTTTGTTCCTTTTGTATTAAATAACTATGTTCTTGATTATACTGACATTTATGCTTCTACTGTTTTTAGAGAAATTTAAGTTTTTTGACTATGAACAATTTTGTTATGAATAATCTTGTTTGTGTGTCTGAGAGCACTTAAGTATGCATTTCTGTAGGGCATGTGTCCAGGAAAGAACTACTGTGTGATGGGTATGCTTGCCTCCTACTTTAGTAGATAACGCCAGTTTTCCAAAGTGGTTGTCTCAGTTTACCGTCCTACCTTTCACTTATGTTTTATCTGCCAATTGATATTGTTAGATTTTTTAATTTTAGCCATCTGGTAGTATATAACACTTAATGATTTGAATTTGCATTTTCCTTACTGTGAGTATGAACACCTTTTCTTGTGTTTGTTGGACGTCTGTATTTCTTTTTGTGAAGTACCTATTCAGATCTTTCATTGGAGGGGTAGGGAGAAGATGGATTGTCTGTCTTTTCCTATTGATTTGTGGGAGTTCTGTATATATTCTGGATTTCAACCCTTCGTTAGTTATGTGTGATAAACATCTTCCCTCATTCTGCGGCTTGTGGTTTAACTCCTTTATGATTTATTTTAATGTAGTTAAATTTATCAGTGTTTTCCTTTATACTTAGTGCATTTTGAAGCTTCTTTCTCTATTCTTTTATATTGCTTTAAAGGCTTTGGTTTTGTTTTTTTTTTCACCTGTCTGAAACTAATTTTGTTTATTGTGTGAAAGATGGGTCAAGCTTCATTTTCCTAGTTGTCACAGTACCATTTATCAAAAGTACATTCTTTCCTCACAGCTCTGGAGTGCCACCTCTGCTGTCGTCTAGTCTCTGTTAATGAACAGGCTGTCTGGGCTCTTTCCTCTCTTCCAGCAGTTCATTTGTCTCCCTCTCAGCCAATACCACACTGTCTTGATTACTACAGATTTATAGTAAGTCTTTTTTTTTCTTTTTTTGAAACAGAGTCTCACTCTGTTGCCCTGGCTAGGGTGCCATGGCATCAGCCTAGCTCACAGCAACCTTCAACTCTTGGGCTCAAGCGATCCTCCTGCCTTAGCCTCCTGGGTAGCTGGGACTACAGGCATGCGCCATCATGCCTGGCTAATTTTTTCTGTATATTTTTAGTTGTTCGGCTAATTTTTTTCTATTTTTAGTAGAGATGGGATCTTGCTCTTTGTCAGGCTGGTCTCAAACTCCTGACCTCAAAGTGATCCTCCCGCCTTGGCCTCCCAGAGTGCTAGGATTACAGGCATGAGACACTGGGCCTGGCCCTATAGTAAGTCTTGATATTCGATAGAGTAATGCTTCCCACCTTGTTTTTCTTCTTTGACATGTCTGTCATTCTTGGTCCTTTGTATTCCCATATAAATTTTAAATCCTGCTTGTCAGATTCTAACAAAACAAAACACAACACCTTAGGATTTTGAATAGTTTTGCATTGAATCTGTTGGTCAATTTGGAGAGTATTGTCCTCTTTTCAATGTTTAGATTTCCAGTCCATAAACATAGTATATCTTTCTGTTTATTTAGGTTTTCTTTAATGTCCCAATAAAGTCTGATTATTTTCTGTTGTGGTTTTGTGGGGGGTTTTTGCTGGTATATATTTTAAAGAAAATCTAAAACAGCTATTTTTTCCAGGTAAGGACTTAAAACAAGTCCTAATGGCAGTATCATTATCACACTCAACAAAATTAATAGTAATACTTTCCAGTCTACCACTGTGTCGAGTTTTCCTCGACTATCTCAAGGATGCCTTTTTATGGTTGATTTGTTTGAATCATGATCCAAATAAGGTCCACATAATTCATTAGGTTGATGTGTCTCTTAAGTCCCTTTTTGTTTGGACTTTTTTTTCCCTTTTGACCTTAAACCTCTTTTAATCTCTAATGCTTCTCTTTTTTTGTCTTCTCCCATATTATTTATTTGTTGAAGGGGTCATTATTCTTGTAGAATTTTCCACATTCTGGATTTGGTGGTCATTATTATAGTGATATAATTTGTCCTGTCTTTTCTGTAAATTGAAAATTACATTTGAAGAATTGATTAGATTCTGCTTCAGTTTTTTTTTTTTTTAAATAATACTTTCTATGTTGTTTTGTGTACTTTTACAGATGTTAATACTGAGCAATAGGCTCAATTGTTTTATTATTTCATTATAAAATTCCTCACCAACCTTTCTTCTAATGATTTTAGTGGTTACAATTAATCATTGCTTAGATCTTATTTCATCATGAGTTGGAAAATGGTGATTTTCTTTTTATTGGCTGTGAGATCTGTAGTATGGCTCCATTGTCCATCCTGTTATTTATTATTTGTGCCTTTCTCTCTTTCTCCCCACATGATTCTTACCAGAACGTTATGAATTCCATTAGTTATTTCAAGGAATCAAGTTTTGGCTTTGATTCTATTGTATGTTTGCTTTTTAGTTCAATAATTTATGCTCTACTCTGTATTATTATATTTTGGGGGGCTTTTGGGAATTTAATTGCTATTCATTTTTTTCTTGTGTAGAATACTTAGTTCTTTATATTTTTGGCTTTTTGTTAACATCTGCATTTTACATGTGCAATTTCCTCTTAAGTACTATATTAGATGCATCAAGTTTTGATCTATAATATTTTCATTACTTTTCAATACAAGCATTTCTAATGTTCATAATGAGTTCTTTCATTATTGAATTATTTAGAAGTGTTTTGTTTAATTTCCAAATATTTGAGGCTTTTCCAAGTATCTTTCTGTTATTGATTCTTAGTTTAATTCTTTGGTCTCCAGAGAACATACATTATATTATTTCTCTCTTAACTTTATTGAGATTTGTTTCGTGACTCAGAATATGTTCTGTCTTAGTAAACCTATTTATTCCATGTATACTTGAAAAGAATGTGAATTCCAATGTTTTTGGGTAGAGTATCTTAATAATATAATTTAGGTTAAGTTTGTTAAAAACATTATTGAGATCTTCTATATTTTGTTTACTTTCTGTCTGCTTGTTCTGTCAATTACCAGGGGAGAAATTTTGGGATGTGCAACTGCAATTGTGGATTTATCTTTTTTTCTTTTAATTTTTATTTCATATATTTTATGGATTTTGAAGCTTTGATGTTGGTTGCATACACATTTAGTATTCTAGTTTTTTTAATAAATTGATTTCTTAATCACTGTGTAATGTCCCTTTTTATCTTTGGCAATGTTCCTTTAGTCCTTTTGCTGAATCTTTCTGTGTCTTTTCTTTTTTTTAAGAGATTCGGTCTATCTTTGTCACCCAGGCTAGAGTGCAGGTATAATCATAGCTCACTGCAGCTTCGAATCCTGGGCTTAAGCTATCCTCCATCCTTAGCTTCCTGAGTAGCTGGTACTACAAGGTGCTGGGCACCATACCTAGCTAATTTAAAAACATTTTTTTTTATAGAAATGGAGTCTTACTATATTACCCAGGCAGGTCTTGAACTCTTGGCCTCTAGTGATCCTCCTGCTTTGACCTCCTAGAACACTGGAATTACAGACATGAGCTACTATGCCTGGCCTCTGTGTCCGATATTATTATATACACTCCAGCTTTCTTTTGATTAATGTTTGTATGGTATATTTTTGTCCATACTTTTATTTTTAACCTATTTATGTCTTTTAAGTTTAAAGTGTGTTTATTGTAGAAGGCATATAGTTGAGTCTTGCTTTTTTATTCAGTTTAACAATCTTTGCCTCTTAATTTGAATGTTTAAATCATTTACATTTGATGTTCCTATTGATTTGGTTTATTTAAATCTACCAACTTGCTATTCGTTTTCTATTCATCTCAGCTATTCTTGTTTTCTCCTTTCTTGCCTTTTTAAAATAATATGTTTTTTAAAAATTCCATTTTTCTCTGCTGTTGGCTTATTAGTTATATAGCACCTCTTAAAAATTTTTTTTGGTTGTTCTAGGGATTGTAATATACTTTTCCATTTATCACAATATATGTCCAAATAAAATTATACTGCGTTGCATACTGTATAAGTGTTCAAGATAGAGCATTAGAACCTTACAACAGTATACTTCCATTTCCTCTCCCCTAACTTTTGTGCTGTTGTTATCCTGTATATTACTTCTATATATATTATAAATTCTACACTCCTTGTTACTTTATTTGGTTTAGACAATCAACTATCTTTTAAAGGAATTAAAAATTAAAAATAAAAAATTTTCATATTTGCCACCATTTTTTACCATTTTTTGTGCTTTTTATTTATTTTTGTAAAATGTCCATTTCTATCAGGTATCTTCTTTTGTCTTAAGAACTTTCTTTAACAATTCTTGTTAGTATAAGATTGTTGTCAGTGAATACTCAGGTTTTGTTTGTCTGAAGAAGTCTTTATTTCATCTTCATTCTTTCTTTAAGAGACTTTATTTTTTATTTTTATTTATTTACTTATTTTGAGATGGGGGGGTCTCGCTTGTGATGCAGGCTAGAGTGCAGTGGCATGTTTATAACTCACTGCAACCTGGAACTCCTGAGCTCAGACAATCTTCCTGCCTGAGCCTTCTAAGTGGCTGAGACTACAGGTACATGCCACCATACCTGGCTAATTGTTTTTTCATTTTTTTTTTTTTTTTTTTAGAAACAGGGTCTTGCTATGTTGCCCAGGCTGAATAGACTTTATTTTTAAGAGTATTTAGGTTTAAAGAAAAATCAAGTGGCAAATACTGGGAGTTCCCATATTCTTTAACTGTTCAAGCATGCCCACTGTTTCCACTTAGACCTTTAGCATGATTGGTCACATTTATTTTAAAGTTGTTGTCTCATCGTTCTGATGTCTGAGTCTCTGCCTAACTTCTGCTCATCCTTACATTTCTCATCTCCCTGGCTAGCCACTGCACGTTCTTCTCTGTTCTGTAGTGTCCTATAGGCATTTTCTTATGGATCTTGTCTCTGTTGGTCATCATTTATTTTCTTGCCTACTTTGGGGCTTAGATGGTAAGCTCTTAAGGGTAGGGCATGGACCATGCTCATCCTTGTATCTCAAGCTTCCCGCACTGAGTGTGGAGCTGGTTGTGTTCAACACATGATTGTATCTAAATGAATGAGTGAGGAAAAGAAGGAACAAAAACAGGAAGGACTACTTCCATGATTATATCAATATTTCCAGGGAACATTGGTTATGTTGCCATATAAAATCGATGCATTCTCTTTATATTTATAAAAATTCACAAAAATATTACATGCTTATTAAAATATTTAACAATTGCTGGAGTATAAATAGAGTTTCCCTTCTTTCCCACTGCAATCTTGGTAAGAGCTGTGAGCAGTTTGGTGTATATCCTCTCAGACTTTTTCCTAAATAAGTATGTATATATGAATGTATTTATTTGCACATGTATTGCACATACATACTTAAGTATAATTTGTATTAAGAAATGGGCTCATACCATATGTAAAATTCTTCACCTTTTTTCATTTACTATATCAGGGACATCTTTCTAGCTTAGTACATATCTAGAGTATCTTTACAAATGGTTGTATGGTATGCCAAGGTATAGATATATCATGATTATTTAAGCTTTCCTCCATTGATAGATACAAAGTTTGTTTACAGTTCTTTGCTTGGATTGTAATACAATGACTGACACTCCAGGGCTGACTGTGTGCCAGATGCCCTGCTGGAGCTTAGTATCTTGTTGAGTCTCCTGATGCTTACAGGTAGGCCTGGTTAATCTCTTCAGAGGGCTCCTTTCTTTCTTCATCTCATTAACACAGCTGATAGTGAGAAGTATTGAGGCTGATGCTTCTGGACTCTGCTCATCCACTATGGTTTCTCCAGGTCATTCCAGTATAAAGCACCCAGCTTTTTCCAAGTGTTAGTTCCAAAACACCAATTTGTTTGAGTCTTTAGCTGTCTTGTGTTATGTATTCGCTGCAGTGGATTTGTCCCTGCATCAGGGGCTGTCTCTTATCTCTTTCCTCTCTTTCCTTTAGAGGGTAGGTCCCTCGTGACCACTTGAGGCTGGATGCAGATTTGCCTATCCATTCTATGGCCCTAGAAGCAGATTGGGGATCCTAGTTGCTTGATTTCCCAAGGGACACTAACATGAATGTGGTACAGTGAAATGTAATCAGTGACTTTCTCTGTAGTGTCTGTTTTGACTTTCCTAAACATCCTGGCTGCCAGATCTCAACCTTTTATCCCAAGGGTGGCATAAGTCTCTCCATGGACAGGATGAATTTCTTTCTACAGTGTGCTGGGCCAAAGGACTGCCTCTTTGAATTCCACATTTCTAGTCTTCTTTTCTTGCAGATCAAGGTGGGTTTTCAGCTTCAGCCAATTCTCCTGATGCATGCATGGCCAGAATGATGTGCATTGTTCCTGGACTGTCAGTTGCTCAGGGGAACAGACAGGCAGGTGGGGGTCCCTTTCCACTTGCTCAAAGGAAGCCATCAGAACCTCCAGTTCTTCCTGCACACTGAGACCTCCAGGCCCTGCTGATGGCCCTGAATTTTCTTCCTCATCAGTGTCTGTGTTTAAAACAACTTTATTGAGGCATATTTTACATGCAATAACATTGACCACTTAAAGCATCTACTTGGGTGAGTTTAGGTAGATGTGTATAGTCATGCATGCAGCCATCACCACAATAGAGTTGTCATCCAACAAGTTCCATTGTTTGTCCCTTTGCAGTTAGTCCCTCTCCAACCACCATGGGCCTAGGGAACCACTGACCTGGTTTCTGATGTTTTCAAAAAGTTTTGCCTTTTCTAAAATTTCATATAAATGAATCATAGACATGTTTAGCTTCTTTTTCTTAGCAAAATGCATTAGAAATTCATCCCTGCATTATCAGCAGTTCATTGCTTTTTATTGCTGAGTAGTAGTTCATTTTACAGATGTTCTGCATTTTGTGTACACATTCACTAGTTGATGGACACTGGGATTTTTTCCATTTTATGGCTATCATGAATAATGCTTATATTATGAACATTTACATACAACACTTTGTGTGGACATACATTTTCATTTCATTTCAGTAAATACCTAAGAGTGAAATTGTTAGATTGCAATGAGAAGTGTAGATTGTCTGTGGATTCCTGTTACTCTGTATCTTTGTCCGTACTTGGTATTGTCATGATAATTTTAGTTCTTCTAGTGGTTGTAGTGGCATCTTATTATACCTTTTTGTTTTTTAGTCTTTGTGTTTTGTTTTGTCTTTAAGCTTTTTATGTTGAAATTACTTTAGATTTACAGAAGAGTTGTGAAGAGTTCCCTTATACCTTTTGCCCAACTTCTTCTAATGCTGTGGCTCTTAACCAGTGGTGATTTTGCCCCCAAGGTGCCTTTGACAATGTCTAGAGATATTTTAGGTTGTCGTGACTTGGTGGGCAGAGAATGCTACCGACATCTTATGGGTAGAGGCCAGGGACTCTTTTAACCACCCTACATTGCACAGAACAGCTCCCACAGCAAAGAATTGCCTGCTTAAGAACATCAATAGTGCGGAGGTCAAGAAATACTGCTCTAATGTTTACATCTTAAATAAACATGGTACATTTATCAAAACCAAGAAATTAAAATTGGCATCGGTACAATACTGCTAACTAAATTACAGATTTTACTTGGATTGCACATCTTCCATTGATGTTCTTCCAGGCTCCCATCCAGGGCACCACATCACATTTATAATTGTCATGTCTCCTTAGACTCTTCCAGTCTATGACAGTTTCTTGGTCTGTCCTTTCTTTTGTGACCCTGACAGTTTTGAAGAATAATGATCAAGTGTTTTGCAGAATGTCTGTCAAGTTGGGGTCACTTCTTTTCTTATAATTAGACTGAGGTTATATGGATTTGGGGAGAATGCCCCATAGGTGATATGCTCTTCACATCACACTGTATAAGGAGTTCCATGGCATCAGTATTGCTTGTCATTGGTTGGTAATGCTGACTGTGATCATATGGTTAGGGTGGTGTCTGTCAGGTTCATTGTGATTTGTAGTTTCCTAAAGACTAGCAATGTTGAGAATTTTCTCTTGTATTTCTTGGCTGTTTGTATATTTTCTTTTGTGAAGCTGTTAAAATATTTTGCACTTTTAAAAGATAAAACAACTTCATTGAAATTTAGCTTACATATCATATAACTCATTACCTTAAAGTATGTAAGTTGATGGTTTTCAGTATATTCACAGAGTTGTGCATCACCATGGTGAATTTTAAAACATTTTTTATCACCTCAAAAAGAAATCTTGTTCTCATTAGCAGTCATTTCCTGTTTATCCCCAATCTCCTAGCTCTAGGCATCCACTAATCTACTTTTCTCTCCATTGATTTACCTCTTCTAGACGTTCTATAGAAATATAATCATACGATATGTGTTCTCATGTGTCTGCTTTCACTCAGCATGCTGTTTTCACAGTCCATCCATGCTGTAGCGTGTGTCAGTGCTTCATTCCTTTAATTAGAGTCCATTGAAAGGATATATAGCATTTTGATTATCCATTCATCAGTTGATAGATATTTAGGTTATTTCTAGCTTTGGGCTATTATTAATAATGCTGCTGGGATAATTTATGAACACATTTTCTTTTAATTGGGCTTTCTGTCTTATTACTGAATTGTAAGAGTATGAGAGTTATTTATATATTGTGGATACAAGTCTTTTGTCAGATATTATTATCTCCTTTCTATGGCTTTTTCATTTTTTCAATGATGTGGTTTGGGGAGCAAAAGCTTTTAATTTTGATGAAGTCCAATTTATCAATTATTTTATTTTATGGTTTCTATATTTTGGCTCCTCAGAAATATTTGCTTAACCTAAGGTCACAAAGATTTTTTGCTGTTTTTTTTTTTTCTTTTCAAGAAGTTTTATGTCTTAGCTCTTACTTTAGATCTATGATCCATTTTGAATTAATTTTTGTGTATAGTGTAAGAGTCAAGCTTAATTTTTTCCCTACGTGACTATTTATTCTAGCACCACTCTTTGAAAACACTATCCTTTCCCTGTTCTCCTTTTTGAAACAGTCAACTTGATGATAAATGTGTGGGTCTGTTTCTGGACCCTTGCATTGTCTTGACCAGGCGTCCTCAAACTGTGGCCGGCGGGCCACATGCGGGCCACCTAGCACATTTATCCAGCTCTCTGGGTGTTTTTGCCACGCTGCCTCTCCTGCTTAGCAGCCGACTCATCCCGGGCCCACAGTGTGCACTCTCCAATGGTCTGAGGGACAGTGAACTGGCACCCTGTTTAAAAAGTTTGAGGACCCCGGGTGTTGACTCTTGTTTGTTCTTGCAGTTCTATTGGTTTTTGCTACATGTATTTTGAAGATCTGTGATTAGGTACATAAACACTTAGGATTATTATGTCTTCATGAGTTTACCCCTTTATCATCATGAAATGACCTACTTTATCCCTGGTGATTTTTTTTGCTCTAAAATCTCTTTTGTCTGATATTAATGTCACTAGCCTAGCTTTATTTTCCCCGTTGTTAGCATAATATATCTTTTTCCATTCTCTCTCTTTGAACATATTTGCATCTTTATATTTAAAGTGTGTTTCTTGTAAACACTGTGTAGTTGGTTCTTGCTTTTATATCCATTCTGTCAATCTTGGTCTTTTAATTGGAATGTTTAGACCATTTACATTTAATGTAATTACTGATGTCATTAGGTTTAATTAAGTATGTCATCTTGCTATTTGTTTTCTAACTGTCACATCTGTTTTGTTCCCTTTTTATTCCTTATCTGTCTTCTCTGGATTAATTGAATTTCTTGGTGATTTTAGTTTGTCTTTTTAGATAGCTTATTAGCTATAACTCATTGTTTTGTTATTTTAGTGGTTGTCTTAGCATTTATAGTATGTATATTTAACTCATCAGTCTGCTTTCCAGTGATATTTTACTACTTCATGTATAGTGTAAGAACCTTATAATAGTATGCCTTCTTTTTCTCTCTTTATGATTTTTTTGTCTTGTATTTTACTTATATATGTTATAAATCTACAATACATTATTATTTTCACTTAAACAGTTAATTACTTCTTAAAGAGATTTAAGTAATAAAATAAAGCTTTATATATCTACCCATGTAGTTACCATTTCTGGTGCTCTTTATTCCTTTACGTAGATTCTGATTTTCATTAGGTGTCATTTTCTTTTCTGCCTGGAAGATTTCTTTTATCATTTCTTGTAGTTCAGATCTGCTGGTGATGTATTCTTTCCATTTTGAATGTCTAAACAAATCTTTATTCCTTTTTGATTTCCTGTCTTTGGGTAGTCCAAGGCCAGCCACAGTTCACATTGGTTTCCTGAGCTCGTGGGTCCACTCTGTCAGAGGCCCCACCTCAGGGTACACCTCTATTGACTAGAGGGGCCCTTCAGCATGTTCTTGGGTTAGCTATAGCAGAGATAGTGAAGTCTCTCCTTCAGTAGGCCTTCAGTAGCTCAGATCATGTTTATGATGGGATATGGTCACTTGGTCTTACAGTGACAATCACATTTTTTCCCTTAATGGCCAGAGCTTCCTCTGGAATGCCTGAGTGCACTCAGTTCCTTTGCTGTTTGCCACCTTGTGGTGGAACTTTCCTTTGCCACATCCAGGACTGCTCCCTAGCTGCAGGCTGACCTACTGCTGTCCCGTGTGCTGCTTCAGGGGACTTGGGTGGCTCCTCTTTCCTTTCAGTAGCTCACTCTGTCCCATGAGTGGGGTCTCCCCAGCTCTTTCTTTCCTTGCTCCCCTCAAAATAGGCATTTATAGGTCCCTCTCATTTTACAAGTTTTATGGCTAATCAGCACAGGAAGATGGGAAAGTAAAAATAATAAACATGGGGAAATGTCTAAATTTTAAAAAATTCTCTCAAGAACTGTAGTTCTTCATTCAGTCATTGAGAGGGCCATCGGATGCCTCTTTGGATCTTTTCCTTCTGCATTTATTGGTCACTTAATTCCTTCCCACTGTCCTAGGACTTTTCTCTAAGACTGTCTAGGCCTGAAGAATCAGTCAGAAAAAAAGAAAAATATTTTTCTTTTTTGCATGTGGCCAGTTTCAGATTCTGATGACTGTGGGACTGGATGATGTGGGTCCCCATTCTAGGATTTTGATCTCCATTGGAAGGATCATCTTTGGATATTCCTTGCCAGTGTCTGTTCTCCTTCTGGGTATTAGGTTGCTGACTTTCTTTTGCTCTATGGTTGTATTAATATTACCTGCTCTTACCACAACTTAGCAGCCCTTCATTCAGTATTGCCCAAATAACCATATGGATCATTTCTTATCTCCATAGTCAGATTATTGCCAGAGGGCTACTCGATATCTTCCGAGACTTCAGTAACAATGAAGAAGACTTCTTAACAGTAATGGAGATTATAGTCAGATTATCAGAAGATGCAGGTTTGTATAAGTATGGTATATTTCTATTTTTTACTTATGCATTTCTAAGAAATTATATGTAACCAATGATAGCTAATTTAAAATACATGTTTATAAAGTGATAAAGTTTAAGCAATTGTCTAACCATGAATGGATTTTGGCATGCCAAATGGGCATCTTATTTGAATATGACTCAAATTGTCCTTATTTTTAGAAAATTAGAATGACTAATGGCTCTGAGTGCTATTTGTCCTGGCAGTTAGGCCTTTTGTATTTCTTAAGCTTTATCTGACTATCGGTTGCTAAGAAATGCTAAACTAAAAGAAGTCCTTTGGATTAGAACAATTCCAGTCATTAGTTTCTCTCACCTATGATCTTCGTAGGCTAATCTTGATTTTTCTTTCTCTTTCCACTTCTCTGTGATTGCTATTCTAGAAGAAAAACACATTGCTGTACAGCAGACACTGTGACGTTATCTTTCCCCCCCGTAAAGATGAGTCAGATGAATTAGTGGTGGGGCTGCTAGTACTGACAGCTGCTCTACAGCCCTCCACTTCCCCGCATTCATAATGAATGGTGAGCAGCTTCAGAAAGTTTTAGAAATTTTAGGTCTGAGAATTTGATCATTTTAACTGAAAATAGAAAAATAAGCCTTCCATATAGCTCCCATATTTATTTAAAATATTCATATGAATATGACACAACGCTTTTAAAAAGGCCCAAGTGGATGTTTTGAGTCTTTACTCATTTACTGTCTTTGTAAATGAGTCACCATTTACAGTGCTGCAGCAATTATATATTTGTGTTAAATTTAATGTGGTATATTGGAGCTAGAGCCGCTCTTTTGTTTAATGCTATGCCTTAGAAATAATTGGGATGCGTGGATTGTGGGGGAGTGCATTTATGAAAGAATTATTTATAATGTATACATTCTGGCTAGAATTTAAATAAGCACAACCCATAGGTCTGGCATATAAGCTATTAGTTGTAATGGCTTTTGGACGCTGGCCCAGCATGCAGACTTCTTGCTCCCTCCTCGATTTATATATGGCTTGTTATAATAGAGTTGTCATTCTCTCTTCTTTTTATGTTTTTATATTGCTGTATAGCTTATTAGCTTTTTAAGCCTGTCTGTAGCATAAATACTCTAAATGGAAAATGATTTTTAAACTGCATTTGTCTAATTTCCTTGATGAAGTATTTTAGTAAGAAAAGCTAGAAACTATCAGTATATACTATATAAGATGCTTGGCTTATTCTTAATATAATTCTTTTTTTTTTATTTATTTTTTACTGCTGCAGAGCCCACAGTGCGGACTGAGCTGATGGAACAGATTCCTGCTATTGCTGTTTTTTTACAAGAAAACAGATCAGATTTTCCAGTGGTGTTCTCTGAATATCTCATACCTATTGTAGTGAGGTACCTCACAGATCCAAACAATCAGGTTTGAAAAATTGTAACCTTCAGATTTCTTTAGCAATTCTGTTTAGTCTTATTTTAGCCGATTTACGTAATTCCAAAAACAGCTTCTTAAGAGTTAAGTGATGCAAGAACAAAAGGTCTGTTTGTGCCCAGTTCCTCTAATCATGTAGGAAGATAGACAGCACTCATTCTTATCATGAGCTATTTCTTTTTTTCTTTAACTTTTTATTATGGAAATTTTCAAACACACGTAGCAGTAGAGAGAATATTAAAATGAATGCCTATGTGCCCTTCTCTCAGCTTCAACCATCATTAACATTTGACCAATCGTTTTATATTTCTCTTACACAGATAGCACCCAACCCAGATAAAAGCAATTCCCAGACACCGTATCATTTCAACTGTAAATACTTTTTGTCTAAGACTGAAGACTCTTTTTAAAAAACATAATGACAGTATCATTATTGCAAGTGTAAAAATTATCAGTAGTTATTTAATATCATCTAATATCTAGTCGTTGGTAAAATTTTCCTGTTTTCTCATAAATGTGTTTTTTGCAGATGGTCTGTTCCAACCAGGATACAAATAAGGTCCACACATTGAATTTGGTTGATAAGTCTTTTAAATATCTTTAAATTTATGATAGTTATCCCTCCCTTTTTTCCCCTTTGCTGTTTGTTAGCAAACCAGCTCATTAGTTTTATAGAATTTCCCACATTTGAGATCTGGCTGATTGCATCTCTATAGTGTTAAGATGTTCTTCTAGTCCAGGTATTTCCTATAAACTAGCAGTTGAAATCTAAAGGCTCGATTGGACTCATATTTTCTGTTTTATCAAGAATACTTTTTAGATGGTTCTGTGTTTTCCTGCTACATCGAATCAGGAGGCACGAAAGTTCTGCATGGTTGTTTTCCTTATGTGGAGTTTGATCACAGGATTCAGGTGTTGTCAGCCTTACCCTTTCATATAAAATTCCCCTGTCAACCTGTGAGCAGCTCTTGGTGATCATTGCCTAAATCCAGTGTTTGATTAGAGGTTGTAAAATTCTGACACCATAATTCCATTATTCCTTTCTAGTTTAATAGTTGGAATTCTTCTTTAAAGAACTTCCCCTATCAACTCTTTGTTAACCATGAAAACCTATTTGTATAGGAAAGACAGAATAAATGCTTTATTTTATCCCTTTATTTACCAGTTTCCACAATAATTAGTTGGTATTCTAATAATCTACAAACATTCCCAGTTAGGTTTTAATAATGTGTTTTGAGTATTATTATGAACTCCTGAATTTTAACATACTAGATATGTTTCAACCCATTGTAGTTATTCTTTTTAATGATCAAGTTGTTTCAGCTTTGACCAGTGGGAGCCCTTCAGGTTGGCTCCAGGATCTTTTTTTTTTTTTTTATAATTTTTATTTCTTTAAATTTTTTTCCTTTTTTTTCCTCCACATATGCCATAAAAATGAGAAATCCAGAATCTTTTTGACATGACTCAGTAGACTATAGTAGCACACCTCTACCTAAAACTGACCATCTCTCTAAAAAGCCACGGTTCCATTATATGAGAAATGATAGTAAGAAACCAGAGTGTGGGTCCTGGGAGTTCTCAGTGCTGTGAGGTCAATCATTGCTTCTAGTAACAGAGCAATTTTTTTTCTAAGTAAAAATTCCTCATGAATTTATACTGGGATTTCAAACTCAGATTTAGGGCTTTTACTTAATATTGATTTTATATTTATATCCTTTTTTTTTACTTAATGATATAAATCTTGCTTCTTAATGGCATTAATGTGTGTGTGTATCCAAAATAAAATGATCAGAATTATAACTAACAATATGATAGAATTACTAAAAATAGTGTAAGGTTTCTTTGCAATTCCCTCTGTTTTCAGGGCCACATCCCACTAGAGATGTCTAGCCATAGTTATGCTCCCTTCTTTTTGTGGTCAAGCCACCATCTTAATAAATAGTTATGTTCTTTTGTTTTTATTTGTTTTTTTAATTTTAGGGATTGCTCTAGCTTTTACATTTTGATTTATATATATATATTTTTTTTTTGAGACAGAGTCTCACTTTGTTGTCCAGGCTAGAGTGAGTGCCGTGGCGTCAGCCTAGCTCACAGCAACCTCAAACTCCTGGGCTCGAGTGATCCTTCTGCCTCAGCCTCCCGAGTAGCTGGGACTACAGGCATGTGCCACTATGCCCGGCTAATTTTTTATATATATATATATCAGTTGGCCAATTAATTTCTTTCTGTTTATAGTAGAGACGGGGTCTCGCTCTTGCTCAGGCTGGTTTTGAACTCCTGACCTTGAGCAATCCGCCCGCCTCGGCCTCCCAAGAGCTAGGATTACAGGCGTGAGCCACAGCGCCCGGCCTGATTTATAATTATTTAAAATGTTTACTTGATTCCAAAGTCAAAACTCTAAAACAAAGTACATTGAGAGAAATCTGCCTTCCATCCCTATCCTCCCACCTGTTCTCGCCCTCTCTTCTAGGTAACTGTTTCTTTTAGGTTTTGGTTTATTCTTGCCTTGAAACACACATACACACACACACACACACACACACACGTATGTAAATAGCTCTCGGGTTATGTCCTTGTGTCTGCTACCTGTCCCTTTCTCAGATGCAAGGTGCCATCTCCTTCCTGCTGCGCTGTGTCTGCCTTTTCCTCAGTGAGTGCCCGGGAGCCCGGGTCTTCCGTGCTTCATTCCTCTCAGTGTGGTGCTCCATCAGGCGGGACGGAGCAGAGTTTATGGATGGACGTTTGACTTATTTCTAGTCCTTTGCCACTTTAAAATTGCTGCAGCAAATAGCCTTGCATCATTTCTGTTTGTGCCAGTGTATTCTGAGGATGGCTTTCCACAAAGGGCAAATGTATTTAATTTTTAATGATATATCAGTTTTTCATTATTATTATTTGTAAGAAATTTTAAAAATTTAGCTTGTACTTCTCCCTTGATCCAAGCATTTTTAAAAGAGCAAACACTTATTTTTAACTGTTAAGCAGTGTGACAGGATTAAATGGAGTTTTCAAATAAGGAAAAAAGTCATCCTATTTCCACTGTCCTAACATTGGTATTTTGATTATTCTTGCATTTTCCTCTCTAAGTGCTTACATTTTTTTCCCACATAGGTCTAATGATAATGTGATATGATTTTTCCCATTCACTCATTTATTCTGACAGTTTCTGAGTGTCCATTATGAGCCCAGCACAGTGCTTTGTGCCTGGGGATAAAGAGATGAGCAGGACAGATTTTCTGCCCTCAGAAAGCTCATCTACATGTCATAGACATTTTTCTGTGTTTCTTCATAATCTTCTTATTTTTAATTTTGTTGAATGCTTAGATTTCTTTCAGCTTTTTTGTACTATGGATGTAGTGAGCCTTGTAAAGGATGCAGTTCTGTTCTTTTACTGACTTTTCTTTTTCTTTTGGATCCATTCTTCAAAATAAGATTATATTGGGTTCAGGGATTTGTCATTTTCTTGATCTTTGTCATACAGCATTGCTATATGTTGTGTTCCAGAAAGATAGAGGCAGGAAGTATGGTTTTGACCCTAGGATCTAGCATGGTGCCTGACTCCCAGTGTGTATTTGCTGAGGAGTTGTATTCGGGGCCAAAAGCAGGTACTCCCACTGTCAGCCCAAGCTGCACCTACACCCCAACATCTTCCCATTCACCCTAATCGCCCTCTGAACCCACACCCACAGGTACTCTCTGCCACCTGGTGCCTTCAGAACTGCCACACCTCCCCCTCCCAAAGGTGGAAGGCCACCTCTGACCACAACTTGCTCCGCTTTCTTTGCTCCTTTCTACCCTGCAGATGACTGACTACATAGCCACTGGCCTCTGCCTGCTTTTACTTCCTGCTACTCCTCAGCTGCTCCCTGTCTCATTCCACCCTTCCAAGCCCATTCCTGCTGCCATCCTCCAGTTTTTTGTCTTTTTTTTTTTTTTTGAGACAGAGTCTCGCTTTGTTGCCCAGGCTAGAGTGAGTGCCGTGGCGTCAGCCTAGCTCACAGCAACCTCAAACTCCTGGGCTCAAGCGATCCTCCTGCCTCAGCCTCCTGAGTAGCTAGGACTACAGGCATGCACCACCATGCCCGGCTAATTTTTTTATATATATATCAGTTGGCCAATTAATTTCTTTCTATTTATAGTAGAGACGGGGTCTCGCTCTTGCTCAGGCTGGTTTTGAACTCCTGACCTTGAGCAATCCGCCCGCCTCGGCCTCCCAAGAGCTAGGATTACAGGCGTGAGCCACAGCGCCCGGCCAGTTTTTTGTCTTTTTGACAGTGCTCCTACCATGCTGACCCTGCCTGCCCAGCCCAGCCCCCCAGCCTCCTCCACTGCTGGTTGCTGAGCTCAGTGGAGTCAGTCCCATCATGCATTGCACTGTGGTTGCTGAGCTCGGTGGAGCCAGACCCATTATGCATTGCACTATGGTTGCTGAGCTCAGTGGAGCCAGACCCATCATGCATTGCACTATGGTTGCTGAGCTCAGTGGAGCCAGACCCATCATGCATTGCACTATGGTTGCTGAGCTTGGTGGAGTCAGTCCCATCATGCATTGCATTGCTGGTTGCTGAGCTCGGTGGAGCCAGTATCATCATGCACTGATGGATGCCATTGCAAATGTATAGCTTCCAGGTGCTGCTGGATTTGCAGCATTGCGTGGCAATCCTTCCCCTTGTCCCTCATCAGCTGCTTTTCACATTATCCTTGACAGTTCTTTTAGACCTTTGCCACTTTCATCAGGCTCCCTTACCTCTCCCTGTCTTGCACCAAGCAGGTGACCTTGCCTTTTACATCACAGAGAAAATAGAGGCCTTCAATCTTCATCCCCTATCGCAATGAAGGGAACCACCATCCATTTTATTCAATTCCCCAGAGCTGCCACCTGGGAATCATCGAAATCCTTCCCTCTTACCTTCTACATTCAGCTGGACCCAAGCTATGTCTCCTTTGTTTCCATCATAAATATATAACCCCTTGAGGTGCCCCTCCAGTCTCCTCCCCTATACACGCATGTGCTAAAGTTCTATCTCACTGAACACCCTCAGACTCTTCAATGCCCTAAGACATAGTTCAAAGTCCTCATGGGCCTCCTGTCCATCCCATCTCGACTCTACAGGTGTTTGCCTCTGCTCTGCTCTGCTCATCCTGACCTCCTTGCTGTTCCCAAATGCCTCCTCCCCTTTTACTTCTGTCAGTTTCTGTCTCCCTTTAACAATCTTTCTCTCTTTCTCTCTCTCATCTCCATTTCTCTCTGTGGTCCCATCTGCTTATCTCAGAGCTTGCTTATTTTTCCAGCTCTCTCATTGGCTTTTCTCTTTCAATTATAATCATGCCTCAGTCTCCCCTATCTCTCTGTTCCCTGGCCTTGACCCAGAGCTGGCCACCCAGTCCTTTCCCTACTGCCAAGCTTCTTGAGAGAAGAACCTCCATAACCCCTACCTCTGGGCTCCCACTTGAGCACCCGTTCCTTGGGCTGCAGCTGATGCTCCGAAAGCTGGTTGATAGGCCTCTTGCCATGATTCAATGAATCTTCTCGTTGTATAATCCAGTGCTTTTGTTTTTTAAAAAATAGTTCTGATTTTTAAAGTGCCACGAAATATTTTCATCACACAAGAGAGGATTGTGTAATAAACAGCCATATACCTACCACTCATATTCAACAAATGTTAGCATTTTACATATTTGCTGCATACCCATTCATTTCTTATTTAGAGGTTACAGATATGGTTACAGCTCCCCTGTACTGCTCCTCCATCCCATCCTTCTCTCTCCCTCCCTTTCCATGGGAAACTGCCATCCTGAGCTCAGGGTGTTACCTTCTCATCTGGGTTTTCATAGTCACACCACTTGTGTATGTTGCCCTACATAGACAGTGTCTTGTTTTGGGTGCTTTAAAACCTAACATAGTTGGCATCAGATTATACATATTCTGCTGGTTGCTTCTATTTCTTTGTGTTTTAGATCCATCCACGTTGACCTGGATAGCTCCTGGTCATGCATTTTAACTCTTTTATATCATTGCATTCATATTTCTTCCACAGTTCATTTATTTATTCAGTGACTTCTTTTTTCCTTTGCTTGGTCCATTTGCACCATTTTTTACTGTTGACCACTTTTGGGCATTTAAACAAATCTTTTTCACTAGATCCCACTAGGCCAGTCGTCCTCAAACTACGGCCCGCGGGCCATGTGTGGCCCACAAGGACATTTATCCGGCCCACCGGGTGTTTTTTGCTGCCGTTGCCTGTCCTGCATAGCAGTCGACTTGTCCTGGGCCCATAGTGCGCATGTGTGGAATGTGTGCCGCACTCTCCAACGGCCCTCCAACAGTCTTGAGGGACAGTGAACTGGCCCCTGTTTAAAAAGTTTAAGGACCCCTGTACTAGGCGTTTAACATTGCTCTAGGCCAGAGAGTGGGATGAAAAGGTAACAGGGCACATCCCTTGCTCCTTCTGGGTTCTGGATAAGGATCCTCTAAGCACTTCCTTCCCTTGGCTTCTAATAATAGTGAGTTTTTTGTTTGTTGGCTTGTTTCTGTTTTTTTGAGGCATGGTATTACTTTGTTGGCGAGGCCAGAGTACAGTGGTGTCATCACAGCTCACTGCAACCTCCAACTCCTGGGCTCAAGTGATCCTCCTGCCTCAGCCTCCCAAGTAGTTGGGACAACAGGCACATGCCACAAGACCTGGTTCATTTTTCTATTTTTTTGTAGAGACAGGGTATCACTTGTTGCCCAGGCTGGTCTTGAACTCCTGACCTCAAGTAATCCTCCCACCTCAGCCTCCCAAAGTGCTAGGACTAATAAACGTAAGCCACCACACCTGGCCTAATAATGGTTTTAATAATAGTAATAGTGGCCAGGCGCGGTGGCTCACGCCTGTAATCCTAGCTCTCTGGGAGGCCGAGGTGGGCCGGATTGCTCAAGGTCAGGAGTTCAAAACCAGCCTGAGCAAGAGCGAGACCCCGTCTCTACTATAAATAGAAAGAAACTAATTGGCCAACTGATATATATATATAAAAAATTAGCCGGGCATGGTGGCGCATGCCTGTAGTCCCAGCTACTCGGGAGGCTGAGGCAGGAGGATCGCTTGAGCCCAGGAGTTTGAGGTTGCTGTGAGCTAGGCTGACGCCACGGCACTCACACTAGCCTGGGCAACAAAGCGAGACTCTGTCTCAAAAAAAAAAAAAAAAATAGTAATAGTATCATTCATTTGGGGCATTCAGTGTCCTAGACCCTGTTCTAAACCCTTTACATATATTAAGTCCTTTTATCCCTACAACCCTGTGAGATGGGTACTATTATTATCCAGTTTTACAGATGAAGAAACTGAGGCTCAGAGAGGCCAAGGCCCTTGCCCAAGATGACTTAGCTAATAATATGCAGAACACAGACTGGAATACAGCATTCAGATTCTGCAGCAGAACCCATAAGCACTGCAGTGTCACCTCTTGAGCTCCCAGGTGTCCTCCCCTACCTCTTCCCTCACTTCTTGTCTGTGTCTCCTTCCATCTCCATCACTAGCCCTTGGTCTTTTCCAACCCCTCAGGGCTGGTGTTCTCTAGGGTATTGTCTTTAGTTTTCTTTTTCTTGCAGCATTAGGATTCCCTCCGTGGTCTCATCTGCAGGGCCCTGGGGAGAATCTATGTGCAGGTGAACACCAGGCTGCAGCCTGGTGCCTAGGTCTCGGGAGCTTGTGAGTCCCTGCCCCTCATCTCGTATCCCACTGGAGGGCTCTCCCCAGAGGGCCGGGGAACCGTGCGGAGCTCTCACTCTAGCACCCAGTCCTGTTCTCTCTGCCTTCAGTCCCTTCTGCTTTTCTCTGTTTCAGTAACTGGGGGCCTAGGCAAAGATAACAGAGTCATCTTGGGTTTCTGTGAGCATCCCGGGTGGCCACTCAGCCATCTGTGGCAGTGTCTCCCAAACCTCTCCATCTCTGCCCATGAGCCCCTCACCTGCTGGCAGAGCTTTTGGAACCTTTGTAGGTTTCCAAACTGTATCCCTCACTGAAACCAAGTGCTCTTGTCACTCCTCAGATTTTCAATGCTTGGGGGCTTCCATTGCTCCTATAATGGTCACCAGAGGTCATAGTGGGCCATTGAAAACCTACCCCGGTTGACCTCAGCTTGCCATTGGCCTCTGCTCAGTAATTCTACCGGGCTGCCCTGTTCGTGCTGTTGAGAGTTGTCACACTCCTCCAGAGTGTTGGCCCCAGAGTGCATCACTGCACCTTGGAGCGTGGTGTTCTCTGAGCCTGGAAGGCCCTTCTTCTCCCTTCCCCTTGCTCAGTGGAGGCCGTGAGTTCAACATCAGGGTGTTATCAGGGTGTTGTCGCAGTGGTGCTCCCTCTGGAGGCTCTGGGGGAGGATCCTTCCTTGCCTCTTCCGGCTGCTGGTGGTTGCTGGGTTCTTTGGTTTGTGGCCATAGCAGTGGAGTCTGCATCTGACTTCGCACAGCCTCTCTCTTCTTGTCAGTATTTTCTCCTCTTGTCTTTATGAGGACATTTGCAATTGCATTTAGGGCCCGCCTGGCTAATCCCAAATAATCTCAGGGACTTTAACTTAATCACATCTACGAAGAACCTTTTCCAAAGAAGGTCACATTCACAGATCTAGGGATTTGATGCAGACATACCTTTTGGGGGGCTGCTGTTCAACCCACTACCCTTAGCAGACTCCTACCTGTGTTCTGATATCTGGCCCTGTGTACACTGCTCAGGCCCTCCCCTCCTTGCCTGGTGCAACCTCCCCATGCCTGCTAGGCTCTGTGCATCCTCAGGCCATCACCTGGGATGGTGTTGTGCAGCAAGGCACCTGTGGGCTTGTCTCTCCTTGTCTGTGGTCCTCTCATGTTCTCAGTCCCCGACACATGCTGGACATGCAGTCAGAGTTTGACACCTTGGAGCTATCGTGGACTTTTGCTTCTTGTAATCAGACCCCAAGTCCTGTCACTGTGCCTGGGTAATATTGCTGGGGCATCACCTTTCCTCACTGCTGGCAGCCAGCCCAGGCCTCCCCCTCCCACCTGGATTGTTGCAATAGCTACCTTGCTGCCCTTTCTGCTCTCAATCTTTCATCGCCTCCACTTGACTCAGAACACCACTGTCAGGATGATCTTTCTAAAATACTGTTTTCATCTGTCACTAGGGCAGAAGCGTTAGTGTCATATTGCTTCTGAGGCTTTAGTCTCACAGGCTTGCCCTCTTTTGTAACCTGCTGTCAACTGATCATCTGCAACTCTGTCCTCATACTTCTGGCTCCCATACCTATTTTCCTACTCTTCCATCCCTGCAATTAGTTGCATATTTCATTGTTTTATCTATAAATTGGAATTTTATGTGCTTTCATTTTCCCAAAAATGTCTCCCAAGTTTCTCTGGATCCCTCTGAACTCTAATGTCCGCTCACTCCATGCAGACTGCAAAGGTGAAGACCTCTTCAACCTCTGTCTCCTGTAGGCTGCAGAGTCTTTGTTTCCTATGGGAGTGTCCCACCTTATCAGTGGCTCTTCCTTGGTTCCTTTCCCTGTGGCATTCTTTTGTATCAGACATAGTTCATGCCTCAAGTATGGCATGCCAGGGTTTACAAAGTAGTAGGAAGGTGGTGCAGTGTTTTCCAATCCTCGTGCCTACAGAGGAGAAAATGCATTAAGTCATCCACTTGTTCAACAAACATTTTGTGTTGCATGCTGCCAGGTCCTGAGAGTGCAGTGGAGGACAAGGGACAAATCAGATGTTGTATCTGTTCTCTGAGTTCACTCTGAAACAGGTGGACAGGCAGCAATTATGGAATCATATAGAAAAGAAAAATACATATATACCTGAGTATGTATGTCTATGCAGAAGTCTGAAGTAGAGCTATTTAAGTGTTGACTGGGGACCTGGTTGGACAGGGTCCAGGAAACACAGGGCCTTTGGGCTGGGGGTGGAAGAGTGGTGGAGGCAGTGGCACATTCAAAAGCCTTGGGAAGGAAGGGCAGCAGAGAGCAGGAAGACTCAGTGGTCCCACCATGCAGAGAGCAGAGAAGGGAGGCAGGGGCCAGCTCTGCTTAGGGAGTTTGGTCTTGATCTTGAGAACACTTCTACTCATTTAGTGTTTCACCTTTTGCCTTTTTTCTCCTAGGTTAGAAAATCAAGTCAGGAAGTACTCTTGATTCTTCTGGAACAAGACCTAATTTTCCAGCATGATATTGAAAACAAAGTATGTCCGATTCTGCTGGAGCTCTCTGCTGCAGACAGCGATGATGAATATAAAGTGGAAGCCGTGAGTGTAAGTGTGTCCATGGAATGACTTTTTACTGCCCAGCCCTGTGGGCACTATCCCATAAGTTGACTTACACAAGACTTGAAGTATTACATGCTTGCAATTTTGGCCAGCAACGTTCCAATGAACAAGATAGCCAGTGACTCGACCTAGGTCAGAGAAAGCTCAAAGCTCAGCTCTGAGCATGTTTTGGAGTGATCATCCTCCTAAACACCAATTGTTTTAAGAAGGCAAGGCTTGGAAAATGAGAGTAATCTGGGCATAGCTGAGGCTTAGACTTCTGCTGGGCAAGATGCTGAGATTTATATGTAAATCCTTGCACCTACTTGGACCATGGGCCTTGTTTCTTAAAGTAAGGAACCTCCTGTGGGATGTGAGATAATTTTAGGTGGTACTTGAACAGTTAAGAAAAAATTTTAATAGATATATATGTATCTATTTTATACATTAGGAGAAGACCACAGTAGGTATGTAAACAAACAAGAGTCACTGTGAGGAATATATACATGGCCACGGTGTTTGTAGCAGTTTGGGAATTGCTCTGTTAATGTGTTTGTGCTCATGTCACTTAAAGACATGCAATGAGAGGAATAGTATAAATGCTCTGTGACTTCTAGTTAATAGTATGGTGTCCTTGGGTTCGTAAGATTCTGTACCCATTGTTAAATGATTGTACAACTGGGACTTTCTACTGGCTTCTGGAGCCATGGTTGATGAGCTAGTGCTGGCTTTTACCAAGATGCCCCAGCCTGTCCTTGCGCCTTTTTCTTTGTGGCTGCAGGGGAGGTCGTCACAGGCCATCCTGTTTTCTTTGGCTGCTGCTCCTCCACTGACCCGTGCAAATGATGCTGTGTGGCATGACCCTTTGTGTTTGCATTACAAGTAAATAGCTCCGGATTATTCTAGCATTTTAGGACAAATTTGTACACAAAGGATTTAAAAAATCATAAGCATTAATTACAAGTACAATAAAAGATAAAGAAGATAGTTGTTTTCTTGTTTGGAAGAGAACAACGTTAGAAAAAGAAATTCTTTTTTAAATGCAGAAACATTATACGTCATGGAGCTAAAAAATTGTAGAACATTCAGAACATTCGGCAATTATTCTTCATTTATGTAAAAGTTTTCTTAAACTACGCGTTAAAGGTCTGTCTTTTTAAACTAATTTAATTTTTTGCATATCCCATATGTTTATAGGATGAATCAGGCTGAAGAATAATTGATTATTAAAATTCAAATTCTCCAAGGTTCTTTTATAAATTTCAAGTTTCTCTATAAGAAATTAAATTAATTTTGCAAAATGAACCTGGATAATATCATTTAGTTGGGGTATCTGGCAGTTGAGCATTGAACTTTACCAACTAGATCTTCTTTTTCATTTGGAAGTTGGTTAGGCGAGTTTCCAAGGTTACGACTGACAACCAAATATCTTATCCCTAAAGACTGATAATACCATGAAAAATAATGCTAAAGGCGTTTTTGCATGATTTTTATTTTGTTTCCACACACTCCATTCTTGTCAGCAATATCCTTCTTCTTCTTCTTTTTTTTTGGTAGAAATATTTGGAAAATATAACAAGCCTTCAAAAAGCTATTCCCACATATCACTTGCAGAGCAAATTAGTTCCCATAAATTGTATTTTTCATTCAAAGTGTGATGCCGATATCATTACTCAAATGTATAAACTTTCAAATGTGGCTGCAAGAGCAGAAGTGGTCTTGAACCCTTGCCCTCTGTGGCCCAGGCTGATTACATGTCTGTGTTCTCCCTCATGTCTGGGGGACCTCTGCCTCTCTTCTCATGGAGCCCCGATGGGAACAGAATGTGGGGTGTCTTGTTTGGCCCATACATGCTTTAGTCTGATTCCTTCCCCAGAGCCTGGAGGCCAACGGGCCTTAGAGAGGACTTCCCCTTGGGCACCTGAGACTGGTGGAGCACAGACAGAAATATCTTCTTTTAAGCTAGGAAATGACACTGTGGTTGGAGTATGGGTTTTATTATTCAAGGAAGAGAAGGCCACATTTGTGCTTTTTAGAGCTCCCCAAGGAGGGCAGGGTTCTGATTTAGCTTGTCTGTGAGTGATACCGCAAACATTGCGGACACCAATGTGTGTTTGTTAGGTGATTAAGGGAGTTGTCAGCTTGAAGGGTGATAGATGAGGAAAGAGGCAAATTGTGCTGGTCCAATGTCCTCTGTGTTTTTGGGCTCTCTTTGCAGCCATATGGTGTGAATGTTGTTACATCTGTATACACATAAACGCACACCTACTCAAAACAGTGCTGTTCTGAAGGAATTGCTTTTTACTCCCAAGGAAACTACATCTCTGCATGGACAAAATATATGTCTGTCTGATTCATTTTTCATTCTCATTGGAGCTTGCAGTCATTTGATTCTGATGCTTACACCTTCTAGTGCATGCATGATTAGGAAAACCAAAGATAGCTAACTACACATGTCTTGGGCATTTTAAAATTGAGTGATGCAGGACAACTTACATGTTGGGACATGGGTACACGGATTCCTGTTTTCTCACATATATATGCATTTTCCTTTGTGAAGGCTGTAGATACCCCCAAGCAACGTTAGTAACTCTCTCCTTTATGCAGTCAGAAGGGTTGGTTCATATCTGTCTATTCTATCACTTAGCGACTGAGTTGTGAAGTTCTGTTTGTTTATTTCTCCCTCAAGACAGTGAGCTTCTTAAATACAGAGCTATGGCATCTTTGCACCATCAGCACCCAGCACAGTGCCAGGCCCAGAGTTGGTCCTAAATAAATGTTAGTTGTTGGATGAATGAATCGGTAAAAACTGCAAGAGCTGTATCTTGTAATTATATCTAGACAGGATAAACAGGCCACCGGAGACCAATTATAATTCCTCTTGCTAGCAGGGAGGCCATTAGCATTCTGAGATTATAACTAATTGTCAGAAGCCTATTTTTCTCTCTCAACACGTTTTCACATTAAGGCTTCCTCATTTTTTGTCATCATTCCTATTTTTAAGCTCATTTTTATTTGTGCATTTATTTAAGAAGAATGTTGTGGTTATATGCTATAAAGAATACTTGGCTCCAGGCAACTAAGTGAAGATCTTCATTCCATACAGGTGGTTCCCAGAGCCACGGGAATATCGGTTCTTGTCACTTGGTGTGCTGACTTTTAATGATTCTGGATTTGTTTTATACTGTGTAGTAATAAGGTCATGTGGGTGTGGCATATGGAGGGGGTAGATGGAGATAGTGGGAAAGCTTTAGTTTCCTTGTTACCCTGGAGACAGAAGCCTCACATCCTCATTTATTGTGGCTGTCACTTTGTATAACTCTGCTAAGCATCGTATCAGAAATATGTGTACTCTAAGTTCTGAAGACACAAGCCTTTTCCTTATTTGTGTTATGAGCCAGTTTCCCCTTCCCTTTGCCCCAATTGGTTTTCTTCCCCTCTTTGTCTGCTTATGTGCAGATTCCAAATAGAATGATGGGTGGATTATTAACCCTGGACCTTCTTCTACTGTAGAACAGCAGTGACGTATGTATAGTGAGAATGAAGACTGCAGAGACAGGAAGTCCTCCCTCCCTCTGTCCATCCAGTCCTTCCCTTTAACCCTTCCTTGCTTCCATTCCTTCCCTCCCTCACTCCCTTCCATCCTTCTTTCTTCCCTTTTTCTATTTTTGGGGCAGTGGGAGAATTCTTTTAAATTTTTGTTTTTGGTAACTTTTTTTAAATTTCTTAGTTGCAAGAATAGTAATATAAACTCCTGTGTACCCCTAATGCAGCTTCTCAAGTAGTTTATATTTAGCTCCATTCACTTGATCTTGTTCTTTCCCTCCCCTGCCAAGATATATACATAGGTACTGTTATATATATTTTCTGAGCTGTTTGAGACTAAGTTGGAGACAATGTTTGCCTTTATATCTAAATACTTCAGTGTATATATCCTAAAAACAAGGGAATTCTCTTTTACATAGCATAGTACAATGATCAAGATCAGAAAATTAAACACTGATACAAGTGCTGATGTCTTATCCATAGCTCCTATTCAGATGTTGTCATTAGCCCAGGATCTAATCTTGTATCACTCATTGTACTAAGTTGTCCATATCTCTTTGGTTCCATTAATGTCTTTGATAGTAATCCATATTTTACAGTCTACTGTTGTATCAGTATAACCACTCTAGCATTCTTATGCTCACTGTTTATTATAGTACTTTTATTAATATTCTTTTACTCTCAACCTATATGTTTTTATATTTAAAGTGTTCCATTAGCATATAGTTGGGTCCTGCTTTTATATCCAGTCTGATAGTTTCTGTCTTTTATTGATGTGTTTGAGTTCCTTTATATTTAATGTAATTATTGATGTGTTTGGAGTTATTTCTGCCATTTCTCTATTTGTTTTCCATTTGTCTCATCTGTTTTTGTATTTCTGTTAATTATTTCCTGCTTTCTTTTGGGCTAATTAAATATTTTTTATATTGCATTTTAATTTCTCTCTTGAGGATTTAAAAAATATATGGCACCTGGCAACAGTGCAGTTCCATTCACTTACTTTCATCCTTTGTGCTGTCATTTTCATATATATTACATTATAAACCTAGAAACACAGTGTTATCCTTTTTGATTTAAAGAGTTATATCTTTTGAAGTAATGAATACAAGAGAAAAAATAACCTTTTATATTCCCATTTTTACCATTTTTAGTGATTATCATTCCATTTTTTCCTAGACCCGTGTTATCACCTGTATCCCCTTAAATCTGAAAAACTTACATTAGTACTTTTTGTTGTTCAGGTAAGCTGATGATGACATTTCTCAGGTTTTTTTAATCTAAAAATGTCTTTATTTTGCTATCATTTTTGTTCTTTTTTTTTTTTTTTTTTTTTTGAGACAGAGTCTCGCTTTGTTGCCTAGGCTAGAATGAGTGCCATGGCGTCAGCCTAGCTCACAGCAACCTCAAACTCCTGGGCTCAAGCAATCCTTCTGCCTCAGCCTCCCAAGTGGCTGGGACTACAGGCATGCGCCACCATGCCCGGCTAATTTTTTCTATATATATTATTTGGCCAATTAATTTCTTTCTATTTATAGTAGAGACGGGGTCTCACTCTTGCTCAGGCTGGTTTCGAACTCCTGACCTTGAGCAATCCGGCCCGCCTCGGCCTCCCAGAGAGCTAGGATTACAGGCGTGAGCCACCGCGCCCGGCCCATTTTTGAATGATAGTTTTCTGGATATGGAATTGTGGGTTGACAAGTTTTTTGTTTCTTCTTTTAGCACTTTAATGATGCCATTTGGTTGTCTTTTGGTCTTTGTTTCTCATGAGAAGTCAGCTGTCGTTTATATCATACTCCTATATATAAAGTTACTTTTTGCCTTCAGCTGCTCTTGAAATGTTTCTCTTTATCTTTGGATTTTAGCAGAGTGAGTATTTATCCTGCTTTGTGTTTGCTGAACTTCTTGGATTTGTTGGTTGATGCCCTTCACCTAATTTGGGAAGTTTTTGGCTTTTGTTCCTTTAAATACTTTTTTTCTGTGCTATTCTTTTGTTCTATTTTCAGTCCGTGACTTAGATTACACAAAGTTGGGACCCTTGATATTGTCTTACAGATCTTTGAGGCTCTGTTGCTCATTTTTCTTAAATCCTTTTTCTCTTCGGTTTTTAAATTGGATAATTTTTATTAATCTGTCTTTAAGTTCATTGACTCTTTTTGACATCTCCAATCTGCTTTTAGGGCTATCTAATAAATTTTTTATTTCAATTATATTTTTTCAGGTCTGGAATTTCCATTTTGTTCTTTCATAGAATCTTTACAGTTTACATATCTCTGATATATAGTCTATCTCCTCTTCTTTATGCATATGTTTTCCTTTTATTCCTTGAATATATTTTTAACAGCTCCTTTGAAGTCCTTGTCTGGTAGTTGCAACATTTGGATCATCTTGGTATTGATTTCCATTGACTACTTGTATTATGGGTCACTTTTTTCCTGTTAACACAAGTAGTGATTTTTGGTTAGACACTGGACATTATAAATAATATATTTTAGAGACTCTGGATTTTGTTACATTTCTCTAAAGTAGATTTTTTTCCTTGTAGGTAGTTACCTTGATTGATTCCCAACTCTAAACTGTATCCCTTGTGGTGAGCATCAGCTGAAATATTTGCTCATTTTTAATTTCTGACTGCTGCTTTTTTGTAGTTCTTCTGGGCTCTCCCCCACACATATATAATTAATCAGCCTAAGATTTAATCAATTTTATGCATAGATTTTGGACCTTACTTGCAAATCTCTCTTATTACAGTTCATCTTTTCAGGGTAGCCTACCCTCCAGTTCCTGCCTTTTGGTCATTTTTCACTGCTTTTAAATGGTTGTTTTTTGTTTTGTCACAATTCTGTAATTGTTACTTATAGAAGGGTTAGCCTGACTAAGCTACTGTGCTCTTGCTAGAAATCTTGGTTCTTTTTTATAGTTTTCATTTATTTGATGAGATTCCCAATCTGTTCATTCATTATGATGCTATTTTCCTTTTAGTCCTCAAGCATAGCTGCTTTAAATTTCTTTTAAAGTCTGCTAATTCCAATATCTGGATTTTCTGTGGTTTTTTTTTTTTTTCTATTGACTGATATTTTTCTTATATATAGGTCCCATTTTCCTGTATCTTTTCATGGCTGTAGCTTGTTTTTTGTTTTCTATTGTATCTTATTGATAAAACATTGTAGAAGGTCTGGATTTTGTTATTTCCCTGTGAATAGTGCTTTGTTCTAGAAATCAGTTCAATTCTGTTTTCCCCTGTAGCAGGCAGCACCTGAAAGAGGTCAGTTCTTTCATCCTTCAGTTACTGCTTTTCTTTGTGCACCTCACCATCTCCCCTATGAATACATAGTTCAGAGATCTGCCAAATATTAGGGTAGGAGTTAATCACAGATTTTGAGGGCTTTCCTTTCTTTGGCTCCCTCCTTTCCTTCCCAGGATTTTTACCCTCACTTTCCAGCTGCCCTGACAGCCCCAATCTCTGTTCTCTGACTTCTTGAGCCAATAAGACTGTAGCTTTTGCTTGAGTTCTAGCTACCCTGCATACCCATGCAGAATGGGAAGTGCCTTCAGGCAGAAAGCTGCATAAATGCAAATTTTACCCAGTGTGGTTTTTTTCTTACAAGGGTCTGCTCTGCTTTAGTTGCTGCCAGGGTTTGATTATTTCCTAGTGCCTACAAATCATTTTTTATGCCTTGACCTGCTATTACAATATGTTTCACTTCACCACTGTTTGTTTTTAGTCACATTACTTAACCTCTTTCAGTGTTTCCTCATCAGGAAAAATGGAGATAAATAATACCCATGCTAGAGGGTTCTTGGGAAGGTAAAATGAGTCAATGTACAGAAATTTTGTTTATGTATTGAGCACAGGGTGGGTACTTGGCAAATGGTAGCTCTTGAGCTTCAGAAAACCCTTACCTGAGTTAACTGGGCCAATATTTGGCTTTCTGTTTGTCACAGAACTTGACAACACTCAAAAGAGGGTGTACTTAATTTTTCCTTCTTGGATATTTTGGCAGTATTTTGAATATTGTCTTTTGGAACATACCTTGTTATTGGTACATGTGACTTACACACTTTGGTATTTCAAGCGGTTCTAATTTTCTTGTTCTTTATAGATCATCTGCAAAATGGCTTCAATGCTGAGTAAGAGCACAGTTGAACGCCTGCTGCTCCCTCGGTTCTGTGAACTGTGCGGTGACGGGAAGCCCTTTCAAGTTCGGAAGGTGGGAACATAAAAGTTTCAAAACTCCTTAAGTTAAAAAATTCCAAATCAATTTCTCTTTAAAGTTTCTGGACTTCTTCAGTAGATGTTGCCTGTAGGAAAAAATGTGGCTAGTGTAAAGTATGTAAGAAAAATATCTGAGCAGTCTTGCCAATTTTTAATGCATAGGAAATGCATAGAGACCTAGAGATAAGATTCTGTAGAGATGAGTAAATCTGTTGGGCTCAGGCACAGGACGGGAGTTGTGGGACCTTGTTGGCTTGTGGTTACATGCTGTTACCCAGGCATGCAAGCTCTTTGATGAGCTGGGGTGATTTGTTCCAGAACTCTCTTTGCTGTACCTTCCAACTCAAACCCCAGCTTCCCTTTTAGTTCCTTGTCACTGGCTGTTAAATTCTTCTTTTGAAGGCCGTTGCTATCACTCCCTGAACACCCTAGCTGCGTAACTGGCCATCGCCCCTCTGGTCTCTCGTGGTGTTGCATAGGTGAGACACGCTAGGTCCCATTTACCATGCAGAGGATGTTAAGGGTCTGTTTTGCCCTATTGCTAACCAAATGCATTATGTATCAAAATCAATTAGGAGCCAGAAAAATCTTAGAATTTTAGTACCTTATTGTAAATCTTCTGTTTTCGATGCAGTGGCGGCACCGAGCACAGTGCTGTGTGGGCGACGGGCTGGTGAGGGCTTATTAGCTGCCTGACTAGAGGGATGATTGCTCACAGGGCGCCTGCTTGTTAGCTTTTCCAATTTGTTAAGACAAAAAGAAAGATAATAATAGGTATGCCTTTTGCCTTTTAAAGGTGTGCGCTACAAATTTTGGTGATATTTGTCATGCTGTTGGACAAGAAGCCACTGAGAAATTTTTGGTATGTGAATTTTGTCACTTATAATTGCTGATTCATTTCACAGTGCACTTTCAAAATCAGTTGTTAAGTTTTATATTTATGAGTCTGTTACTTTGGAGTGGCAGCTCAGTTTTGCATTCATCAGTTCAACTTTCTTGACTTCTGAAGTTAACATTTTCTTGAGTATTAGGCAGTTGGTCTGTGAGATGAGCTGGAAGCAGCCCATCCTCTTTCCTATGGACTTTGTTGTCAACTCCTCACAGGTCATTTTCCCCCAGTTTCTTCTCACTGTCCAAACCACCGTCTCTACCCCCTCTCCACTGCTCTGTATGGAGCACCACTCGACCACCTCAGTCCCGGGCCTCAGAACCATTGGGATGTTTTTCTTGGTTTGCAGGTTAAAATCTGGAGCCTCAGTGGCCTTCCTGGTCCCTCACAGGTGCCATTCCTGCCTCACCTCCAGTCGCTGTCCTCAGTTCTGAGTGCCACTCTGGCCCTCTGTGGGTCCCACCTGAATCCTGGTGGGCCAGTCAAACGTATTCATAAAATATGTTTAAATTTATAACTATATTTTTGATAAATTCCCACGATTCTGATGTACAGCAGGGTAGAAAACAGCTTCACCAGCCAGCCAGGTGACCTTTCACCTTCCATGAGGCTTCCTGCTCTTCACACCTCTGGGCCTCTGCTCAGGACTGTCCCTTTCCTGAGAGTGTCTTCCCTACTTGGTGGGACCCTACTCACATTTCACACCAGCCTGAACACACCTCTGTGAAGTTCTTTCCTTGTCTAAACTTGCCTACCCCCTGTGCCAGACCGAAGGAATGTCTCTCTCTCCAGCTCTCCAGGGACGTTTTGTCCAGACTGCCTCGGTATAGCTTTGCCGACGGGGAGCTTCTCAAGGGCAGGGACCGTGTCATGCCCGTCTTTGTTCCCCAGGGTCTGTCTGCCCAGTAGCTGGCACTCAGACTGCCATGTTCAATGAGCATTCGTCACTTTTGACAGAATATACTATAATACCTGTGTGGTTGGAACTCAACCTCAAACGTGATGTTTAAATTAATTTTTAAATTTAAGTTCAGAGCTCATTTTATTTTATTTAAAGTACAAGCCATGTCAACATAGTTCTAAGTCAAGAATAATTTTTAATGGGCTATTGCTTTGAATATACAGTGAGTATTATCTTCTACTTAATATTATTATCCGAATGAAGAGCAACAGTGACCAACATATTAATTTTTCTGTAGGTAGATGTTTCCATGATCATATCATATTTCCATTTATAAAACATTTTAGGTTAATTATTTTACATTAGGATATTAAAAACAAAGCCTTTTAAAAGGATAAATTTTCAAAGAAGATGTAATCATGATTGATACAGATATAAAATGAACATGTATCAAAGATTTTATTTAACTCATGTATTAATGATGGAAACCTGTAAGATATTACAGTCAGTTTAATGGAGAACACAAAGCACTACACATTGATAACCAAGGAATACTAAGGTGAATTTACACATAGATTTAAAACTGGTCAATTGCATTCCACTGGACACAGTTTGCATTGCTGTGGAAGAAATTATTTGCAATACTATCAGTTTTAACAACTTACTTTCTATCACTAGAGTTATAAAATACTCTAGTCAAAGATATGGTTACCTAGATGGGTGAGTTAGTTGGGACATCTACTAATTTCAAAGTCTTTCACAATCTTTCTCTGTACTTCACATAATGAATACCAGTCATTCTGCCTTTTTTGAGGTTTTCTTTATTATCTATTACATTTCACCAAGTCATTCACTAAAATTAGGTGGTAAAGGAAATGTTTCTTCTACTTATAGTTTTTGTTTCAAATGATTCCTTTCAGACCAATGTGTATTTTCCCTTTTCTTTGTCAATTATTTCTGGATATGCCTTCACTACATTATTAAAACAGCTTCTTCCCTTTCTCAGTGTACTCAGATTTGAGTGACACTATTTTATTGTTTTGGTAGATCCCAAAGTTTTTTCAGCTCTGCTCAGATAACGTGTGGGGGATGCGGAAAGCCTGCGCAGAATGCTTCATGGCGGTGTCCTACAGCACCTCCCCCGCGGCCCGCAGAACCACGCTCTCACCGCTCTTCATCAGACTTGTCAGCGACCCCTGTCGATGGGTGAGTGCCATCAGCACTGTCAGTGGTGACACTGGCCTCTGTCCCATCAAACTGTCTGTCGAGGTGTGCCGCCATGCTGGGCCTCCAGGTCTCGTTGTGGGTTGGACTTGGAACTGTATATTTTGTCCTTTCAGTTCACTAATTGGCGTCATCAGATTTAGACCTTATGAGGTATAAGTTAGAACAACTAAAAGCTCAGAAGCTTTGGGGTGGATATTAAGAAAGTGGCACAGGCTTGACATTTAGATTGAATGACTGTCACAGAAGGAAGCAGTATAGCTAGACTGTTAGCCTTTTCTGTATTATCATAAACATGCCTGTAGCAACTAATAGGGTCTGTCCTACTACTTTATAAAATCTGATATTATTCAGTATGAAATTAATATTCTGGAAGAATAAGAACTACATTATAGGGCTAAATTTTTCCTTATTTTTGTAGAAAAAATAGTTTATTTGGAATTTAGGGAATGATTTAGAAAGTAGTAAATCTGCATAGACATAATGTTGTGACAGTGGCTTGTCTGGTGAGCAGCATCTGTTTCAGCCTGGGATCAGACCCGGCCACCACAGGCTGACGCTGCGCTCACTGCGCTCTTCTGTCTGGTTGCAGGTGCGCCAGGCTGCCTTCCAGTCCCTTGGCCCCTTCATTTCCACCTTTGCAAACCCCTCCAGGGCTGGCCTTTATATTCGAGAGGATGGCACCCTGAGCATCCGACCACCAGCCCAGGATCTGGACTCCGAGTTCGCCTCTGGCTCACCCACTCCCGGTAGCAGTGTTGACACTTCCGTAGCCAGGTACGCTCCTGCAGGATCAGTACCAGGACCTCTGCTTCACCTCAAGCAGCCACCTAAAATTCTAGCAATTATCTCATCTAGTTTTAGTAACAGTGACCTTCTGGGCAAGATGGAATATTAGAGCTTTAATTATGTAAAGAAGCAAAAAGTAATTGCAATAATGATTTTGAAACATGACTACTGGGTTATAAATAATGAAGCTACTGTGTCTCCTAAATTTAGATAAAATATTCATTGAGAGTAGTGATTAAATAACCCATAAAGAAAATTTTCTCCACTTTTTGATTAATGAAGTTCTTCAGGTAATTTACATAGGGAAAAATGTGATGTCTTGTAGATGTACTTTTGTGACATAGGGTGTTGCACATAAAGGTGATGTTTCTGACCAACATTAGTAGGCCCTGCACTGTTTTTCTAATGTGGTGATTGATCTTAGCTTTTTATATCTTTCCTATGAGGATGATGGGTATGTACTAAGACAACTATTTGAGGTGGTTCTAACCATCTCTCCATTGTTAATGGTACGCAGGAGCGTGATAGTGGGAAATTGTTACCTCACATGATAACAGATCCTTTTAAAGATTGGCCCATCCTTCCTCCTTCCTTCTGCCATCAAAGTTCATGAACTCCTGCTGTATGTCAGGCCCGTGGCCCACACTCAGTGTCTTCCTCATCAAGACCTTTGGAGGAGTTAGCAAGTCACCAGCTCTCCCAGGCTCAGCCCTTCAGTTCCCAAGCCTGCCCTGGCGGGAGTGCTAGAGAGCAGCGTGGGGATGAAGTCATGCCCCTGAAGGTGCTTGGGCAGGAGCCAGGGCTTGGAATATAGTGGAAGGGGGGGCCGAACTTTCACGTGGTATTTTCAGTGCATATCACACTCCCAGTAGGACAGTGGGAGATCATTGAAGCTCTTATCCTCTTGTGAGGTTTTGGTCTTCTGACAGCAAGAGACACGAGGGTGGCAGGTGGCCAGCTAGAGGAAAAGACTGGCCTTGCAAGGATGTGGGTCTCATGTTTTTCCCTGTTACTTTCAGTCTATTACATGGTGCTAAAAGTTTGCTTTTCTAAATTTAACCTAGTTCAACAAAGCCTTTGCAGATGGAGCCAGATCTACCCATGGAAGGGACATCAACAGAAACCAGTGGTTTCCTGCATATCACAAGCTTCTCGAAGGGCCTAATGGAAAACCCAGTGGAAGGTTCTGCTTTGGTTGGGGCTGAGTCGGCCAGGCCTTCCTCGGTGGCCAGTGCCTTCTCTGAGCTCCCTGGTGTTAACGCCGTCCCCATGAGCCGCCACCCTGGACCAGATTCCTGGGCCTTCCCAGGGAGCTCTGAGGATATGTTCAGTAATTTCCTTTATTGGCGACCTCCTCTCCCTGACATAAGCGTGGACTTAGAGCTACTTCTGAGTGAGGCTGGGCCACAGGAAGAAGACTGCAGCACACCTGAGACTGTGCATAATAGCTGTGTGGCCAGGAGTGAGATTCAAAAAGTCCTCGAGAGTTTGCAGGAACATATGATGAATGATCCAGATGTTCAAGGTAAATGTTGTCCATTGTAACTGAAGAGAAGATGGGATATTTCTGTGTTGTGCATTCCTTCTTCCTTAAGCCTGTCTACTGACGCATGTATGTAACTGTATTCGTTCACACTGTGCACAGACTTGTCCAATCTCTCTACATCTAGAACAGCCAGAGATACCTCCATGCAAGAATTTTGCCTCCTTGTTTTGCAGACAGACATGCCCACAGTCTGCAGTCAGTTCTGATAGGAAAGTGGATAGCTCTTGGGCATATCTATAAGCATATCTATAAATTTTATTAGCTCCTTAGACACGATTACATCATTTCCCACGTATAATGCCCTTTCTGGTTATGAAAAGCTAAGGATGGTGCTCCTTTTGGAGCCTATTAACTCAGCCCGTAGCTAACTTTAAGGTTTTGGTCTTTGTACAGCAAGGAAAAATACAACTTCTTCTTTGGGGTATTTCTCATTTCATGACTAGTGCTCCCTCTGAGCGCCTGACCTGGGAGCCAGGCCTGTAATCCACATCCATTGTCATGACTCTTTCTCTGCACAGTGCTGTATTTGTATTCTTCCTTGAGTTGGGGAAATTGGAAAAAACAACACTTGCTGCTGTTTCTGGGCAGAGATTTGTGTGAAGCTTTCGGGAAGGGAAATGTGAAAATCTAGTTAGCCCTGTGATTATTCTTTTGTCCTTAAGTTTATGAAGGAAATTAAATCAATGTTTGCTAAAGGAATGAGTACATGTAACATACCACTTCTAATAGCTATAGACAAAGGTCTGTTTTTGGAAAACACATTACTGAAGCTGTCTTAATCCCCAATGCCAAGGCCTGGGCTGGGGGCTGGGGGAGCAATGACTGGAGCAAGAGGCCCTAGTGGTCTGGTTGAGGGGACTGTGCAGGCAGCCACTGTGTGGGTGCGGGGAAGGTTGGAAGGGGAGGGAACACACTGTGCAGAGGAAACGTCTGGGAGAAGACGAGCAGGTCATATTTGCCCCGGGCTTTAGAGGGTGGCTGGGAACCCACCGTCCAGAAAAGTCAGAGGGTGAGTTTCAGAGGGTTCTTTCAGCTCCCTGGAATCATCGTGTGTAAAATCTTATATGTATGTGCATACTTAATTTCTATGTAAGAAAGGGCCCACAGCTTTCTTCTTAGCTCAGAGAGATTCTATTATCCCAAAAGATTCAGAAATAAATGACATGACACGTTTTATCTGTGAACTAGCTGTGGCAGGAAATGTTGCTTAGGCCATTGGGAAAGGCCTGGTGTGCCGCACTGAGGAGGTGGGACCTGCCCTGGGCACAGGGGGAGCCAGCTACAAGCTCTAAACATTGTACTGAATCTTGGGGTCCACTGAATTTAACAAGTAGAAAAGAGGATGCAGGAAGTAGTGTGTGTGTGTGTTTTGGGAAGTTGGGGGACATAAAAATATCTAGTTTGTTTTTATAGAAAGATATGCAAAATGTGTAATCTTTACTGTTTGGAGGGTCTCAAACAGTCATACTGTGGACAGAAAAAATGGGTAGTCCTTGAGGCTTGGTGAGTGAGATCATTGCTCATCTGTGTGTAAAGGATTTATTCATGCTCGGCCATGTGAGTCTGCACGTTGTGTGTGTGTGTGTGTGTGTATGTGTGTGTGTGTGTGACAGGGTTGGCAGCCAGCTGCTTTCTATATGGGAAAGCAGGACACCTTCACCGAGGCAGTGGGCTCCCAGACATCACTGTTCATTAGCATCATGTTGTCTGTCTGTGAAAGATGGTGCAGTCAAACTCTGATTTTTCCTAATTGAGGCTTTTCAGGTTCAGATTTGATGTTCTGTGCATGGCTGGCGTTTAGTTGAAATAGTTACTGTTAATGGCTGTAAACATCACCACCTTGCTGAGAGCTTGTTTTGAGACTCCAGAACACTGTTACCGTGCAGCCCTCAGCTTTGGAGCAGATACAGGGTATGTGTGTAGTATACCTACATTGTACAGCCTGGAGCAGATGGTGTTGTTTTGAAGACTTCTCTGAAGTAAATCCCCACAAACCAAATAAAGTTATTAAAATTCTTGAAACTTCTTTCCCTGTAGCTCAAGTTCAGGTATTATCAGCTGCACTGAGAGCTGCACAGCTTGACTCCGTGAATGAACCCGAGAGCAAGCCGACAGAAGGGCTAAATGCAGTGTCCATTTCAGACCCCGGCTCTGCCTCTGACAATCAGATCGCTCTGTCAGCTTCATCATCTCAGAATGAGCTCTCCGTGGCCAGGATATTACAAAGCACAGTAAGTATTTGCCCTATCCCTCAGCCACTGAGGATGTGACAGAAATCCCAAAGCTGCATTTTCTTTTATTAATACATCCCGGCAAAGATGATAAATGGCAAATTTCATTTTATTCTTAAGGTCATGTTTTAGATAACTAGACAACCAATCAATCAGATGATTGATAATGCTGACTCTCTTCCACAAAAACAGGGTGGGGACCCAAAAAGTACCTTATCTCTTCTCTAACAATGACAACAACTTACTCTAGGGTGGGGTGGGGGGAGTTAACCATATAAACACTCTATGTCACTGCTAATAGATATTAACATCTTTTAATGATAGTGGGAGGCGAATTCATGCAATTCCTAGAATTTAAAGTTGACAGGGCCTCAGAAATGATCATCACACCTGGCCCCTCATTTCATAGGAGCGTGTTAATACCTGGTTGCTCCAGGAGTGGCGCTGGCCTGCTGATCTCAGAGGAGAGGTTTGGGAGAGCCAGCAGTGACCATTGTTCATGCACAGCCTGGAACCAGCCCCTTTGAGGCCCGAAGCTGGATAGGGAGGGGCCCATGCCTTGTTTCTTACTTGGAGTCTCTCCAGAAACTTCTTTACCCTGTTATGCCTGGAGGCTCCTGTGCTTTATTAATTTCTACAGAGCTTCCACTTGGACGAGTTTCAGCTGGGATCTTTCACAGTTAGGGGTAAGAATAGAGAATTAAAAGTAGGAAGGAGCCTGTGATCCTGCAGTCATTGGTATTTCAGCACCTTTCATTGCTATGCGCCACAATGGGTAATCTCTTCAAACTCACGGTCTCAGGGCCAGAATACCGATTGTTTCTCTGTTGACATGGTTTATAATTTGATACTGGTGATTAAAGTAATGTATCCCCTCATTTACCCCCTAGGCCTGCTCTAATAAAGCAAAATAAAGCAACAAATTTTCAAAACTTGAATATAAAATGTTCAAGAGTTGTTTATGATTAACAAGAAATGAGATAATCTTTTTTGCTGGTTTGTTTCTAAAAAATTGGCAAGAAAACTCATGTTACCCTTGTTACCTGTAGTACAAAAATCACATGTGTTAGGTAGAAAGATGTGGCCACATTTATCTTGGTGGGGATGTGATAATGTTTGGGCTTCTTTATCGTAGGCAGAAGTGACCAAAAAAAAAAAAAAAAGAACAGATTCCTACAAGTTGGGTCTCTTCCATGGTAGATGTGGAGGGGCTTGTATAATTGGGCCCTTGTTTTATGGCTGTGGTTGTCAGAGCTTTTGAATTTGCAGCTTTTGTCTCCAAGGTTCTCCTCCCCAAGGTCAGGTTGCATCCAGTTGCAAAAGAAGGAAAAAGAAACAAAACTCACAAGCGCTTGAACAATGAGGAAAACGTCATCCTGCAAAAATGATAGGACGAAGGGCTAAGGCTGGGGGGGCTCCAGGGCTTGGGCTGCATACCTGGGCACTCACCCCTCTGCCCTCCACTCTGCTGTGGTGGCCCCATCAGTGTGTGACGTCCAGGGGAAGGACGGGCCTGTGTCTTCCCACCTGTCTGTCTTGAAGAGCAAGGAAACCCTGGGCCAGAGACCCACCCCTTGCCCTCTTCCTCGGCTTCCCTTCACTGGCCACAGTTGTGTTGTGCCTTCTTGGGTTTAGCATGCTGGGCTGAGTAGAAAACAGGGGAATGCCCCAGCTGTTGGGTTTACTAGAAAGGAGGCTGCAGGGCGGTGAGTGAGGGTGCACAGGTCACCAGTCAGTGTGCTGCCCTGCTCAAGGGTGCTTTGGAGAAGCAAATTCACATAATCTTTTGGGGTTGCCTTGATTTTGCTTCTGGAGTATGTGCTGCATATAACACCTGCACTGAAGACTGTGGGATAAATTAATTCCTCAAAGGATAAGAAGGATTCCAATGGTGCAAGGAGAATTTGAGGTCTTAGGTTATCGTACCAAAATATTTCTGTTTTACCATGTCCTCTGTTAAAATAAAAGTATACTTCAGTGAAAACCTTGGGAACTGAAGGTTCTGGGTAGTATGCCTCAGAGCAAACGAAGCATCTATCGGTGTATTAATCGACTTTCCCGGATCATATATTGAGCTGATTTGTCAGAATCCATTAAGCTGGTAGACAGTATGACATTTCAAGTGCAAGTTGGAAATCCATGTTATGGTTGAAGGAGAAGGTCAGATCCATCTCAGTTAATGTTAATCAATGATCAGAGACCAATATGTCACTGTTGAATGTTCTTGCTCATTTTAATTGTTAAGCTAATGTAAAAGTTCATCAGCAAACATTAGGAGTATTTGCACATGTGAAAACTGAGAACAGTTTTCCAAGTAAATACTCCTTCATCAGCCATATCTTTTCACTCAAGTTCACTGGGCCCCCATGCTCCATTCTCTCTCTGAGGTCTACCAGTGCCACAATCTCTGATTCCCAAGAAATGCTGGAGCTGCTGGTTCTGCCATTTCTTGCAAATCCATCCTTCCTTCTGGAATGGTCTGTGCCTAGTGTGAATGTTGGAGGGCATTGGTTAGCCATACGCGGGAGACCCCAGGACTTAAAAGGTAGTAGATGCAGACTCACATGGTTGGTACTCACCAACGTTAACTTCAGACCTTGTCTTTTTTATAAGGACCTCAAGCAATCTTGAAATGAAAATGTATGAAGCCAATTTTCCTTAGCACTTAAAATAACTGGTCTATACAATATCATATATAACCGTGCAAATGCAGTTTTCAGCATCTGGAAAAATATTGAGTTGAAGGATAGCTTTTGTCTTGGCTTGCACAAGAAGTCATTTCTGGCATTGAAAAAGGACATTTAGAAGGGGAAGTGGTTGGACAGATTCTTCCTTTGAAGCAAATTGGTAACATGTCCGATGAACTCTGTAGGATCCAGGAGAACCCCCAGATGGAACCAGTGACCATTTGGAGACTGGCCAGAGGCATGACCCCATCCTACTCGAGGAGAATAAATCTAAATTACAGGTTTGTTCCTTGGGGGAAAAAAGCAGCTCAAAACTTTATATTTTCTGAAAGTTAACCTTAAAAATGGCCATTGGAACCAAATATTTTTCTTCTATCAGTGTTAATTATGTATCTTATCTTAGTTCATATTCTGTGTTGCTAATAGCTCCTCTCCAACTTAAAAAAAATCTAAAATTGTTTTTAAAATCTTCTGAATAATCTAGAATAGTATTTTAATAAAGCAAACCAATAAGAAAAAATTTTGATGCCAGACATTAATATTTAGTCTGTTTACAAGTTGTTTTGCTTTTTTTGTTTGAAAAGATTTTGATAATAGCTCCTTTTGTTGAACCATGTTTGATTTTATTGTATCTTGTGGATTGGCTTCTTGTGCCATGTAAGTTCCCTTCAATGTTTTAAATGATTGGGGTTCATTGCTCTTACAGAGATAAACAGAAATGGGGTGATGTCTTATGAGAACAATAGCCCATCAATTGGAAAAATACAGTCATGATTTTCAGAGTGTAATGTCTCAGGCCCCAGGTTCTTGGAGCATTTGTAAGAGAGGAGAAGATTGTCTCCGTTCTCGAGAGCCGGGGGTACCACACTAAGCAGACATTGCTGTCTAGACTGTTCACTCTGATACCAAACGTTGTACCAATCTAAAAAAGATGAGTTGTGGGCATTGTTTTAACTTCAGTCAAAATTGAAAACCCACTCCCTGGAGAAAACAAGGTTGCCAATCTGAAGCCCTTTGGCTTTCGAAAAGCCTTTTGTTCCTCTCAGATTTCTGCTTTGTTGTTTTCATCTTCAGATTCTAAACTCTTTGTTTCTCCTGAGTATTCTCCTTTCTTTGATTTCTTTTCTCCTGCAAGCATGATGGCTTCTTTTCTCTCTTGTTTCCCAGGATATAATCCCTCAGCCTCTGCTGGATCAGTACGTGTCGATGACTGACCCAGCTCGAGCCCAGACTGTCGATACTGACATAGCCAAGCACTGTGCCTACAGCCTCCCAGGGGTGGCACTGACCCTGGGCAGGCAAAATTGGCATTGCCTGAAAGATACGTACGAAACGCTGGCTTCTGATGTACAGGTAAAAGCAGCCTTTTCAGAGGCATGCACAGAAATATGGTGGGTTGTCTGAGTAGGAAGAAAAGGGAAGCTGCAGCAAGGCTCACTGACCTGCAGTCTGTGTGATGCAAATTGGCATATTTACTGGTCTCTGATAAAACAATGCTTTGAATGGCCAACACCTGGCAGTGTTCGTTTTGCTCCCGAAATGCCACCCAAGATAATGAGAACAGTGACTTCCCCTTGCTTGTTGTGATCGTGTGTCTGCTTTGCACCCCTAGTGGACAGTGCGTCGGACCCTGGCCTTCTCTATCCATGAGCTGGCTGCAATTCTTGGGGATCAGTTGACAGCAGCTGACCTGGTGCCCATCTTCAATGGGTTTTTAAAGGACCTGGATGAAGTACGCATAGGAGTTCTTAAACATCTGTATGATTTTCTAAAGGTAGGAAGAAGGGTTAAAAGCAAAAAACAAACCTCCTCTCTCCAAATCAGTCCTGTTATAAATCCTGGATATGTGTGGTGTCAGTGTAAAAAAACAATGCAGCTGTCTTGCTGTCTTCAGCTGAAATGTACTGTTCAGAATCTTCCAGTGAGTATTCCTTTAGTGATGGGTTAAATATTTTTTATATTTTTCCTCCTAATGTTCTTGTCCTTTCGAGCTGTAATTCTGTGGAGGATGGTAGACACACAGCCTAGCACATTCTGTGCAGGAGAGACTGAGCCCCTGGGTAGTGACCTGACTTGTCCAGAAGTCACCCAGGGGAAGAGCCTGGGCCGAAGTCCAACCTCAGTTCTACATGAAGGGCTTTTTCTGCAAGACGTTGCTGCTTCCCTTCTTGCTCCCTCCCCCCCCACCCAAAGGACTGATGAATGTAAAAACAAGAGTTTAAAAATGACCTAGAGAAGCTAATTACTCTCACCCACACGACCAAGAGCTGCCCTTGACGGACTTTGGTGCATGATGCACCAGTGCAGATTTTCCTGTCCTGGGGCAGAAGAGCAGGCTCTGCTCTCTGGGAAGCAGCCCTGGTGCTTTGTCATCTGAACACACACAGACTGGGGTCTTTAGGTGGGAAATTATGAAAGGAGGAAGACCTGGGGGTGTCTAGAAGTATATAAGCACGTGTACTAGCTGAGGGAAAGGCTGGAAGCAGTCAGGGATGCATTCGATATCAGTGGACAGCCATGTTAATTCACAGCCACGCTGGGCCCTAGACGAGGTAGCATTGGGGAAATGCAGACTTCTTGCTGGTGAGAAATGTATAATCTGAAGCATAATAAAAGGGAGTATATTGGGGTCATTTTGAGGGCTATAGATTTTTATTTATATTTATTTATATACATTTTTAAAAAATAGTTGCTTCATGAAGATAAGAGGAGAGAATATCTTTACCAGCTTCAAGAATTTGTAGTGACCGGTAACAGCAGGAACTGGAGGTTTCGATATGAACTAGCAGAGTAAGTAAACACCTTTCTGGGGATATGAGAAGGCAAATTAGATGAAATAATTCTTAATTTTCCTACCTTATAAGTGATTTCTAAACCAGCAGTAATAATGTTCTTTTGGATAAAGAGATTATGTTTTTATTAAGGTATAAACTGAATTTCAGAGCCCTAAGTTACAAATACCACAGTCTCCGGGGAGACATTCATTTTCAGATGAAGACAGGGCTAGAGTCACTTTGGAATTAGAGTGCTCTGCTGTTCTATAAGGCAATTTATTCGAACCAAATAAAAGATGAATCACCCACTCTTCAATATTTTCCTATTAATCAGAGCAGTTTTTGCCATAGCTTTTGTGAACATTCTGAGTGTTGTCCTCTGTAGGGTACAGCATACTTTATGTACTTCAGCTTCTAGAGAAAATCAGGCTACCACGGGAGATATGAAAAGACCTAACCCAGATGAGATGATTACGAAATAAAAATGTCCCCAAGGTGGCTTATATCTGTACATCATTTTGTGTGTGAAGGAGTTAATTCCATCATGTGCTTGCAGAAGGAATGTTCCAGGTTTTAGTGATTATGAAAGAGTGAAAGCATTGCTTTCAATAACTCCCCTTCCAGAGATATATAATGTGCTTTTTGTGGTAATGAGGGAATTTGTTTGGGGTTGTTGTTTTTTAGTTTTCACCTTGTTGAGATTCATTTGGGTATCTTTACTTTCCATTTTTCTTATCCACAAGTAGCATAGAAATCTCTTAAATAATTGTCTGCCCTGAAGAAATTCATCAGGCTTTTTTTTTTTGCAGCTATTCGGGATATGATTCGGCTGATGCCAGGGGCAAACTGAAAGATTTTCTCTTTGCTGTGATCTTTAATCATTATGCTTAATTTGAGAGATTGAGGTTTTAGTCATTATTCCATGTTCCCGGCGTCCTGGTCTGAGGCACCGAGAAAAACAGGCCCAGGTTTTCCACGAAGGCACCGCGCCCTCTAGCGGCCGCGCGCGGGCGTGCGGCCGGCGGCCGAGCCGGCTGACCCGCTTCCCGGGGAGACGGACCGGCTCCGGCTCGGCGATCCGTATCTCCCCGCTCGCTATCTCCCATCTCCCCGCGCTTATTGCAGCCCGGCCTGCCGATATGAATTCTGTGCTCCCGTGCCCATGATATTGGTGTCATTTTTCTGAAAAGAGTGCTTTTTGATATGAAAGTATTCACCGGCACTCCTGGCTCCTGGGTCTAACTCCCTCCCCATCTCTTTTTCATTTCCTTTAGTTGCTTGGGCGAAAATGCTGCCGTTTATTCTCACACCCTTCTCCCCTAGCCCCATCTAAAACACAGCGAGAGCTTTGGGAGTAGGTCTTCTCAACCAGCCCTCTCGCGGTTTCCCCCGTCTTTCGGAGCGAGGAGCAGACCTCGCGTTCTCTGCACGCGGACCCCGCCGGATTGCGGCGCGCGGGCTCGGTCTGCAGGCGCGGGGCGCCGGGCTCGGTCTGCAGGCGCGGGGCGCGGGCTCGGTCTGCAGGCGCGGGGCGCCGGGCTCGGTCTGCAGGCGCGGGGCGCCGGGCTCGGTCTGCAGGCGCGGGGCGCCGGGCTCGGTCTGCAGGCGCGGGGCGCCGGGCTCGGTCTGCAGGCGCGGGGCGCGGGCTCGGTCTGCAGGCGCGGGGCGCCGGGCTCGGTCTGCAGGCGCGGGGCGCCGGGCTCGGTCTGCAGGCGCGGGCGCCGCGGCCACGCCGCGGTCCAGTCTCCCCATCTGTTGGTCCTGGGCGCTTCAGCATTCCGGCTGTTTTTATGTTATCTGATTTTTAAAGTTTTATGTGCTTTTCAGCTGATAACCCAAAATTGGAATGTTAAACCTGTATTCATAAATTTCTCAGCCTCTGTTTTACAGAGTTTAATTTATTTCCTTTTTGTTTGATTTGTGTGTGTGTATGAGATACAGAATTATTATTATTTTTTTTTTTTTGTATTTCTTTGCATGGCCATTTCTCTCAGCTTTCTGCTGTAGGCATTTTACTGACCGAACCTTTGCTAGGTCCTTATTGCCTTTCATTTCCCAGCATATTTTTATATGTAAAATGAAATAAGAATAAAGAGAAATTAATAAGGTGGTTTGGGGCCCCCAAGTAATTTTTTTTTTTTTTTAATTTCAGACAGCTGATACTGATTTTGGAACTCTATAATCCCAATGATGTTTATGATTACCTAATGCATATTGCCTTAAAGTTGTGTGCAGATAAAGTTTCTGAAGTTCGGTGGATCTCCTTCAAACTAGTAAGAATCATGGCCTTTTCTGTTTGTGATTTTTGCAAATAGAAATGTTTATTTTCCATTTTAACTCCTTTATCTTTTCTGAGCTCAATTTATCAGCTTACTTTTGAAACCATCTTTTAAATTTTGAAATTAAGAACTGTTTTATAGTTTTATAAATTTTCAGGATAGCCTTTTTGTCAAATTATATGCTTCAGTGATGGCAATTGTGTATAAATCATTTTATATATTTTTGAAAACCTTTTTAAAAACTCTTTAAGCCTTCTTTAAACAATAGCTTAGTGTTTTTTTAAATAAAGTTGAGTTTCCTCTGTAGCTTGGTTTTATAGAAAAGTAGTAAGCAAAGACTCCGGTGCAGAAAAGCCGATCCTGTTTTATGTGAGCTTAATACCGGCTGAATACTGATGAAAAAAAATCACATTTGAAAATATTGATTTTGAGATACTCTGATAGTATTAAAATTTTATAAAAATGACCAAATTATAAAAGGTAATGATTTAGTTATTATGCAAGGGGACATATTCTAAAATTTGGAACCTTAAGATTAGTAATATATTTTTCTAATGCCAGTCCCCTTTTTGATTCCATTTTAATGAAGGATTTTATATGTGGATTGCTATATATTTAAACGTCTTTTTTCTCTGTGTTCTAATGATGACCGTGACAAAAATTACTTTCTCCCAAGCTTATAAATTCATTTTAAAGTTGGAAGGGTACATAAAAATGTCTAGTTTCCATGTAAAGTAGTATTCATAATTCAAATAGATGGCAGCATTTTAAATTTGGTCTTCTGATATTTTTCACAGGTTGTGGCAATTTTGCAGAAATTCTACTCCAACAGTGAAAGTGCATTGGGGTTAAATTTCATCAATGAACTTATCATAAGGTTCCGGCACTGTTCTAAGTGGGTTGGAAGACAAGCTTTCGCTTTCATTTGTCAGGTTAGCAAGACCTGCAGGGAGAATCTACCCTGGGTATACACTTGCCATGGGGTAATGTCAGGTTCACCAGATGTTGATCAAGTACGTACTATATGCCAGATATACTCTGGATGCTAAAGACAGACCGTGAACAAGACCCTACTCTCTCTGCACCTTCCATCTGGTAAGATGAGGGCTGGGCCCACAGTCCAGGGCTGTGTCTGCCATTGTGCCTCACCTTAGCCAGCTGCCTTGGAGGGAAAGTGGGGTGAACAACAGAGCAGCAGGTTCCAGCAGGGATTATATAACCTCTTTGGAGTAAATGTGTGATGATCGTGTCAGTCTGTCCAGCTCCTCAGATCATACTTTCTACTTAGCATCTTGGAAATGAGGGTGTGATTTATGTTTGGCTGGGGACAGTGGCAATGATAATGGCTGCCATTTCTTAAATGCCTTGTATGCCAGGCATTTCATCATACATCTGATTCTCTAATAAGAGCTACTACATATATTGAGCCTGGTATATCCATTTACCTTTAGACCAGTTCTTTTAGATCAAGCATCCGAAGCACAGAGAGGTTAAGTAACTTGTTCAAGATCACACAGGAAGTATAAAACCATGATTTTGTTGTTGTTGTTGCTAAAGTGTTATTTTAAACGTTTTAACTTTTTGTCATGCACATTTTCAAGCATATACGAAGGTGAAGGGAGTAGTATACTGAATCTCTACAAACCCGTTGCCCAGCTTTGCTGATGGTACAGTAAAGCCATGGTTGGACTATACCTGACCCCTGACCAAAGCCCACTTTCTCTCCCTCATAAGCACCCCCAACAAAGGACTTGCTACCGCCCCCTGGTGGGCTGGAGGGGAATTACAGGAGTACTTTGGCCATCCCCTTTGAGAAGTGCAGTGGATGGCAGAGTAAATACCAAATTCACCGTAGACTTGACAGCACAACCTTTGGTGAAGAAGAAATTCACTCCTCCAAATCATTTTGCAGAGAAAGTGTAGATGAAATAATTTTTGCTTTTATTTTTTAATTCTTTATCTGGGATTTAGAAAATCTGTAATAAACAAAAAGACTAACTTGAAAAGGTTCAGAGGGCTAATTTGGAGTCAAAATGACCTGCTTTGAAGCCCAGTTCCAGCACTTCCCTGAGAGTGGCCTTGGGCAAAACAGCCTTGGCACTTCTGTCAAGTGGGGACAGTGCTGTGTACCTGCCTTCTAGTGTTGTCGTGAGGCTTCAGTGGGCTGACGCATCCGAGTTACCTAGATGGTGCCTGGCAGCCAGGAGGAGGACACTGGGGGATGGGTATCAGTGTTGTCGACACAGTGCTCACCACCATGACACAAATCGCCCTGTAGCAGGAGAGCCACAAGCATTAAAATCCACACGCCTGGCTTATGGTTAACTCTCTGCTGCCACTTGTTGGTCGTGAGACCTTAGGTTTTTACCGCTACAGTGGACCAGAATTCTCTCACTTGTTAAAGGAGGGTAATTTTGATTTCCAAGGCTAGTTTTGAGAATTAAATGAGAGAAGACATCTACAACTCTTTGTAAGTGCAAAAGCAGTGTGCAGATGCTGCAGATTCTTACACGAGCAGTGTTTCCGTGTCATTCACAGAGGTCTGGGCATTGGGTTAGGGTTCAGGTTTTGGCTGTTACTAAACAGCCACGGCCACTGCCCTCAGAGCCAGCATTCCAGTGAGTAGCAGGTGAGGGTTCTTAACCCTTATTGGCCGGCTGCATACAGTTTGGAAGCACTGTGATAGATGGATAAAGGACGTGCCATTGTACACATAAGGAAACTGAGGCTCAGGCTAAGCTGGCTGGGCAAGGTGGCTCTTGCTTGTATGCCCAGCGCTTTGGAAGGATGGATCGCTTGAGGTCAGGAGTTCAAGACCAGCCTTGGCAACATAGTGAGACCTTGTCGCTAAACAAAAAAGAAAAAAATTAAATAGCTAAATAAATAAAAGGTTAAGCCACTTACTTGAGGGGCTACATAGCTAGTGAGTGATCAAGTTAGATTTGTCTGGCTCCGAAGCCTGTGGTTTCCCCACCACATCTTATACTACTTGTAACCCAGTGCTTAGTAGTAAATTACAATAAAATACTGATTGTGTTTCTAACTATATTCGTGCTGGGATTTAAAAATTCTCACACACGCACCTCAAACCTACAGATTGCGAAATTACTTCTTTGGAGTTAAAAAGGTGTATGTTTTTAGAAACTGTTGAAAAACGTTGCTTTTTTGGCGGTGGCTTTTTCGTCACAGGCTGTGGTGAGCGAGGAGTGTGTCCCCGCGGACCAGTTTGTCGAGCTCTTGCTTCCCAGCCTTCTGGGCCTTGCGTCGGACCCCGTGCCCAACGTGAGGCTGCTGCTGGCCAAGGCTCTGCGGCAGACGCTGCTGGAGAAGGGTGCGTGGAGTGTCTCTCTAATCTCAAGTTCTGAATAAACCCCATCGGTTGTGGAAGGTAGCATGTGGATTTCCTTTGGGAAAGTGCGGCAAGTTGTGTGATAACATACTTCTGATTTGTTATGTAAATTAGTATATTAGTTTTTTATGCATGAGTTTATGTTTTTTATAAAATGACTAGGACATGAATATAATTCAGTCTTTACATTTACTAACCAGATACTAAAATACACCTTCTGGAAATGAGGGAAACTTTTGTCAATTTTGAGTTATGACATGATAGATTATGAAAGGTAGCAAACTTAAGCCTAACCGCTATTAAATTGTAATGGTATTATTTTGTAGTCAGTACAAAAACATTTATAACCCAACCTACTTGGTTATTTAAACCTGAATGGGACTTAACATAAGCTTTGTGTCCCTTGGATAGTTTCTTTCTACACCACATATGTAGGAGAATGTCTTCAACTCTGCCCTGCATGTACCTTTCTTGCCACTTCATCCCCTGCCCTACCCTTCCAGCAACCTACTCCTCCTCTTTTGTTCCACACGTTGCCATTTCTTTTGTGTTGTAGGGAAAAAAAGGCAAAAGTAAATTTGTTAGTTATTATAATTCTTAAAATATGGGTAAACTATTGGAGATCATCATTAAAATTTAAGAAATAAATTTCTTTAAGTCTTTAAGTAAGACATATGTATGTGATTGTCCATGAAAAATGATTTACTGTCCTGACATGTGGTTAACAAAAAACAAAACTAGAGTGTGTTTTTCAACACAGTTCATGGCACATGTGATTCAGACTCATGGTTTCTCTCTTTAGCCTATTTTAGAAATGCCGGTAACCCTCATCTTGAAGTCGTAGAAGAGACCATCTTAACTTTGCAGTCTGACCGGGACCAAGACGTTTCCTTTTTTGCCACCCTAGAACCAAAGCGGCGGAATATTACAGACATGACTGTACTAGAAAAACAGAAATAAGTACTCTGTGGTGAATTGCAGTCTGATCGTTTCATGCTTGGCATGTGTTGCTTATAACTTGAAGGGGAACTTACTATATCATACGTGCTAAGGAAGAAAAATTTCTGAACCTTTCCCACCATGCACTTGATTGACTGGCCCCTTTCCCATCTGCAGCCCTAAGGGACAGAACCCCCATGGGGGTTTATTCCGGAAGGCTTGGCCTGCTCTGTGCTTCCCTACCCCTGCAAGCCTGATAGGTAACAGTCTGTAGAAAGATTGCAGACCCAGGCAGCTACCTGGGTATTGAGGTCTCCATACCATCATATTACCTGCCACCAATTTGTTTTCTCTGTTACAGACTATATTATTTGAAGTCCTCCCCCTGAAATAAAGGAGTTTATTAGAAGCTTTTAAGTCTTTAATAGACTTGCATATTTGCTTCCCTTATGGTTTCTTATAACATATAGTTTATGGTGTTATATTTTATTTTTAACTGAAATACTGTACATATGTAAATAATTCTTGACAGGAAGAAAAATACGTTAATGTAATATTAGCCCCTATCAGTGAGCTGAACAAATACATCATTTAAATTTATGCTCCACTTTGAGTTGCTACAAATATAGTCCAATTTGTTTCCTTTCAAAAAATGTGATAAAGAAACTGTTAAAGAATGATTTATGGCAATCTAATGTTGTACTTTTGTTATAAACTGTACTTGGAACTTTTGCTCATATACTCACCCCTCCCCTTTTGGTAGGAACTGTATCTATAAAGATGTGTTGTCCTTTGATAGAGGCAAAGACCTAAGAGATCTTTCATTTTTATATGTATGTGGTATCATATGCTTAAGAACTTGGGAGAGAAACTGATAATTGAGATGCATGGATATTGACTTTTTATCTAATGCTTTAGAATCTTAATGAAAACTAGGAAAACATAGTTCTGATCAGAACTTGGCCACAAATTCTTCCCACCAGTGATTTTGGAGGTTAAATTATGTACTTTTCAAATTAACTTAAGTATACAGCACCTATACTTCATGCTTTTAAAATTTAGACTAAGAGAAAGATGCTCTAGAATTTAACCAGGTTTTTCATTAATTAAAAGATTTTTCATTGATTTAAGATTTTATAAACATTTCATTAAGTTCTGCATGCATGTATGCTTGTGTTATTTTTCTTGTTCCTATTTTTATGTTCTCTGAGGTAGGCATAAGGGAAGGAAGGAACAGCCCAGTTGGGGTTCAGGAGCTAGCAGCCAAGGGCATGCAAGCTATTTCTAGTCTTCCCTTTGATCTTTTTCTTATCTGTCTTTTCTTTCTTTCTTTTTTTAAAATAATATTTCTGAAGCTATGTATTGAATTTCCTGGTATACAGGATGTTCTCCCACCCCCTTCCCAAATTCCACTGAACTGATGCTTTAAAAAGAAAGGAAGGAATCTATACTGTGCCAAAGTAAATAAGGTACATATGTGAGAATTCTAAATTATAACCCAGGGTAGCATTCAGGCAACTTCAGCAAAGACTGAGTTAATAAATTGGAGGCTACATATTAAAAAAAAAAATCCTTCTTGTGTTTAATATTTGCCTAAAGTAAATTGATGGAGATACTGTTTTGCTTCGGTAACAAGCACTTTTTAATTTTTTTTATTGCCTAGAAATTGAGATTGTCATGTTGTTAAAATCTGTTGATCTAGTAGCAAGTAGAATCATGCAACTGGAATCTTGTATTTTATGCAGAGCTTAATTTTCCATTAAGGAAAAAAATGAGCTTCAGTTTGTGTTGTGACCTGTAGGGTCTGCGTGTTTGGTCACAACATGCTTGCAGAGATCATAGGGCTCTCTGGTAAATAATCTAGCCTTTACCATTTCAGTTTATATGTTAAAATTTTTCTGTAATTTAATATGAATGCCATTACAATACACAGATTTTTTATGGCTGTAATTTCTCTGCAAAAATAATTTTTAAGGCTTATATTTTATTTTTTTGTAACAACTGAAAATTTTTTAAGATTGTTCTGGTTTCCCTAGCCTTTCTGTCTAGCATTCCCTCCCTGCCCCCGCCCCCACCCCCGCATCACTTTAGCTTCTGTTTGTATTTAATTGTTGTTTGTAGGTGTTGAGTGTTTGTGATTTGACCACCACATGTAAGCTTCCTGTTTACTTGAACGCTCAGCCTCATCTCCGGGTGAATTAATGGAAAAACACAGATGGGTTTCTCACAGAGCTCTCTCAAAAGGTGTCCTAACAATAGACATCATCACTGCTTTCCCAAGTGGACATTTCTTCTCTTGTTAAGTGTTTTTACCAGCCCCTTTTCCCTCCAAGATTTCAAGAGCATTTTCAAAGCTGATGGATTTTGATGCAGCTTTGTAAATTTCCATGAAGGTCTGTCTCCTACTCTCGGGTCCACGGTGGGGACCAGATCTTGACTCGATCTGCCGGAAGGAGTCATACTTCTGCAGTGTTTGTTTTTCATTCATGCTAGAAATGTGTTTAAGCATGACTGAAGACTGCGCCTTGCAAGGTTGTGACCCACGCATGCAGTGATGATTTAGGGCGCTATTCACAAATAAGCCCTCCACGCGATTAGCCCCAAATTATGCAAAGATTGTATTTTAGACAGACACGGAGAAGAGGGAACCATTTTCCTAATGGCAGCAAGAATCGTCCTCCCATTTTCCCAGTGAGAAGAACTGACGTTAACGGCAGCTTTGCAAGCTGCTAGAAGGAGCTGGGAACGAGGCTCGGCCTGCGGTGGGGGCTGGGGCTGGGGCGGGGGTCGCGGCGACGCGCCCGCGCTCACACCAGTAACCCCGGGGTTTTAGGAAGCCCCGGTGCCCTTCCTTGTCATTTGGGCCCGTCTCCCGCGGCCACGTGAAGCGGCGCCTTTGTTCACGTCGGTGGGCTCGGGCGGGGCGGGGCGGGCGCGTCACGGGGGCGCGGGGGGCGCGCGGGCGCGTCACTGGCGCGGGCCGGGGGCTGCGGGGCCGCGGGCGGGGGCTGCGGGCGGGCGCGTCACAGTGGCGCGGGCGGGGGCTGCGGGGCCGCGGGCGGGCGCGTCACAGTGGCGCGGGCGGGGGCCGCGGGGCCGCGGGCGGGCGGGGGCGGCGATGACGCTCGAGCGGATGACGCGCGCTCTGCGGAGGGGCCATGTGGCGGGCGGTGGCCGCGGCGGCGGCGGCGGTGGGCGCGGGCGGAGCGTGGGCGGCGCGGTCGCCGGGGGGCTCGCTGCGCCCAGGCCCGGCGGAGGGCCGCTGGCGCGGCTCGGGGGCCACTGCGCAGGGGCTCGTCGGGTCCAGGGCGGGCTCGGCCAGCTCGCGGCCCCCCCCCGCGCAGTCCCCGGCCCGGGCTCGCCGCGGCGAGCGGCCGGTCGTCGGAGATGTGCAGTCCGGGAGCCTGTCGCCTGACTTGGCCCCTGATGTCTTCTTCTTGCGGGTGCGGCTGGAGGATACCGGGGAGATGTTCCGGGTGACCAACTGCCACGGCGACATGACCGTGCGGGAGCTCAAGGAGGAGCTGGACCTGATGGTTGGCATCCCCTTCAACCTGCAGCGGCTCCAGTACCTCGACCAAGGTGGCTCCTGCCCCGCCCGACCTTTCCTCTGGTCACGTGTGCTCCCGAGACAGCCAGTCCACTTATTCACTTGAAGTCCCAAGAGAACTCTGTCCAGTGAGGACCCCTAGATGCCCAAGAAAACCTCAACCGCCCTGAACCCCACATGGATGAGCCACCTAGGATCTTGGCCATAGAGAGACTTCTCAGTCCCAAACACACCAGGTTCCCATCAGACCCCAAATCACCGTAGCAGGACCCTAATCCACAAGCACGTCCTGCTGTATCAGGCTTCACTGCCAACCCTGAGCACATCCTGTCCCAACCAGGACCCCAGATCTCAAAGCCCCCCCAGAAGCCCAGACTCAAGCTTCCCATGTTTTCATGAGGGACCAGAGGTCCCAAAGCCAGATGTGTTCATGTAAGACTTGCCTGGAACAGAGCTTGCCCTCAGCAAGAACCCCAAACCTAGTACCCCAAGCACAAAGCAAACAGCAAACCCCAAGTCCTTATTCATGCTGACTTGTGAACATCAGAGCCCCAGATCTCTAGCCAACCATGTCTGTGCAGGGGTGCCACAGTCTAAAACAAATCCTGCTGATCTCAGGACCCCAAGCCCAGAAAAACTTTGCTCAAGGCTGAACCCCCAATCTCTAGGCTAACCATGACTATCTCAGAACCCCGAATCCTCCATCAGTTGTGTCCACACAAGGATGTTAAAACTCAAACCCTGCCCACCTCAAGACCCCCAAACTCAGAACAAAGTTGGCCCAATTTGCACTCCAAATCCCCAGGCTGACCATAGCTCCCTTAGAACCCCAAATCGCCCAGCAGTTGTGTCCAATGAGGATGTCAAAGCTTGAACAAGCCCTGATCACCTCAGGACCCCCAAACCCATAGCGTACCTACCTGCCCAAGACTGAACCCCACATCCCCAGGCTAACCCTGACTACTTCAGGACCCCGAGCCCTCCAGCCACCTTACTTTTGCAGGGACGCCAAAGAGCAAAGCAAACACTGCCCACCTCACAACCCCAAAACCCAGAACATACTTGCCCAAGACTGAACCCCAGATCTCCAGGTTAACCATGACTACCTCAGAACCCCGAATCCTCCAGTGTACATGGAAGGATGTCAAAGCTCAAAACAAATCCTGCCCACATTAGGACCCCAAAACCAAGAACAAACCTGGTCAAATCTGAACCCCCAATCCCTAGGCTAACCCTATGACCATCAGAACCCCCAGTCCTCCACAACCGTATCCACAGGGTGCCAAAGCCTAAAATAAACCCTGCCCACTGTGGGACCCCATCTTTCTGAAAACTCTGCTCACACTTGAACCTCCAAGCTACATCCCAGAGCAGCCTCTACCCACATCATGACCCTAAATTCCAGAGCAAATATGCCCGATTCCGAGTCCCCAGTCTCTAGCTAACCATTTGGTTGTGTGAACCCCATCATTAGCTACTTCTGTCTACATAAGGATGACAGCTCAAAATACGCCCTGCCCACATCTGGACCCCAAAATTCAAAGTCACCTCTGCCCACATCTGAAAGCTAGTCGGCTCCAGTCACTACATCAGAACCCCAATTCAAGCAGCATATCCTCATAAGGCTCCAAAGACTGTGACAAACCCTGCCCACAACAGTACCCTAAAGCTCAAATCTCCACGAATACCATGTCTACGTCCACACTCCCAGGTTGAAGCTAACCATGTCCATGTAAGGAAGTCAAGGTTCAAAATAAGCCTTGCCTACGTGAGGACCCCCAAACTCAAGGCAATCTTTGCTTGGATTTGAAACCCAAATCCTTCAGCCAACCTCATCCATACTAGAACCCCAGATTCTAGACCAAACCCTGCCTATGTCATTACCCCAAATTTTGTATCGGATCCTATCACCATTGAGACCCCCAAATCTCAGGGCAGATGTGCTCGATTTCTAACCCCCAATTGCCACCCACCCAGGGCTACATCAGAACCCCAAATCTGAAAATAAGTCCTACCCATACAAGGACTCCAGATCCCAAAGCAGACCCTTCCCATGTTGGGAAGGGACCCCCAAACAACAAACCTTGCTTTAATCAGAACCCCAAATCCAGAGTAAGTTCTGTCCTGTCAAGACCCCAAATCTCAAAGCAAACCCTATCCACTATTGGACCCCAAATATTGGCACTAACCCAGTTCATATCAGAACCCCGAATTCCAAGCTGTGTCCTTGCCCACATCAGGAGCTCAAAGCCAGCCCCGCCAGTATCAGAACCCAGTACTCAAAAGCTCCCCATCGCTAAATCAGGAGCCCAAGGGCCCCCTGTCCAGACAAGTCCCATGTCGTAGGTACCTGGTGGAGGCCAAGGACCTTAAAAGCCCATCTCTCCCTCCATTGGTCTCCTTCCCTTGACCTGAGGACATGGCCTTCCCTATCCCGATTCCCTACAATATTTAGGATATGAGAATAGGAGCAAAGCCCCTGAGCTCCATCATCTCCCCTCCTGGTTGAAAAAAAATGCAAAACCCTTCAAGAAAATGAAATCATAAAAGAATCTCTGGGCACAGAGAATGCAAACGCCGAGACTGCAGTCGCACTGCAGGGGCCCGGACGGGGTGGAGACGGAGCTCTGTGGGCAGCCTGTCCCCACCAGCCCGGTGCTCCCAGGCACTGCCCTTCCGGGCTCAGTTTCCTAACCCGTGGAGCGGAGCCCTGTCAGCTCTAGGTTTCTCAGTGCCGTTTCCCGCTGTGGTCAGAAATGAGTCGAGAAGGTCACGATGTACAGTGAAGGCCAAAATACCTTCATTTGCTGTCTTTCAAACAGGGGAAGCGTTTTTCACGACATATTTGTTTTCCAATAGGAGTATTCGAAAGATGCTCTTGGGCATCTATCTTTGAGGCTTTATTTGGAAAGCAGTGTGCTGTGAGCCTAGCCTGTATCTAAAATGTTAGGAATTGAAGGTGAGTTATTGAAGGACTTAGTGAAGAGTTCCCAGGCAAGTAACCTGAAAATTATGTCTCCTCAACTGCAAATGTCTGGCACCCCTTCTGTTCGCCTGTTTTCACTGATGAGCTCCGCCGGGCTGTAAATTCAGGAAAGCTAAGAGGGACTGAGCGAGATGGGGTGACTTAACAGTGATGTCACAATGCTATCACCCGACAGACGCTCGGCAGCCGCCAGAAGCTCGACCTCCGCGGGTGCAGTCCTTGCCGGTGGATGGCAAGAGGGAAGGCGCTACTTTGCTGTGGGAAGAAATCTGGGCCACTGCCTATTAAATAATCCGTTGACGACAGGCAGGGGGTGGGGGTGGGGGCTCTTCTACCCATCTCAGAGGGTGCGGGGCAGGGAGTGGGGGTCGAGATCAGATGAGATCATGTGTGTGGTAACCTCGAGATACACAAATCTAAAAGGGGTGAGCAGATTCATGGGCGAGGGTCGCCGTTACACATCTGTTGTCAGCTCTGATAATTTATTTAGCTGGTGATAATTAGTGTTTGTCTAAGCCCAAGGCAGTGGCCGCCTGTCCGTGAAAAGAGGATGTGCTCTGATCTCTGTACGAGCTGTTGAGCATGTTTGAATTGTGCTCTTGTATTTCTTCAGGGAAACACAGCCCTACTCAAGATTTTCAAAGTTGTTAGGAAGTCAAGTTGTCTTACATAGACTAATCACCGATGATCTTCCCTGTTTAAACCACGAATAGGACACTCACCGGTCTGCTAATCACGGTTCTTTTTATATCCACCACGCTGAGTTTCTGGTGACCGGATGGTGCCAACGCACCGTTGACACGCATGCACGTGGCCCTGGAGGGGGGCAGGTCTGGTGACGGCGGCTTGGAGTTTGCTAGCGAGCTTCAGTTTGCTCCTCGGCAAACGGAGATCACAAAGCGACCTTGCAGGGCTGTCGTGAGAATCGAAGAATGCAAGGACTCAGCACGGGCACAAAGCCATCAGTCACTCAGCCGGGGAACCAGAGTGCTCATGAATTCCACCCACTTGGAATATATGATAATCGAGCCCGGGCAAGAGCTGAGACTTTACGAAGAACGCAAGTTATACTGTTATTCTTTTAAGCCTGACTCTAAGTGGTCGTGCAAGAAAATGTGTGTGTGTTTAAAAAGATAAACACAACTGCACGTTCTTAAAAGGTTCTGTGCCTAATTCCCTTCTGCTGATGCTGACAGTCTTCCCCAGAGAGTGTGAATTTATGAAGTGTGACTTGACCCACCTCGTTCTTTCATGTGAGTGAGACGCAGTTCTGGGTGACGGTCCAGGCAGAAGAACTCTGACACGCCACGTCCAAACTACGGCAAATACCAGCGTTAACTTCTTACATTAATTACCCTAGCTTCTCAGCGGGGGTGATTTTGTCCCCCGGGGCCCATCTGGCAATTCTCTGGAGACATTTTCGATTGTCGCCATTGGGTGAGCATGCTGCCCACATCTCTCTGGTAGAGGCCAGGGAAGCTGCTAACCGTCCTCCAATGAGCAGGGCGGCCCCCGCCCCGCCCAGAGCTATTTAGTGGAAAATGTCAGTAGGGCCAAGGTTGAGAAACTCTGCCTTAGGCTATAGTTTGAAAGACCCAACAATTTTTTTTTGTCACTGTTACTTCTTTAGCCAGCTAATGACAACATCAACCAGGGTCGTATTTTAGCTTAACATAGAGAACTCGCACAACTACGTTGTCCGTGTCTACCATGTATAGTTACTGCAAGTTTAAGTAGTTCTGTTTGTAGAATTTGCCTCATAAAATGACTTTACTGACTCATGTATTTTTTTTTTTTACAATAGGACAAGTTATAATTACAGAATTTTATCAATTGTTGCCGTCGTTCTTTTGTTTGTTTGTTTGGCTTCTATCTAAGCTGAGCCAAATTAATTTTCTAAAAAGCATTAACGACACCAAAACAGACTCGTGTGGAATCACCAAATGGGATTTGTGTTCAAGGGTCTAAAATTATCTTTGTGGTATCTAAGGTCAGATAATCTCTTAACCAATGCGATAGTTTATCTTTAATACTCAACTTTTTTTAACGGAAAAATTATTCCTCGTAGGAGTTTTGATGGATGGTGCTACGTTGAAGTTCCATGATGTGGTTCCTGGTGGAATTGTTTCATTATGTATCTGGCATTATGACGGATGGACAGAGCTCGTGGTGGCAGCCGTGGAAGGAGATCCCAGCAAGGTGTTTTCACGCTTCTTTCCATGGATATTATACTTTACAAAGCAACTGTGAATCGTAGGGGGGAAAATCAGTCTTTAATACGGGTATGTGAGTAAAAGTTTCAGAGCAGGGAAAAAAGATAACAACCCATGTTTAATTAGCAAATGCCGTACCTAGTGCTTTCGTTCATTCTTTGGGTTTACTTAATTATTAATATGATTTATAACCCACGTACCGCCCCCCGCCCCAGGAATCAAGGCAGCGAGTTGCCCATTCATGTGTGTATTTTATGAAGTTGAAAATCTAATTTAACACACGGAGCGAAGAACTTCAGAGAACTTGCAAATGCGCAGCCCGGCGCCAGGGCCGTACACGCGTGGGGTGCCGGGGTGGCCCTGCCCAGCGCCGGGAGCCCTGCTCCTCGCTGAGCCGCGGCCGGCGCCCGCTGGTGCAGGCCTTGCTCTCAGGGGCTCTGGGGGTGGGCGGTGGGGGCCAGGCGCTCAAAACCAGGATGTTTACCCAGCAGGGAAGATGAATCACTCTGACAGGGGGCTAGTGTAGATTCTCCCTAGAGAAGAGACTCAGACGGAAAGCTGCGAGCTCAAGGGGCGGAGGAGTGGAGTTCACTTGCTGGGAAGGGTCGGGAGGCTGAGCACAGGACAAGGGCAAGGGGGTGAGGCCGGGAGGAGGGGTGGGCTCTGGGCAGGCAGGACCAGGACCACAGCCCCCCTCCCCACTGCAGGCATCAGGCCTGGGCGGGGGGCTGGGGTCCCATCCAGGACTCCTTGCGTGCGGTTGCTCCCCTGCCTCTGCCCCTTCAGCCTCCACGGCCTCCCCTCCCTCCAGCGATTTGGTCCAAGCCTCAGTTTCCCAGCCCTTGCTCTGGACGTGGGGTTATTTCCCTCCCGTTTGGGTCTTGAGTCAGAACCGCTGTCACCTTTGGCTCGACCCTTTCCCTCCAGGCAGCCCCGCACCTGACTCCCACATCTGGGACAGAGTTCCTGGCCCTGTGGGAGCCCATAGTCTTCCTCCCAAGCTCAAAGACCTAATTTGTGATACCAGATGAGCACTTTCTGGAGCACTGTGTCTGCGGGCGGAGTTCAGAGCGCCCCGATGCTAAGGGGACGGATGGGCACAAAGCTAGGTCGGAAGGCCAGGAGACATCAAGTCTCCAGAGAAGTGCGTTGCCCTCTGGGGAGGCCGCTGCATGTTGGAGGGTGTCTTCCTTAACGGCCACAGCCAGCTTCCTCTGGCCACCCAGCAAAGCTATTTTCTGTCTTCAAAACACGGACAGGAAGGCCCTCCTGTCCCCTGAGCTGACGGATGGCAAATTCTGCTTCCTGAGCATGTACAGCATCGGGCGGCGTCCCCCATACTTCCCTGGGCTTCCGAGCCCTCTGCTCGGGCTTGCCCCCCTCCCTTCCCACCATGACCTCCACTTCGGTATCGAGCACGGCTTCCCCTGGGAGTGCGCCGTCAGCCCTCCCGCACGGGGTGGCTGCCCTTCTGAGCATGACTCACACGCCGTTTGTCTCCCCCAGCTCTCTTGCGTCGGCGTCTCCGAGGACTGCTACTACCGAACCCCGAACTCAGAACGTTTTAGAGATGAGGAGTGGAGGCAGTGGCGCGCTCAGAGGGCGTTTGTGGCGTTGTATATCACCTCGCACAGAGGCCACGCCGAGGCGACACAGTACCTTCTAGAGCAAGGTAGTTCTGGTAGGCAGCTCAGCATGCTCAGGAGTTGGGGTCTTTCGCTGGTAGGGAGGACGGAGGGGCCTGGCTTCCCAGTCCCTTCAGCAGCGGTTTCCTGCACGGCGTCTTGCCAGGCCTCAATCCTGGTCCCCATGGGGCCCCTCGCCCCTGTCTGCACTGGTGTCCTAGGGCGTGCCAGCCAGAGGCTGCGCCCCTTCTCTCAGCCAGGTCTCAAGGGGATTCTTCCTGCCCTGGTGAGATGGGAATTTCAGGGAGCAGCCGAAAGGGTTTCCCGGTTCGGCATTTCCCACTAGACACAGTGCTGGGACCGTCCCCACGCTCTCTGCGAGACTTCCAGCCTCGCCGGCGGCTGGGGCCCTGCGAGGATCCAGAGTGGTCCAGCCCGTGCCGCGGAGCTCTGTGGCGGCCGGCAGGCTGGCCGGGCTCCTTGCCCCAAACCCTGGGATTATCCCTCAGGGAACGTTTGCCCCAACTCTCCTCTCAGCCCCCCTCGGCTGATAGACGCGAAGCCTCCTCTGAGCTTTGCAGGAGATGCTGCGGGACCTGTCCTCCCTGCGTGTGGGATACTTTTGGGGAAAAGACGCCGCTGGTTGAGATGTAGACTTTTCAAGAACAGTAGGCCATAGCTGCGGACAGCCGGGCCACTGGCTTCCTTGGGAAAAGGAAGAACGAGTTGCGTGGTGTGGGCCTGCCGTCGGGTGCTCAGACGGGGCCTGTCGAGGGTCACGTGTGCCAACCGGCCTCCAGGGAGGCCCTCTCCTGCCCGCGGCCCTGGCCCAGCCTCTCTCGGCTGCGTGTTCGCGTTGGCCCGCTTCCACCGAGCAGGGTGGAAGGCAGCTGGGCCGTCTCGGGCCGGACGCCTGGGCCGCGCCGGAGTGTGCCCCTCCATGCCGCGCCGGCCGCCTCGACCGCGGCCCGCCTGCCTCCGCTGCCTGTCTGCCCTGGCCCTGTTGTTAAATGAAATATGGGCTTTTCACAGCCGAGCAGTCCTTTAAGCCCCTAAAAAGTCATTTTCACTCTGATGGAACCGCGATGCATCTGAAGGCGCCAGCTAGAAAATTACAGCCAGCTTCGTGAAGTTTTCTGTCGTCTGCAGACGGCTGCCGCGAGGGCCCCCGGGGTGGGCGCCGGGTGAGGAGAGCCTGTCTAGAACTTCACCGCGCCGACCCGCCGCAGCTCACGGAGACGGGCTACTGAAGTGTCACCTGCACTTAATTAAATTGCCTTTGTGTGTGTGTGTGTGTGTGCCGTAATATTTGTCACCCAGAGTTTGATTCAATTCAACAAGTCCGTCTTGGACACCTGTCATTAGCCCCTCCATCCGCAGGGGGCGGCGAGGAATTCAGTCGAAGCGAAACTGTCTGTGACTCAGGCTGCCCCCTGACTGCCATTTCCCGAGTGCCTGTCTCCTGCAGGCACCGAGCTACGTGCTGGGGATGAAAACAACAGTGATCAAAACAAGTGTGTTTTCTGCCCCTGTGGAGCTTATGAGGGGAAGTCAGCAAATTATGACGGATGACTGAGTGCATGGCCATGCGTGGGCAGGATGTTCTGAAAATGCAGTGTCTCCTGAGTCTGCAATGGTGGGGGGGGGGCGTTCAGGGGGAAACTGAGGAAGGTCTTCCTGAGGAAGAGAACAAGACCTAAAGAAGGGTGGGAGTTAGCCTGGGACAAAAGGTGAGAGTGTTGTTGGCAGAGGGAAGAGCACGTGCAAAGGGCCTGGGGCTGGATGCGAAGCAGGGTAATTTAAGGGCTAAAGATGGGAGGCAGGTGTCGGCGGAGCCTTGGCGGTGGGGGTGGGAGGAAGAGCATGGGGGCAGGGGGTGCCGGAGCTGTTGTAAGGGGGAGGTGGCGTGAGGCAGTAAAGACCTCACCCTGAGGCAGGGGGATGGCAGTGATGGGATTTGAGCAGGAGTGTGGTAGGAGCATTCTAGAAAGATTGTTGGCTGTTGCAAGGGGAACAGGATTGGAGGCGAGGCAGCAGTACCCCCCGCAGCCCCCTGTCCCCGGGGAGCACTCCCCTCACGGCTCCGGACCCCTCCGGGCCCCAGCCTGCTTTCTTATTTTACAGGAGCCAACTCCCTCGGCAGGTCCCCGCTGGGCAGGACACCGCTGCACGTGGCCGCAGCCATGGGCCGGCTGGACTGCATAAGCCTCCTGTTCAAGTGGGGGGCCCTCATCCACAACAGAGACGCCAAGGGGGAGACCCCCATCTCCATCGCCCGCCGCCTGAACCGCAAGCAGAGCGTGTGGCGGATGTTCCTCCTGCACTGGCTGGCCCAGAGCAGGTCGGTGGACGCGAAGGACGTGACCGTGACCGTGAAGAAGGCTCTGAAGGGTGTCAAGGCTGGGGCCGGGCCCACGAGGAAGACCCCACATTAGCTCCTGCTGGGCACGTTTGCCCGCCGAAGCGGACTCGGCTAACTTTCCCAAGTTTAATCCCGTGGTGGCCCTTGGTGAGCAAAAATGCAGGTAAACATGGCAATTAATTCGAACCAGATACTAAATTATCTGTCCTGTTTGCAAATGACTTTGGAGAGTGTTGCTGAAAGTAGGTGAGTTTGTAATCCATTACAGACCTAGCAGGCTGCAATGCCAGCCTTTAATTTTAAGCTATTTGTACATTGTATCCAGTAACGAGGCTTCGGGTGGAAGGGAGCCAATTACCTCCTCTCCCATATGCAGCTGGCGGTCTAATGCACGCGTAATAGGGGTAATAACAGCAATGATAATAGCACTATTGTTATTGCACAAAACAAGTCCCAGCAAACCTTGGGAGATCGTGCGTAGCGTGGGCTGTGAATTTTGGTTTGTAAAATCCATGCAGCCAAATGCTCCCCAGAGAGGAATGTTCTGGAAATTTCCCTGAGCCATCCTCGAGGGGTCTGCTTCTTGAGTTGGGGGCGGCAGAAGTGAAGCTGGGGAGAGCTTGGTCCTCCAAACACCTTCTGCAAAAGGGGCACCTCGTGACTCCTGTTGGGAGGTGACACGTTGACACTGGACGTGGAGGGAACAGTGCAGAGATGGCTGGGGAGTCCGTAGGGAAGACAAGCCGAGCTGGCCGCACCTTCCCTTCTGTCCCAACCCTGGTGGTCGGAGCATCCCCTCCCACCAGCTTCCTTGTCCTTTCCCTGGGGCAGGCCACCTGGGAGTGCCTTAGCCCTTGGATCTGCCTCCCACAATGTCACCCGGTTGTGCCTGCAGGGCCTGGCCTGCCAGTGGGTGCCCAGGCTGGGTGTGGGAACCAGGACCGGCGGCTGTCCGAAGAGGGCACTGTGACTCAGCCTCAGCAGAAATGCCAGCCCAAGATGGCTGGATCTCTCCAGAACTTTCCAGAAGTTCGGCTTTTTGATGGGATAACTCCTGCTTTTTAAATGCTGACTTGAATTTTTGAGGAACGCAGTATGGTACAAAAGGAGGGAGAAGAAGTGGGCACACCCACGGGACTGTCTCTGGATGTCACACTCCAACTTGTGTCCCTGAGAAAAGTGGCAGAAATAATGTGTGTTTCCTTGTAATCGTCCCCAGCCCTAAAGCCACAGTGAGGGCGGGCCGTGGGTCTTGCCTGGGGACACGTACCCTCCACTCCCGATGGCCCCCCACCCCCAGGCCACTTGTGTTTCTCTAAAGGCCCCATCTTCTAACAGGCTTCTGGAATCAAAGCGTGTGGCCACGGTTTCTCGACCACCGAGGCTCTGTTTTGCAAGTGACAGGAAATGACAGTCTTTCCTGGCTGCCCTTGCTTCCGACTTACATCCCAGTAACAAGAGTCAGCTTTTAAATTAATTGGCCGCATTTCCTGCTGTCAGAGCAAGCGAGACCCGTGTTGATGCTGTGGCCTTACACTTGGTGTGCGTGGCTGTGTCCAGCTCAGCAATCTGTCTGACAAATGGCAGGCGGGGAAGAAATAGCTCAGCACCTCCTATGTCAAAACTGGGATCTCGTTCTTGGCAGGCGTTCCGCAAAGTCAACAGGCAGATATTAAGTCACCCCCATCCAACAGGGCAAGTCGTTGAGCTAATGAGGTGTGCTCAGGGTGCGGCTTGGGCACCCTTTTAACTGAACAAGTGGCATTACTCCAAGCCACATGTGTGACAGCTGCCTTGCTAAGCCATCTTTGCTGTTAGGAGTGGCAACTGCCTGACACCCGTACCTAAAAATCTGGGAGCAAACCCTCTGTCTTCATACGCCCCAGTGCAGGTAAACACTTGGCCGGGCTTCGGGCAAGTTCCAGACTCTCCGTGGTGCCGTTTGCTCGGTGTGGGGCAGGGTCATGTGAGCACTCTCGTAGGCCCTGGGGAACTCTTCCTTTCAGACACCCTCCGCATCCTACTTATTATATTAAAATAAGTGTGCATCACATACTAAATAAACATGTCCACAACCATAGAGGAGCTGAATGACATGTTACATTTTGCAGATATTTCACTAACCGTTTATTTGAAGAAAAAGATGTCATGCTTTGGGAGGCAGAAAAAAATTTTGTGTGCGTGTTTGTGGTGCGGGGTATGGGGGGGGCGGTGTCGATCCCAAACATGTTCCTGGAGCCACGAAGCCCGCGTGAGCCGGCGGCCCCGGGGACGGTCCTGTGTGGCGAAACAGCCGTTCTTCTGTATCCCGCCTACCTGCACGGTCGCCAGCATCCTCCGCAACCGCGGCAGGTCCCTCTCTGGGCCCTGCACACCCTGGGCCGGCCCCTTGGTGCCCAGGGCTCTACCCCGGCTTTGGCGCTTTGCCTTCTCTCCGCAAACCCCCTCGAGGCCCTGCTTGCACGCCGGGCTCCCGCACCGGCTCCTCCGTGTAGGCCTGGGTGGCCCTCGCTCCCACGTACCCGCCGCCGGGTTCCCAGAGTGTAGGGAGGGCGTCCCGCTGGTGGCGCCGGCCCTGCGTGAACTCACACTGACACTCTGGGTGAGAAAGTTCCTCCCTGTTCAAACTGCTCTCAAGCCTTTTACTGCCCACAAGGAGGAAGTTTCCTTTTCGTGCCACTGTGTCTTCCACACCTCCTGGGCCCTGGCCGATCTCCCCTTTAAAACCACAGAAGTGGAGCCCACCGGCGCGGGCCGTGGTATTTCGCTAGCATTGAACCCTAGCGTCCTGTTTTCAGCGTGTTGCGGGCCAAGATTCCATTCCTTCCTCCGCTCCCGGCTAGTCGTGGGACCTTGGGACCAATGTCACCTCCCCAAGAGCCCCATCACCTGGTCGTGCTGGGGAAATAGAAATGGCCACGGTAGGTGGAACTCTCCGGACCCCGAGCCCCCTCTGTGTGATCACGCAGTGCAGCAGGAAGGGCCTGGGCTTGCAGTCTAGAACTTTCCTCTCCCACGAGCTGTGTGGGGGCCTGGGGCCAAGCAGGGGCACCTCTCAGAGCCTCAGTGTCTTCCTCTGTAGTTTTTGGTCATGGAAGCCTGCCTGCTGTCATCGCTGGGGGGGCCGAACGCCGGCGCAGAGCGGACGCCTGCGAGACGGCAGCTATTGTTGTTATGATTACTGCCACTGCTTACTTTGCTTAAAATGTTTGCTCACTGGAAATCAATGCTCTCCTGGTCTCCTGATAGCCTCATAAATTTTCAGCAAACCTTATACAATAAGAGTCTCCGTCCAGAACTAATAATTCCCAAAGTGGGAGATAAATAATTTCCTTTAAATTTGCTGATTTTGGTATTAAGCAGAGCCCTTTCTCAGCAACTTGAAAAAAAAGTGCGTAGTGAACTTGAAACTCCAGGGCCAGTTCTGCAGGGGAGAAAAAAAAGCTCTCAGGCGAAAGGAAAATTCCAGTCACCGGGCTCTGCCTCCGCAGTGCCGCAGTGACTACAGATGCCTCCAGCAGAGGGCACGGAAACCCATTAACATTTAGAAAAACACCCGTGTTTGTGTTCCTTGGAAATGTCAGAGATGCTGCAGTCTGCGTCACTCAGAAACTTGAGAGTGAGGCCCAGCAACAGGGGCTCGCAGACAGGCGTTTCTGCCTGAACCCCTGAAACCGTCCACACAATGTGCATGTCTGTACACGCTCCTCCTGGGGAGAGCCTCACAGGTCTCAGCACACACCCTGAACGGGTCTGTGGACCACCCCCTGCCTCAAGGGCCCAAATCCTTGTTACCCCAGGGTGACAAGGACCTCAAGCACACCGGTGGGCTGTCAAAGTCATCAAATCAGTGCATCGGTACCATGTCACACTACCTATTTGGCTGGATTGCATCATCATGTTACAATTGGAAAAATGATAAATGCTGGCAACATCTGGGGCTGTGATGTGTGTGTGTGTGCGTGTATGTGTGTGTGTGTTCCCGTGCATGCGCCAGTGTGTGCATGTGCGTGTGTGTGCATGTGTGTGTTCGTTCACCTGAAAAATGTATCAACATTGCAGAGGGGAGCTTGCAGATTCCTGTAGCCTTGCAGAATTACTACCTGACAATATGTATTTAACGCATTGACTGCCACACTAGAACAAAACAGTTTTCCTTGGGGCCACGATGTTTTATTACAGAATAAAAACCCTGAAAACAAAATGATCGTTTCTAACTTAATGAAAAATATGTTATTTTTTATTGTTTTCTGTGCATGAGTTATATATGCAGTTAAATTGTCGATATTAATTGTAACAGTAAGAACATCAACAAGATTTTCAGAACCAATTGCAGGGTTTTGCAATTACAGAGTAACACGTATGCTACAGCCTGGCAGCGTGAGTTGCCTGAGCACCATGTGACTCCCAAGGTAAAGAGATGGGTGAATTAATATGCTTCACAAGGCTCTGGGCTCAAAACTAGCATGAGTTAAATACAACTCACCTGGTAGTTAATGTGTTAAAATGCCCATGCCTCAGCCAAGCGCCCCCCACTTTTGTTAATGCACCCTACAGAGACAAAACCCCAGTACATAATGAGACCTGTTTGCAAATGCTCGTGACTACTCTTTATGGCAGCAGGTGTCTGGAAACACTCCAAATGCCCACCAGTGGGAGTGATAGTGACGTATTTTGCAGCTATTAAAGAATCACTTAGCCTGTATGTATAGGCCAGGAACAAACATGAGAGATATCTGGGATGTGTCATTAAGCGAAAAACACCAAGTTGCCCAGGAAATGTGTATGAGCTCATTGAGTTACAATTTTTAAAAAGAGGCAGATCCAATAAATGTCCACATATGTTTATCTGAACATGAAGAATGATGCCAGGAGACACCCCAGACCCAGCATGGCTGTGCCAGGTCATGAGATTTTGCTCCACACGCCCCCTGAATCGTTACCACCGGCATGTCTTCTTTTTTGTTTTTATTGTGGCAAAATACACATAACATAAAATTTACAATTAATGGCATTTAGTACATTCACAATGTTGTGCAACCATCACATCATCTAGTGCCAGACCATTTTCATTACTCCAAAAACCAAATCCATACCCATTCCCGATCACCCCCAGACCCCCTTTCCTCCAATCCTGGTCAACCACCGATCCACTTTCTGCCTCCGAGTTCCCCTGTTCTGGATGTTTCCTATCCATCAAGCCATACAGCAGGTGACCTTTCGTATCTGGCTTCTCAGTATAATGTTTTTGAAGCTCATCTGTGCTGTATGTAGCACGTCTCAGTGCTTCACTCCTTTTTATGTCTGAATAATATTCCACTGTATGGCTACCTCATATTTTGTTTATCCATTCGTCTGCCGCTGGTGGACATTTGGGTGGTTTCCACCTTTCGGCTACTGTAGAAAGTGCCGCTGTGAGCATCCGTGTAAGGATTTGTTTGGCTTCCTGCTTTCAGTTCTTTTGGTTATGCGCCTTGCAGGGGAACTGCTGGGTCACATGCTAATTATGTGTTTAACAGCATGTCTTATTTTTGTAATAAATCAATATTTAAAAAAAAAAGGAAGGAGACAGAAAATTCCCACCTGGGCTCTCCAAAGGTGGAGAATTATAGCAATCATTGATTGAGTACTTTTCCGGCATTCTGCATACATTATCTCATTTAGTCTTTTCAACAGGCCTGGAACGTCTCAATCAGCAGCAGAATCGCGGGGGGAGGGGGGTTGTTCCAACAGATCCCCACCTTCCAGAGAGTCTAGATGCAGGTGTCTGGGGGCAGAGCCTGAAACCCTGCATTTCTAACAAATTCCCGGGCATGCGGGTGCAGCCCTGGGCAAGTTCTCTTCCAGGCCCATTTGCCATTGAGGAAACTGAGGCTCAGCAACACACAGCGACCAAATGGCAGAGTAAGGTTGCTTGACCCTGTGCTGTGGTTTTAACAAGGACTTCCCAGGATGAAGCTTCCCAGCTCACAGAACCTGCCCCTTCTGGGCCTCAGTGACTCCTCCAAGCCCCCTCTCCCCCACTGTCAAAGGCAGAAGGTGTTGGCACTCGCCAAGCATGGCTGGGTGGGAGTGCCGGCCAGGACAGATAGGTTAGGCTGGGCTCCACCAGGCAGTGCAGAAGGCAGGGTGGACCTGCAGGTACTCATACACCCCACGGATGCCTACCTCTTAGAGCCCCGGCGACCCCCCGGGGTACACACACCCTCGGGGGTCCTGAGCACGTGCTTCCGCTCTGTCTTCACAAAGAAAACACGGCACCAGCCCTCCAGGCCGGGCTTCCGCTAGGTGGCGCTGTTGCTCCAGGTGGCGGCGTGGCGGCCGCCAGGTGGCGCAGCGAGACCGCAGATGGGCCCGCGGGAACGCGCTTGGAGCCAGACTCGAGGACGCGCCCCCTGCCCCCCCCGCCCCCCCCAAATGGTAGAACCTGTGCAATTCCTTACTTCTTTCCCTCTCCCCATAGACTACTCTACCCCTGGGATTTTCCACTCGTGGTTCTTTCATGCTGTTTTGATCTTTGCATAGCATAGACTATTTTATAAAATACCTAATGGATCGTATTTTCACATAGAATTCATAGTATAAGAGTTTAGAAAGGAACACAGTCCTCCTGTTCAAAGAGTCTTCTTCTAGCGGTTCACAGATTATGATTTTAGGGTCAGGGATAAGGGCCAGCCAGCTTTAGAGATAAACTACAACATTTCTAACCCATGGGAAGAAAAATCTAGAAACTTTCTTTCAACACTAATTAACATTCAATGACTATCTCTACCACTGAGGAGGGGCTGTAACAAGAAAAGCAAGTAGGCATTGTAACTAAACTCAGGTGTTTTGAAGCCCCAGATTCTCAACATTATCCTCCCCAAGCAAGGAACCAGTCACGAGTCGCTTAACAAGAAGAAGGTGTGCTAAGAAATGAGGGCAGGTGTGCGGACAGAGTGCTCGCACGAGCCCAGGTGGTGCCTACTCCACACCTAGGCTGTGTGGTCGGAACTGTTGCTCCTGGGCTACACACCTGTGCAGCTCCTGGGCTACACACCTGTGCAGCTCCTGGGCTACACGCCTGGACAGCTCCTGGGCTACACGCCTGGACAGCTCCTGGGCTACACGCCTGTGCAGCTCCTGGGCTACACACCTGGACAGCTCCTGGGCTACACACCTGTGCAGCTCCTGGGCTACACACCTGTGCAGCTCCTGGGCTACACACCTGTGCAGCTCCTGGGCTACACACCTGGACAGCTCCTGGGCTACATACCTGTGCAGCTCCTGGGCTACACACCTGTGCAGCTCCTGGGCTACACACCTGTGCAGCTCCTGGGCTACACACCTGGACAGCTCCTGGGCTACATACCTGTGCAGCTCCTGGGCTACACACCTGTGCAGCTCCTGGGCTACACACCTGTGCAGCTCCTGGGCTACACACCTGTGCAGCTCCTGGGCTACACACCTGGACAGCTCCTGGGCTACACACCTGGACAGCTCCTGGGCTACACACCTGGACAGCTCCTGGGCTACACACCTGTGCAGCTCCTGGGCTACATACCTGTGCAGCTCCTGGGCTACACACCTGCTCAGGTGTTACTGCACTGAATACTGCAGGTGATCGCAACACAATGGTAAATATTTATGTCTCTAAACATTTTGAAACAGAAAAGGCACAGTAAAAAGATGATATGAAAGATAAACATGGCACACCTGTGTAGGGCACTTACCATGAACGGGGCTCTCAGATCCAGAAGTTGCTCTGGGCGAGCCCGTGAGTGGTTGGTGAGTAAAAGTGAAGGCCCGGATGTCACCGTACGCTACCGTTTACCGTCTATGAACACTGTACGCTTAGGGTACACTAAATTTATTTTAAAAATCAAGTAACTGCACTACAACATTATGATGGCTACGACATCACAAAGTCCTGTCTGTGGTCTGTCGTTGACCAAGAAGTCGTGTGTCCTGTGGCACACGACTGTACACGCCATGCTGTGCAGGGAAGGGCTGAGATTTAAAAGGAGCACATGTCAGAATTACTATTTTTACCGAAGTATACTTCCAAAGAAGTTCATGATTTACTTCCAACTTACAGCAAACTGCAGTATATTTTATCCCTGGTTGATCTCACACTTAGTTTAAGAATTATGGTTTAAGCCTATAGAGTGAGTAGCGATGAAATTTCGAAAGGCGTTTTCCACGGATTGTTGAGAATTGAATATTTTTCCTTGTAAGAAGTGGTCCACAGGCTGGAAGAAGTGGCAGTCGGTTGGTGCAAGGTCTGGTGAGTATGGCAGATGACTGAGAGTTCCCACGTCCAGCCTCTGTAGTTTGAGCAGTGTCGTTTGTGTGACATGCGGTTGAGCATTGTCATGAAAGAGGATTGTCCTTTCTCTGTTACCCATCTCGGCCGCTTAGTCGCAAGCATCCCCACCATCTCATCCAGCTGGTTGCAGTGGACATCCGCTGTAATGGACTGACCGGGTTTCATGAAGCTGAGTGGATAATACCAGTGCTGGACCACCACACAGACACCATTAGCTGTATTTGACGGATATTCAGTTTTGGACTGTGTTTCGGCATTTCATCTTCATCCAACCATTGTGCTGAACACTTGTGGTTGTCAAAAAGATCCGTTTTTTATCACATGTAACAATATGGTATAGAAATGGTTCACCTTTATGTCGTGACAGCAAAGAAAGGCAAGCGTGGAGACGATTTCTCTTCTGACGCTCGTTTAATCACGCAGAACCTATCGCTCCAGCTTCTTTACCTTGCTGATTTGTTTCAAATTTTCTTGGTCCAATATTGTTGGAATAGTAACATCAGACCTTGCTGCTAATTCACCCATAGGTTGAGATGGATTCGCTTCCACTAAGCTTTCAGCTCATCATTATCCACCTTGGTCTCAGGTCTCCCACGTGGCTCATTTTCAAGATTAAAATCACCAGAATGGACCTCCTCACACCATCGACGTACTGTGCGTTCATAGCCCCGTCCTTCCCCAACACTTCACTGCTATGTCGCGCTTTCTGCACTGCACTGGCTCCACATGGAACTCATATTAGAAAATAACACGGATTTTTGACCTATCCATGTTTTCACAAAAATTGCTCTAAAATTTTTTTTGCAAGATAATCACAAGCCAAGTTGTGCATTCGAAAGACTGAGGATGTACCTACACAGTAAAAATAAAACAAGAAGTGTCAAAGTGGGCCAGGGTCCAGCCTGCGTCAGAGTCCATCCAGGGTCTAGGGTGATCTTATCTCAAGATCTTTAACTTAATCACACCTGCAAAGACCCTTCTTCCAAACAAAGGTTTACAGGTTCTGGGTGGGGCCACCGTCCCACCTGCTGCGGCTGTCATGTTTGCAATGGCTCCCAGGCATCCGAGCAGGGCTCCCAGAAAGCAGGTGGACGCAAGGACAGGGCTTTGCACAGAGCAGAGAGCCCACGGCTCTCCTGCACTCAGGGCTCAGGGAAAGGGGCCGGCAAGGGAGGGAGACGTAGGTGCTCCCCAGCTGGGAGGGAAACCCCGAGAACGGTGCGGGGCGTGGCCAGCACAGTCCTCAGCTGCGGAGAGGCTGAGCCGGCTGAGGCAGAGGGTGGCCGTCAGACTTGGCGACACTTGACAAGGACACTTTCTGTTTCTGTGGAGCGCCGGGCGCAGGAGTCTGACTCAGGGGGATCGGAGAGCGAATGGCAGACGTGAAGAAGTGAAGATTCGAGGGAGGGACACTCCCCAGAGATGTCCTGCCAGGGGAGCCACAGCGGGAGGGAGCCAGTCCGGAGGGACAAGCCAACGGCACAGGAGGGAGAGGGGTCTCCGGGGGGCAGGGTGGTCCTGCGAGACCCACGGAGGAGGGGTGGGCTTGGGTGGCTCTGGCGCTCACAGGCCTCTTCCACCTGCCCAGGCCCCAACTTCCAGATCTGGTGAGAGGTTTCCTGCATCAAGACTTTATAAACTTCTCATTGCAAAAACTTTGAGGCATATAGAGCCGCAGAATAGCACGAGCCGAGCCGTGGGTGCGCACTTTTGCCACACTTGCCTGGTCTATAGCGCGATTTTGAGCAACTGACGCTGCACCCCTAAGCCCCCCAGACTGCACCCCCACAGAGCAGGGCACTCTGCTGCCACACGCACTCTGGCAGACGGACAGGCGTCGCCAGAGAGCATCGGTGTTCGTTCCCGGGGCTGCCGTATGTATTAATAACAAATCACCCGGGGTTTAGTGGCTTTAAACAACACAGATTTATTGTTTTACAGTTCTGAAGGTCAGAAGTTCAAAATGTCTCTTCCTGGGCTACACCCAGCAGGGGTGGCTCGGGCTGGAGCTCCTGGGAGAGCCCACTTCCCGCCAAGGCCAGTGCTGGAGGCCACTGCCTCCCTTGTCTCCCGTCCCCGTCTGCAAAGGGGGAGCGTTGTATCAGGCTGACTACTTCCGCCATCCCCTCTCCTCTTCTGGAATCCTCCTGCTCCCCCTAGTGAGGGTCCTTGTGATCAGGCTGGACCAGGCCCCTCCCCAGCTCAGGATCCGTTGTCACACCTGCCACAGCCCTTTTGCCACGTTCGGTCCTGTGCTCGCCAGTTCCGGGGATTAGGGTGCGGGCTTCCTGGAGGGGCCCCTTTCCAGCCTCCACAGGGTCTCACAGCTGGTCTGAAATCAAGTAAATGGTGCCCCCAGATGTCTATTAAAGCTGGCTGCTCCGGGCTGGGTTCCCTTCTTTGAGCTGTCGCCTTTGGCCAACACGTCTCTGACTTGCCCCAGCCCGTGCTTCCATGGCACTGGCCTGCGGAGGCCGGCCCGGGGTCCTGTGGCAGCCCCCGCCCCCCCCCGAGTGTGCTGTGGTCACACGTGGGGCCCTTGGACTCATTCCCCGTCCCCCTGCTTCCTAGGGACTGGCTGGGTTGGGCTCCTCAGGCAGGATCAGACTCAGGCAGACGGTCTCTCCCCGGGCCACCCTGTGGGTGACGCCGCTGCACAAGGTGTCCCCACGGGGCACTGACTGCTGGTGGCTCTGCCGTCCACCTGCAAAGCCTGCGGCACTGGCAGCTGTCCCGTCCACGGGGAGGTTCCGTTCCTCCACTGGGACTAGCGAATGATTTCGGACGACCCTGCAAACATCCAGTTTTCCATCTACTCTCTAAATTATTGTGGCAAAACACGTAACATCCACTATGTTGACTGCTGTTGCGTGGACGGTCTGGTGGCACTGAGTACATGCACATTGTCCTGCAGCCGCCACCACTGTCCATCTGCAGAACTTCTTCCCCGGCCCCCTGGCAAACACCGTTTTCTTGTCTGCCCCCGTGAATCTGACCATTCTTAGAGACCACTTACGAGTGCCTGCCCTCCCGTCTACCTTCTAAAAAAAACTGCTTTGTTGAGATCTGACTCACATGCCATACAATTCACCCACGCTGAGTAGACAATTCAATAGTTTCTAGTAAGTTGCACAACTATCACCTCCATCTAACTCCAAAACTTTGGCATTGCTCCCAAAGGACACTTTGTGCTTGTACAGCAGTTGCTCCCCTGCCCTGCCTCCCCACCTCCTGGCGCTGCTGTCAGGAGCTGCGGTGATTTATTCTGAGAAAGGCTATAGATTGAGCGGGGGCCCCCTGTGGCGCCTTCTCCAGGAAGTTTAGATTTAGAACCAGAGGATGTGATTCTGCTGAACGTGCGCCAGAGCAAGTTCAAGAGGGAAGACCTTGACCTCCTATATTCAGTTTTGGGCCAACTTGTACCAGAGAAAGTTCAAGAGGAAAGACCTTGACCTCCTATATTCAGTTTTGGGCCCTGAGACCCTGGCAACCACTAGTTCACCTTCTGTGGCTATGAATTTACCTATTCTGGGCGTTCTATAGAAGTGGAATTGTGCAACAGGTGGCTCTTTGTGTCTTTCACTTAGCATGTGTTTGAGGTTATCCATGCTGTAGCATGGATCAGCACTTCATTTCTTTTTATGGTTTATTAATATTTCTTCGTATGGATGGACCACATTTTGATTATCTATTCATCAGCGATGGTCGTTTGTTTTCCCCCCACCCCTGCTTTTTGGCTGTGTAATACTGTTGTGAACATGTATGTATTAATACGGGGCTTTGTGTGAACATACATTTCCATTTTTGTGCGTGTACATACCCAGGAACGGAGCTGCTGGGGCATGCGGCCACACTGTGCTCACTCTTTTGAGGACCGGCTGCAGTGTTCCCGGCCGTGCGTGAGAGTCTGATGCCGCCAGTCCACACCAACACTTGCCATCAGCGGTCTTTTTGATTACAGCCACCCCAGTGGGTGTGAATCGGTGTCTCCAGCTACCTTTTATCAAACTGATACTCTCTGACTGAGCCGATTATTTCATGGAGGTTGCAAAGTGGTGATTTTCTAATTCTGTCACTCCTACATTTCATTAGCTGGCATTCTTTGTGAAAAAGAGCTTTCCTCCATCCTCTGGAGCTATTTGGTTTCCCTAAAAGGCAGTTCCAACGGAAGGAAAAGGGAAACGCTCAGTTCTGGATCACTATGGATGCTTGTGTATTTACGTACTCTGTGTGTTCCAACCATTTTCAGCTGCTGTTATTATTATTATTTCTGATGCTCAGATAACCCCCAAATCTGGCCAGTGGGATGTGACACATCTTAATTGTACAATTCAGTGATTTTTAGTAAACTTACTTGTGCAGTCCTCACCACCATACAATCTGAGAACATGGGACTCACATTTTAAGATGGCAACTGTGTGCTTTGTCAGTTAACTTTAATCCCAAGGGACAGACTGCACCCGAAGGCCCCATGAGCTGGCATTTGCCGTCTGGGCAGCCAGCCCTGTGGACAATCTGTTGTGATTCTGCCAATGCCTTCGGGGCTTCCTCTGGGTCTTCCATTAGCACCTTCTAGAACCTCCATGCTGGAGGTGAGTCCTCAGGGTGGCGTCGGCTTCCCCCAGGAGCCTGTGAGAGGTGCACACCTCAGGGGGAGGGGCAGGAAGCCCTGCGCCCCACCAGACCTTACTCCTAGCTCAGTGCTCCCCGAGTTCTCTCCCCTCCTCTGAAAGTGGGACTTTTGAAGCCCAAGAGCCAAGAGCTAAGCCCGGCTCCCATCTGTTTCTGGGGCATCCTCCCTGCTCAGAGAAGAGTGCCAGTGCTTGGTCCCCGCACCAGGAGAAGGGCCATGAGTGACAAGGAAGATGGGACAGTGGTCCTTCGACGCAGATGGCCTCATCCTGCTGGGATGGAGGTAAACTGAGGGCTGCAGCCAGTCCTAGGGACTCTGCCTTCCGAGGGGCGGGGTCGCAGGTGCTGACCGGAGACCAGCGGTCCTTAGGTGCCTGATGGGGCCAGGGCGAAGGTGCCCACCTGGAGTCCCCTTCCCAGGCAGCTCGGACTGGGGTGGTGCAGTGCTGCCCCTCCCCGAGTCTGCCCCACACCTGCCTCCTTCTCGCCTCTGCCGCCCTGCCCGGCCACCCGCCCGCACGCTCGCCCTGTCCCGGGAGGCATTTAATACTAGACAAGTGGCTTAGGCTTTTAAAAAGTTAAGGATTTTCTCCCTGAATAAAGGCATTTCCAAGTCTGTTTAAAGAGAAGGGGACGTGACAAACATGGAGGCGCAATTAAATAATTTAATATTTGGGAAACTGCTGATGCCAGGAGCTGCGGTGATTTATTCTGAGAAAGGCTATAGATTGAGCGGGGGCCCCTGTGGCGCCTTCTCCAGGAAGTTTAGATTTAGAACCGGAGGATGTGATTCTGCTGAACGTGCGCCAGAGCAAGTTCAAGAGGGAAGACCTTGACCTCCTATATTCAGTTTCGGGCCCCGTGACCCTCCTTTTGGAAGGACAGAAAAATATCTTGTCTGGCATCTTTTGCTATTTTATTTTTTTTTTAAACAAAACTTTTGCTAAATCCTTGGGAACAAGAAACCCCAACATCCTGTTTTTATATGTTGTCCAGAACGAAAGATAAGGATCTGATTTAGACCCTGACCCTGGTGCAGCGAGACACAATTCTTACAGGGCACGCACGTCTTCCCTCTTCCCAGAGCCTGTTGCCCAGATTAGCGCGGAGGGCAGTTTGTGAAACTTTCCTTTCCCAGGGAGCCCCGAGGTCAGGGCCAGCCCCGGGCAGACTGGGGCGAGGGCTGCAGGCCCCCTGGGGTGGGGAGAAGGTGCCTGAGGCATCCAGAGGGTCTATGGCTGGGTCATTTGGACGCTGATGCCAGTAGATCCATAAATGGGGGGGTCTGTGAAAAAGGATCGGACTCTCATGTCACCCCAGGAGTGTCTGCATGCGTAAATCAGGGGGCTCTGCGGGCTGAACCCCAGCTAGCATTGATTGAATTGAGCCCTGGTAATAAATGGGGTAGATAAATCAGTTGGGAGTAAAGCAGGCACAGGGTGCAGTGGTTATGGAAAACATTTAAGTTTAATGCATTGACCAGGAGTGGAGCATAATTTTACAACGGCGCCGGTTTGCTGCTAACATGTAATAGCAAGGTGGCGGCCGCTCGCAGGAGCAGGCCAGACGCGTTCTAAGTTACCCCAGCCCTGAGGACCACGTGGATGAGTGGCCCGTGCAAGTTCACGGCTGAGCTGTTAGGTGATGATGAGCTTGGGGCCTGAAAGTCACCTGCAGCCCTGGCCCCAGATTGTGCATCAGATGATGACCGGAGCACGGGCCGGTGCCGTCCTTCCTCCCTGCGTTCCCAGGCCCAAACCGCCTCCCAGGCCCCGGGCAAGCCTTCCCACCCCTCCTGTCACCCGGTATCCCACACAGCTCCCAGCCACCCTCCACTCTCCACCCAGCCGTCAGAATGATCTTTCCAAAAAATTCATGATCACGTCACTCCTCTGTTTTGGACCTTCCACGGCCCCCGTTGCACTTGGGGTAAGGTCGACACCCGACCGGAGGAGGTGAGCCCCGGAGAGCGTGGTTGGGTTGGGCGAAGTGGAGGCCCCAGGGTGGTTCTCGGGCGGTTCAGAGGAGTCGGGAGCAGGTGGAGGTGGCAGGGGAGGTAATGGGTGACCACCGGCGGGAGAAAACGCATGGACGTGAAGAAACTGGTGCAGGAAGTGCAGATTCTTGCCACTTTTTAGTCCCAGCAGCTTGGCCGGGAGGATTGTAAAAATAATATATTCATCATAACAAGTTTTAAACAGTACAGACATGAATCACACCGTAGGTTGGTGCAAAAGGAATTGAGGTTTTGGACTGTCAATTTTAAATCATCACAACTAGGCTCAAGCACATCTTTATCAGAATAGGGACCATTACAATCAACATATTTTTGTTGATTGAGACATACGTTTGTTTTTTCCTGTAGCGTAAAAATCTGTGCTTCGGGATTCCACGAACTCTTGGGAAGCATTTTCTGCATCCTGCTGGTTGTGGAAGTGCTCTCCCTGCCCAAAGTTGCCGAGACGCTTGAAGAGGAGGAGGCGGGTGGCGGGAGGCCGGGGCAATGTGGCGCATGAGGCCAAACTCCGCGGCCCGATGCGTTCGACTTCTGAAGCGTGGGCCGAGCGGCGTGCAGCCGGGTGTGGCCGTGGCGGAGGCTCGGGCCTCCCTGTTGACCAGCGCCGCTGCCGGCCCGCAGTTTGCAGAGCGCCCATGGGTCCCCGGAGCGCCCTGCCCGGATGTGACGGTTCCGCCGGGACCCGGAAAGCTGTGGCGGATCAGACCGGCAAGCAGGGACCGAGACCTTTTTATGGGGCCGGTTTGGGTTTGGGGCGTGCTGTGGAGCTTCTGCTCAGTCCGGCCACCGAGCTGGTCACCTCCGGTTGTCTATACAATCCCCTTTTCATCGCACGTCACAGCCCGATCCAGAAATGGTTCGTTGTTGCGTACAATAAAAAAAGACGACACTTCAAAACGCTGATTTTTTTTTTTGATTCGCAGTCAGCTCATGAGGTGCCCACTTACCAAGCTTTTTCATCTTTCCAATTTGCTTCCAGTGCCGAACCACCGTAGGATGGCGGCCGTTAGTTCTTCGGCAACCTGTCGAGTAGTTGTGAGAGGATCAGCTTCCACGGCTCTCGGCTGGTCGTTGTCAGCTTCCCATGGCCGGCCACTGCGCTCCCCGTCTTCGAGGCCCTGTGTCCCCTGCAGAACCTCCCGCGCCGCCCGCTGCACTGTCTGCTCCTCGGCACTTCCTGGGCCCGCGCGTTGCGGGTGTTGCCAGGTGTCTTCCCTGCTTCTGGGCCCATTTTGAACTTGAATAAGAAAACCGCCTGAATTTGCTTTATGCCTAACATCATGTCCACAGCCTAAAGTGAACATAAAATAAACAGCAAGCAATAAGTCATTAGCAGAAAAACACAAAGCGAGAAATAAGCATTAAAATGATATATCACGTAACCACATTTACTTAAGAATGTATTCCAGTATCAAAAGGTGAATGTCAACAATGCTAAAGCCACAATTACTTTTGCACGAATCTAATAAAAAGTAGAGATGCTACGTCTTTTATCCCACCAGAGATAATCAGCTCAGTGTGGGTCTAGGGCAGATGAGGGAGTCTGGCTGTCCTCACACTGGTTCCCAACCTCCTCCTCCATTGCCTGACTCCACTGTAAAGGCAGAAAAAAACCCAACCCTCAGTTTCCCACACTCCCTTGCAGCTGGGGTGGCCATGTGAGAAGCTCTGGCCAATGAGAAGTCTGCCTGGGCTGCTGGGAGAGGCTTTGCTCCCCTAGTAAAAGGATGGGCATGGCTGGGCCGCCCTTTGTTTCTTCCTCCTGCCTGTGAACACAGATGTGATGACTGGAGATGAAGCAGCCACTTCATCATCAATAAGACCAAGAAAATCACAGAGATTGCAGTTCTTTTTCCATGGAGCTGCTGAGCCAGGGCTAGCAGCTGCCACACAGCTTTATCTATTGTGAGAAAACAAACTTAATTTTTTCCAAGGCCACATTAGTGGGTTCTTATGTTATTTTCAGCCAAGAGCTACCTAACTGATATAGTCTATACTTTTCCTGGGTTTTTACCACTATATTAATACCTATATATCTACAAAGGTTAGATTTGTAGATTTGTAGATTTGTACACTGTGTGCTACAGGTTTATGGTGGGCATCTTTCCACACAATACCGCATTCTTTTGAACAATGAATTATTGTCAACCATTTATTGTGAGCCCACTCTGTAAGTTACTTAGCCAAGCCCTAACTGTTACTTGGTGGCTTCCACATTTTCTGTGATGGGACGGACAGAGAGCCGCAGTGCTGTGTCCCACGTGTTAGCCAGGTGCACATTGGCTCTGGAGGAGGCTGGGCCAGGGACACAGCTGGGGAGCCGGCTGTCCTGGGTCGGGAGGGGACGGCTGGCCCCAGCCCTTCCCCTCCTACCCACACCCACACTCTGCCAGGTCACTATGCAGTTTTCTCCCGAAAAACGGGGTGCGTATATTTTCCAGCACTTGACCTTGGGTTTGGCCGTGTGCCTTACTTTGGCCCTAGAATCAGGCAGAGCAGACAATATCCCTGCTGCCAGCCTTGGCCTCGCCAGGCCTCCATGTCCCCACTCAACTCCTTGTCGTTGCCGTGGGTGTGAGGGGAACGTGCCGGGCTCCTCTGCCGGTCCCAGGAGGAGGAGGACGGGCCGCACACGGAGCCCCCACGCCACACAGCCACACCCTCAATGACCGTCAGCACACGGGCTCTGCGTGCTCTGGTGGCGTGGCAGTGAGACTGGGAATGCTTGTTCCGCAGCACTGGGTGGCGATCGCTGACTGACACAGTGATCCCAGGACGGGGGCACAGCAAGGAGAAAAGGGGGCCTGGAGCGCAGCCCAGAGGGACTCCAGGACGGAAGAGATTCGCACAGGTGGAGAAAAACAGCAAGAGCGATTGGGAATGGGCATTTCCAAGCCTGACAGATGAAATGGCTGAGCCGTGGAGGAAGGAGGATTCCTGGAAGGCCCCGTGGAGGAAGAGGCCCTTAAAGGTTTGCAGGGTCTGGCCAGGTAGAGGAGAGACGAACAGGGCCAGGGTCTTTTTATGTTCTTGGCGCTGCTCATGGCTATCCTTTGGCCCCTGGGTGGTCTCTGCCCGCCTGGCCGAGAGCCCTGCTCTTGCGTGGGGCGCATCCATGAGTTTCTGGGGTCCCAACTCCCAACCTGAGGCCCCTCTGGGCCCAGTTGTGTTCATCTGCAAAGAGGAAGTACGAGTGCCACTGACGGGACCTGCACTTCGCATTTCTCACCAACCTGTGGCTACAATCGGCCACAGTGATAGCCCAGACGTCACTGAGTCTGGTGCTGGTCATTTGCTCTCCTGGGCTCCCGGAAGAGCCCTGCCCTGTCTTCTGCAAACTTTTCTAGGGGGCTTCCTGCCGTCACACACGTGCTCCTGAACGTGTTTTTAAGCCACCGCTGCCCTCTGCTGCTGTCCCTGGCCGCTGTCTGTATACAACAGTTAGATTTTACTCCACACTGTGTGCTACAGGTTTATGGTGGGCGTCTTTCCACACAGTACCGCATTCTTTTAAACAACTAATATTGTCAATCATTTTCCTGCCAGCCCACTCTGTAAGTTACTTAGCCAAGTCCTGACTTGGTGGCTTCCACATTTTCTGTGATGGGACAGAGAGCCGAAGTTCTGTGTCCCACATGTTAGCCAGGTGCAGGTGGCCTCTGGAGGAGGCTGGGCCAGCGACACAGCCGGGGAGCCGGCTGTCCTGGGTCTGGAGGGGACGGCTTGTCCCAGCCCCTCCGCTGCTCCCCACACCCACACTCTGCCAGGTAATTATGCAGTTTTCTCCCAAAAAAGGGGTGGTATATATTTTATAACTTCTTGACGTTGGGTTTGGCCGTGTGCCTTACTTTGGCCCTAGAATCAGGCAGAGCAGACAATATCCCTGCTGCCAGCCTTGGCCTCGCCAGGCCTCCATGTCCCCACTCGACTCCTTGTCCTTGCTGTGGGTGTGAGGGGAACGTGCCCGGGCTCTTCTGCCGGTCCCAGGAGGAGGAGGATGGGCGGCACACGAAGCCCCCACAGCACGCAGCCACACCCTCAATGACCGTCCGCACCCGGACTCAACGTGCTCTGGTGGCGTGGCAGTGAGACTGGGGCTGCTTGTTCCGCAGCACTGGGTGGCGACTGCTGACTGACACAGTGATCCCAGGACGGGGGCACAGCAAGGAGAAAAGGGGGCCTGGAGCGCAGCCCAGAGGGACTCCAGGACGGAAGAGATTCGCACAGGTGGAGAAGAATAGCAAGAGCGAGTGGGAATGGGCATTTCCAAGCCTGACAGATGAAATGGCTGAGCCATGGAGGAAGGAGGATTCCTGGAAGGCCCCTTGGAGGAAGAGGCCCTTAAAGGTTTGCAGGGTCTGGCCAGGTAGAGGAGAAAGGAACAGGGCCAGGGTCTTTTTCTGTGGTTGGTGCTGCTCATGGCTATCCTTTGGCCCCTGGGTGGTCTCTGCCCGCCTGGCTGAGAGCCCTGCTCTTGCGTGGGGCGCATCCATGAGTTTCTGGGGTCCCCACTCCCAACCTGAGGCCCCTCTGGGCCCAGTTGTGTTCATCTGCAAAGAGGAAGTACGAGTGCCACTGACGGGACCTGCACTTCGCATTTCTCACCAACCTGTGGCTACAATCGGCCACAGTGATAGCCCAGACGTCACTGAGTCTGGTGCTGGTCATTTGCTCTCCTGGGGTCCCAGAAGAGCCCTGCCCTGTCCTCTGCAAACTTTTCTAGGGGGCTTCCTGCCGTCACACACGTGCTCCTGAACGTGTTTTTAAGCCACCGCTGCCCTCTGCTGCTGTCCCTGGCCGCTGTCTGTATACAACAGTTAGATTTTACTCCACACTGTATGCTACAGGTTTATGGTGGGCGTCTTTCCACACAGTAGCGCATTCTTTTAAACAACTAATAGTTGTCAATCATTTTCCTGCCAGCCCACTCTGTAAGTTTCTTAGCCAAGTCCTGACTTGGTGGCTTCCACATTTTCTGTGATGGGACAGACAGAGAGCCGCAGTTCTGTGTCCCATGCATAAGCCAGGTGCAGGTGGGCTCTGGAGGAGGCTGGGCCAGCGACACAGCCGGGGAGCCGGCTGTCCTGGGTCTGGAGGGGACGGCTTGTCCCAGCCCCTCCGCTGCTCCCCACACCCACACTCTGCCAGGTAATTATGCAGTTTTCTCCCAAAAAAGGGGTGGTATATATTTTATAACTTCTTGACGTTGGGTTTGGCCGTGTGCCTTACTTTGGCCCTAGAATAAGGCAGAGCAGACAATATCCCTGCTGCCAGCCTTGGCCTCGCCAGGCCTCCATGTCCCCACCCAACCCCTTGTCGTTGCCGTGGGTGAGAGGGGAACGTGCCCAGGCTCTTCTGCCGGTCCCAGGAGGAGGGGGACGGGGGGCACACGGAGCCCCCACAGCACGCAGCCACACCCTCAATGACCGTCCGCACACGGGCTCTGCGTGCTCTGGTGGCGTGGCAGTGAGACTGGGGCTGCTTGTTCCGCAGCACTGGGTGGCGATAGCTGACTGACACAGTCATCCCAGGACGGGGGCACAGCAAGGAGTAAAGGGGGCCTGGGACGCAGCCCAGAGGGACTCCAGGAGGGAAGAGATTCGCACAGGTGGAGAAAAACAGCAAGAGCGATTGGGAATGGGCATTTCCAAGCCTGACAGATGAAGTGGCTGAGCCGTGGAGGAAGGAGGATTCCTGGATGGCCAGTGGAGGAAGAGGCCCTTAAATGCTGGGCAGGGTCTGGCCAGGTAGAGGAGAGGCAACCAGGGCCAGGGTCTTTTTATGTGGCTGGTGCTCCGCGTGGCTCCTCTTTGGCCCCTGGGTGGTCTCTGCCCGCCTGGCCGAGAGCCCTGCTCTTGCGTGGGGCGCATTCACGAGTTTCTAGGGTCCCTACTCCCAACCTCAGGCCCCACTGGGCCCAGTTGTGTTCATCTGCAAAGAGGAAGTACGAGTGCCACTGACGGGACCTGCACTTCGCATTTCTCACCAACCTGTGGCTACAAACGGCCACAGTGATAGCCCAGACGTCACTGAGTCTGGTGCTGGTCATTTGTTCTCCTGGGGTCCCGGAAGAGCCCTGCCCTGTCCTCTGCAAACTTTTCTAGGGGGCTTCCTGCCATCACACACGTGCTCCTGAACGTGTTTTTAAGCCACCGCTGCCCTCTGCTGCTGTCCCTGGCCGCTATCTGTATACAACAGTTAGATTTTACTCCACACTGTGTGCTACAGGTTTATGGTGGGCGTCTTTCCACAAAGTACTGCATTCTTTTAAACAACTAATAGTTGTCAATCATTTTCCTGCAAGTCCACTCTGTAAGTTACTTAGCCAAGTCCTGACTTGGTGGCTTCCACATTTTCTGGACAGAGAGCTGCAGTGCTATGTCCCACATGTTAGCCAGGTGCAGGTGGCCTCTGGAGGAGGCTGGGCCAGGGACACAGCCGGGGAGCCGGCTGTCCTGGGTCTGGAGGGGACGGCTCTCCCCAGTCCTTCCCTTCCTCCACACACCCACACTCTGCCAGGTCACTATGCAGTTTTCTCCCAAAAAGGGACTGTGTATATTTCTTTGGCCGTGTGCCTTACTTTGGCCCTAGAATCAGGCAGAGCAGACAATATCCCTGCTGCCAGCCTTGGCCTCGCCAGGCCTCCATGTCCCCACTCGACTCCTTGTGGTTGCCGTGGGTGTGAGACCAACATGCCTGGCCTCTTCTGCCAGTCCCAGGAGGAGGAGGACGGGCGGCACACGGAGCCCCCACGCCACACAGCCACACCCTCAATGACCGTCAGCACACAGACTCTGCCTGCTCTGGTGGCGTGGCAGTGAGACTGGGGCTGTTTGTTATGCAGCACTGGGTGGCGATCGCTGACTGACACAGTGATCCCAGGACGGGGGCACAGCAAGGAGAAAAGGGGGCCTGGGACGCAGCCCAGAGGGACTCCAGGACGGAAGAGATTCGCACAGGTGGAGAAAAACAGCAAGAGCGATTGGGAATGGGCATTTCCAAGCCTGACAGATGAAGTGGCTGAGCTGTGGAGGAAGGAGGATTCCTGGAAGGCCCGGTGGAGGAAGAGGCTCTTAAAGGGTGGGCAGAGTCTGGCCAGGTAGAGGAGAAAGGAACAGGGCCAGGGTCTTTTTAGGGTCTTTTTATGTAGCTGTCGCCGTGGGTAGCTCTCCTTTGGCCCCTGGGTGGTCTCTGCCCGCCTGGCCGAGAGCCCTGCTCTTGCGTGGGGCGCATCCATGAGTTTCTGGGGTCCCGACTCCCAACTGAGGCCCCTCTGGGCCCAGTTGTGTTCATCTGCAAAGAGGAAGTACGAGTGCCACTGACGGGACCTGCACTTCGCATTTCTCACCAACCTGTGGCTACAAACGGCCACAGTGATAGCCCAGTCGTCACTGAGTCTGGTGCTGGTCATTTGCTCTCCTGGGGTCCCGGAAGAGCCCTGCCCTGTCCTCTGCAAACTTTTCTAGGGGGCTTCCTGCCGTCACACACGTGCTCCTGAACAGGTTTTTAAGCCACCGCTGCCATCTGCTGGTGTCCTTGGCCCCACTCTATAAGTTTCTTAGCCATGACCTGCCTGTTACTTGGTGGCTTCCACATTTTCTGTGATGGGACAGAGAGCCGCAGTTCTGTGTCCCACATGTTAGCCAGGTGCAGGTGGCCTCTGGAGGAGGCTGGGCCAGCGACACAGCTGGGGAGCCGGCTGTCCTGGGTCTGGAGGGGACGGCTCGTCCCAGCCCTTCCCTTCCTCCCCACACCCACACTCTGCCAGGTAATTATGCAGTTTTCTGCCAAAAAAGGGGTGGTATATATTTTATAACTTCTTGACCTTGGGTTTGGCCGTGTGCCTTACTTTGGCCCTAGAATCAGGCAGAGCAGACAATATCCCTGCTGCCAGCCTTGGCCTCGCCAGGCCTCCATGTCCCCACCCAACCCCTTGTCGTTGCCGTGGGTGTGAGGGGAACATGCCCAGGCTCTTCTGCCGGTCCCAGGAGGAGGAGGACGGGGGGCACACGGAGCCCCCACAGCACGCAGCCACACCCTCAATGACCGTCCGCACACGGGCTCTGCGTGCTCTGGTGGCGTGGCAGTGAGATTGGGGCTACTTGTTACGCAGCACTGGGTGGTGATTGCTGACTGACACAGTCATCCCAGGATGGGGGGACAGCAAGGAGAAAAGGAGGCCTGGGACTGAGCCCAGAGGAACTCCAGGACTGAAGAGATTTGCACAGGTGGAGAAGAATAGCAATAGCGATTGGGAATGGGCATTTCCAAGCCTGACAGATGAAGTGGCTGAGCCGTGGAGGAAGGAGGATTCCTGGAAGGCCCCTTGGAGGAAGAGGCCCTTAAGGGGTGGGCAGAGTCTGGCCAGGTAGAGGAGAGAGGAACAGGGCCAGGGTCTTTTTATGTTCTTGGCACCGTGGGTGGCTCCTATTTGGCCCCTGGGTGCTCTCTGCCTGCCTGGCCGAGAGCCCTGCTCTTGCGTGGGGCGCATCCATGAGTTTCTGGGGTCCCGACTCCCAACTGAGGCCCCTCTGGGCCCAGTTGTGTTCATCTGCAAAGAGGAAGTACGAGTGCCACTGACGGGACCTGCACTTCGCATTTCTCACCAACCTGTGGCTACGAACGGCCACAGTGATAGCCCAGACGTCACTGAGTCTGGTGCTGCTCATTTGCTCTCCTGGGGTCCCGGAAGAGCCCTGCCTTTTCCTCTGCAAACTTTTCTAGGGGTCTTCCTGCTGTCACACGTGCTGGTGGACTGTTTTTTAATCCACCACTGCCCTCTGCTGGTGTCCCTGGCCGCACTCCATAAGTTAATTAGCAACTCCTGCCTGTTACTTGGTGGCTTCCACATTTTCTGTGAGTGGGCCGGACAGAGAGCTGCAGTGCTGTGCCCCACGCGTTAGCCAGACGCATGAGGGCTCTGGAGGCGGCTGGGCCAGGGACACAGCTGGGGAGCCGGCTGTCCTGGGTCTGGAGGGGATGGCCGTGTCCCTGGTGCAGGACAGGGGAGCGTGAGACCCTAACTCCCCTGCGACGCTTCAGGGGCCCCCAGCAGTGGACTGCTGACGGTTATTGAGTTTTTTTTTGAGGCACCCTTTCCCATGTGACTTGCTCTCTGATTCCGACATGATTTTTCCCTCATTATTAAGGAGTAGGGATATCTCTGTCACGTCCGGCTCCCTGCCCTGCCACGACTGGCGGCAGCTGAAACCGTCCCAGCGTTCCTCCAAGTGGGCACACTTGCGGGCGGGCGGGGTTGCCGTCTCTCTCGGAAGAGCCCCCTGAGGTTTGGGGCGTTCAGGAAGGAGCCAGAACTTGAATCCGATTTGTCCAGCGCACCCAGATGCAGCTGAAGTATGGTCTAGTCCCGGCGAGGACCCCAGTACTGCCACCCCTGGGGTGACATGCAGACGTGGGAGCCACCGTGTCCCTTCTTCCCTTGGTTCTGCTGCTCCTCTCCCTCCCTCTCGCACCCAGCCCCTCCTCAGCCTCGACGACGCGCTCTGCGTCAGGGATCCAGGGCACGCGTGCAAGGCGGCACGTGTGTGTGCCTGTGTATCTCTGTGTTCGAGCTCGTGTGCACTGTGTGTCTGAGTGCGTGGGCATGTGTGCGCATGCGTGTGTCCTTCCAGTGAGGGAAGGCAGGAGGCCTCAAGGAGGTGACTGGTCGGGGAACGTGCATCTGTTCCTCAGCGTGCCGTGCCCATCTGGTGACGCATGTCCGGCGGCAGGAGCAGCCAGGCCAGGCCCTGGGGCAGGAGTGGGTGCGGCGGGTCGGAGAGCGCTGGAGGCGGCTGCCGTGGCGATGGAGCAGGCGCGGAGTGTGAGGGCCGGGCGTGCAGGGCCTGGCGGGCCGCGGCAAGGACTTTGGGTAATTCCGACTGGTGTGGGAGGCCCGGGAGGCCTTCTGAGTAGAGCAGAGCGGAGTGGAGGGGCTGGGTTGAGGGGACCCCGGGACGAAGCTCCAGCAGTGTCCAGGCTGTAGGTGACACCGGCTCACATGCGGGTCACCACGGCGAGACTGCAGTGTGGCTGGGGCAGGGGAGTCTGAGCGCGCAGTGGGGGGTTGAAGAGGGGATGCCCTGGCCCACCTGGGGCCTGATGGGCGGGAGTGTGGCCTCCTGCTGGGTGGCAGAGGACCACTCTGTGCAGCGTCTGGCAGGCAGGCCTTGGTGGCAGGGAGCTGTTCTGCTTGAGAGGTGTTCCCACAGTGCGCGGGGCCACTGCTCCGGGCGGCAGGTGACGCGTGCACTTAGCGTGCTGGGCCGGGCCGGCCGTCTCCGTGGCTGGCACCTGCGCCCCAAACCGTAGGCACTTCTCCACGCTGCTGTGGCCACTGGGGCCTGACCCTGCTGAAGGCTGCTCTTCTCTAGGAGGTTTTCCTGTGTGACCCTGGCTTGAATGGGGGACTTTTAAGGCCACTGTGCCCAAGCCACCACGGGAGCACCGCACGGCCCTCGGGCTGGCTGGCGGGCCTCCTCTCTTCTGGGAGACTCCCGGTGGGTTCCGCGGGAGGGGGCAGATAAGGAGAGCCCCGGGCTACCGGGGCCCCTCCAGATTTTGTTCCGGGCAGCTCCGTGTACCCCCAGGCCTCCACGCAGCCGGTGAGGAAAGTGTCTGTCTCCGTACTGGGGAGCAAAGGGCTCTCTCAAGAGAGAACGACGACGAATGTTCTCCCCCAGAGCAGTGCCAGCGATGACTTCCGAGCTCAAGAAAGAAAACTCTCCACACAAAACCAGGGGGCTCAGGAGCTGTTGCCAGCTATCACGGTCACTTTCTGAGGAAGACGAGGCCCCCAGTCCTGTTGGGATCTCTCTGCACACTCCCTGAAGACAGCGGTTTCTCCTTGGTGGCACCTGTCACACCCGTGTCCCACGGACTCCCCGTGCGACTGTCTGTCTGCTGGCCGTGGCGTCTGCTCAGCTGTGCTCCCTGGGGACCGGGGACTGTGTCTTTCTTGTCTGAACACGTGAATGACCGACAGAAATTCTCTGTATCACTCAGGACGTTTTTTGGTGGAACTGACAGAAAATCAACTCAAACCGGCTTAAGTCCAAAGAGGACATTAGTGGCTCATAAAACTGAGAAGTTCAGTGGTACGGTAGGTTAATGGCTCCAGGGAGTCAGATGATGCCATCAGATTGTTCTCCCCCTCTCTCTCATCTGCACTAAAATCTGCATTTCTTATGTGTTTGCGTCCTTCTCTTTTCTTGTAGACGGGTCAGGGGACAGTAGAAGCAGGAAGCGCTAGCTTACATGGTCTTCATAGCTCAAGACCCCAGGGAGAAGGAGAAACTCTCTCTTGTAGCATCAAATCTCAGCGAACCCCTGATTCACCTGTTTGGGTCACATGCCCTTCTTGGAACCAATCCCTGTGGCCCAGTAGGATGGAGGATTCTAATTGGCCAGCCTGGCTCATGGCCCGCCCCATACATGCGTTGGGGGTGGGGTAGCACGCCTGACAACTGATTGCATAAATGGGGACCCTGCTAGGGAGGAGGTGGTTTTCTGAAGGAAGGAGTGTTGAGAAGAAAGAACATATATTTCTGTTCATTACATTCTTTCATAATTACGAAAAGCAACATCTCTTTCTGTTCCCAGTACGACCTACCTAGTTTGGAAGCCAAACTTGGTGTGTAGCTTTTATCTAACTTTGAGAACTTTTGTGACATATGGAACTTAAAATAAAACGAAGTGAAACAAAGAAGATAGAATTTGAGAGTAATTTCCCAGCCACTGCATTTTAGCTTTCAGCCGTCCCTGCGCTAGATGAGTACAGATCACTAACTCAAAATGTGGCCCCCAAATGGGTTTCCTTTGCCATTATGGTCTGAAAATTAGGTTCCTGGGACACATTACCCCAAATATCACTTGGAGGGACAGTAAATGGACAAGATCCATTCCCCAGTGGGCTGGGGAATGAGAAATATACGGCTGGTCATTAAAAGCTTTAGTTCAAGGATTTTTTTTTCTTCCATTAACACAACTGAAATTGTTCTGAAAGCCAAGGTTTCATCTCTGGGAGGTGAGGAGTTTCAGGCAGGTGGTGGGGAAGAGTTGGGAGTTTTCGCGTGGAGAGTGGGAAGTTTGTGGGAGCCCTAGGGGCGCCCTGCCGCCTGTGGCCACCTGTGGTTCTGATGGAGGGGTCCGGACCACGCAGTGCCTCGGGGCCACCTGTTGGCCCTGTCGTCTGCCGGTTCTTGAGGTTCCTGGGAACTTTCTTCTCTCCGTGTTTGTCCAGGGTAGTCTTTAAAGGATGGTCTGGAAAGAATGCGATTGCTTTGTGTCCCGGCTTTCCTACTCCTAAGCTCCGGGACTCTACCCCTATCTGGGAAACAGATGAATTCACTTGCAACAAATACTATATATGCTCAAATATATGGGGACCCGAGAGAGAGAGAGAGAGAGAGAGAGAGAGAGAGAGAGAGAGAGAGAGAGAAGACAGAGAGGTTCTCCCCACTTCTCTAACAAGATCTAAAAACAAAGATAGATGTAGGTGAAATAGATAAAGCTACTTAGAATGTTTATTTAACCAGTTGTATGCATATATTTAAAATCACATTATACAGGACAGGAGCTGTGAATCTGGAAATGCAGCCAGTTCCCTGTCGCACACTTTGTGAGTCAGTTTCATGTCAACTCTTCCCTGGGCTTCCTCTGGCACGGTGGTCACCAGCAGCTCCTCGGGGGAGTGAGCTGTGTTTTCCGTGGCTCAGAGCCGCCACTCCCACCCGAGCTGCGGGAGACACGGCGCTTTTCAAATCCCCCCTGTGCGGCTGTCACTCAGCGTTGCATTGTAAGGCAGGTTTGCATAATATTAGGACGGCTTTCCCCATTTGTCCTGTAGGTGTGAGTCAGTGATCTTCACAGTTTAATCACTTGCTTTATTGCATTTTAAAGAGATTTTAATAGGCTCATTATATTAGTTTTCTATTGTTGTGTAACAGATTAGCACAAAATTAGTGGCTTAGCACAACACTCATTCATTATCTCGTAGTTCTTAGGTCCCGAAGTCTGGGCACAGCTTATCTGGCTTCTCTTCTAGGGTCTCCCGAGGCTGAAGCGAAATGTCAGAAGGGCTGCGTTCTCATCCAGGGGCTCGACCAGGGAAGGATTTGCTCCCAAGCTTCCTCAGGTGATTGACAGGATTCATTTCTGTGTGGCCGCAGGATTCGAAGCTTCTGCATTCCTGGGCTCATGGCCCCTTCCTCCATCCTCAAAGCGGGCAGTGCAGCACCCCCAGATCTCTTTCTGCCTCCGTTGTCACATTGCCATCTTCCTTCTGCAGTCAAGTCTCCCTCTGTCTCCCTCTTGTTGGCATTCCTGAGTGTTTAGGGCCCATCCACGATAATCTCTCCATCTCAAGATTTGTAAGCACACCTATGAAGTCCCTTTTGTTATGTAAGGCAACATATTCACAGCCACCTGTGAACCTGGACATTTTGCGGGAGGGAGGAGGTATTATTCAGCCTCCTACAGCTGCCAACAATTCCTCCTGCCCCCATATGCACGTGCCAGTCTTACCAGTCAGAGCTGGGTGCATCTATTTTTCCTCCCCTTGAATCTGGTCTGGCTGGTGATTTGCTCTGAGACCATGCCAGTTTGGGGCTAGGTTTCGAGAGGCCTGGCAGCTTCTGCTTTCACTCTATTGGGTTCTTTCAGATGACATGCAAAGAAATCTGACAACTCTGATGGAAAGAGAAATAATTGGGAGACCAGAGACAGTGAGAGAGAGAGAAACAGAGAGAGGTGCCCAGCCAGGTCCCAGCCCCACCAGCCCCACCAGCTACAGTGCCAGACATGAAGGTGAAGCTGTCCTGGGTGCTCTAGCCCCAGGTAGAGTCACCTGTGTGGAGCAGAGATGAGCCGACCTGGCTGAGCCCTGTCCAAATGCCTGACACAGAAGCATGAGGTTCTTATTTTAAGCCACTAAATTTTAAGGTGATTTGTTATGCAGTACCAAATAACTGAAACTCTCTTACCCCAGTGGAGGGCAGGGATTTAGTGGGGAGAGTTTGGGGATTCATACCTCAAACAAGCAGATCAGAGAAGAACAGACTGTGACCAGGGCAATGACAGAGATAAGCAGGGTGACAGGACAGAGTGGCCAGGAGTGGGGGTGGCAGTGGAAGCCACTTTAGTTATGATGATCTGGGAGGCTTCCTGGAGTTAATCGAGCACTTGCCCTTTGCTAGCCTTGCCCCATGGAACCCTCCGGACCACCTGGTGAGAAAGGGGTTACTGCTGGGCTCTGGGAACTGGAGGGACTGACTTCAGATCACTCAGCCCCTAAGGAACAAGGCTGGTTGAACCCAGGTGGTGGGGACAGGATGAGCTCAGCCAGGTACATGGTTGGCAGGGCCTGGCCCCTGGGCAGAGAGGCCATGCCGCGTGGCTCAGAGCGCCCACCACTCAGGGGCCAGAGAGGGGAGGAACTGCCTGCCTGCTTGCGGGCGGTGGGACTGGGGGTAGTCACACACCAGGGATGGGTTTGTTTTACCCAAATGTCTGGCTCCACAGGCCCTTGGGGGGCCCCTGGGGTCTCCTGGAGCACACAGTGAAGGAAGCATTGGTGCCACTTTGAGGCTCATCAGGTGCACAGGTGAGCAAGTCAGCCTGACCCCCAAAGCCCAGGTGCCCAGCCCCCGAGATCTTGGTCCAGTGACGCTGGGGCGGGCAGGCCCTTGTACACCGAGCCAGTCGATCCATTTCGGAGTAGTTCGTTAAGCAACTTAGGTTTGAATGTTTCCTGTGCTGGCCCCAGGGGCACCACGGTGAGCTCCTGGCAGGAGGGATGCTCTCGAGAGACCCTGCAGGTGACACTATAATTGCCAGCTGCAAGGAGGTGCTTTGAAATCGGGGAACAGGGTGCCTGCTTCAAAGCAGTCAATGGATGGGGAGCTTGAGGTCCTGGAGGCAGCGTGGGCGTCCCAAGTGGTTTCAAGGTGGTACTGCACCATTTCTGAGCCTCAGTTTCCCTCCAAAAGGGTGGATTAAAGGAATCTGAAGACGCTTCAGCATGCTGCCGGTCTCCTTGTGGTTGCCCCGGACACAGAGGGCAGCTCGGGTCTGAGGACTCCAACTACTCTGTTGAAGCTGTTTTGTCCCAGCTCTTGCTCATTGGCAGTGTGGCCTGGCTTCGTGAGGGCTGATTCTCCAGGGTCCTGTACCAGCCGGGGCTCACGCCGAGGAGAAACAAGTAGGAGGCTGATATCAAGGGATGTACTGCCAGGAGTCGGCTCAGGCAACTGTGGGGTCTGGCTGGGCAAGTCTGGAATCCACGGGGCAGGCCGTGGGGACAGGTGGGGTCCACAGGAGGGGTTCCTTCTCCAGGCACCCTCAGCCCGGCTCTAAGGCCTTTCCAGCGACTGGACCAGGCCCACCCAGACCACCTGGGACAAACTCCTGTAGCTGAAGTCGGCTGACGGGCTTGGGTCCCACCTGCAGAACGCCGCCGCAGCACACCTGACTGCCGTCTGATTGAACTGCTGGGGCCTCGCCAGGGTGACAAGTCAAACTGTGTTCTTCCCACCTTCTTTTGAAAATATGCCCCCAAACCCAGGGGAACTGGAGGTGGTGGGAAAAAAATATGATATATAAATGCATGTATATGTATGAGCATGTGCCTATATAAATATATATGCATGTGCAGCATCTATATGTATAATATATATGTATAAAATCTCCCCAAAGCCAGATGGGCCTGTCAACTTTCTTTTCTTTGGAAATGAGCTCCACACAAATGATTTAGAGATGATTCATATGCTCCCCTAAGTGACAAGGGTTTTCCCATATAATTAGCAATAACAATAAATAAAAATAAAATATGGGATTGTACACGGCTATTTATTCATAATAAGGCTGTAATTCCATCTGCAGGGACCATAAACTGCCGCGTGTGTGTGGGGGAGTCCGTGAGGTGAGTACCCGTCACCAGAAATCTGGTGAAATGACAGCTGACCATGTCAAATGGGACACGCCACATCTTTGAAGGATGTGGTGGCGCCTCAGCCTCCCAGAGAGCTAGGATTGCAGGCGTGAGCCACCGCACCCGGCCTCAAGTGTCTTTAAAAAGAGGGAGGCAGAGGGAGATTTGAGACAGAGGAGGAGAGAGGGCGATGTGACCTCAGAGGCAGATTTTGGGGCAACGAAGCCTCTGGCCAAGCGAGGGGCACCTGGAACCGCCAGAAACTGGAAGGACCCTCCCCTGGAGCCTTCGGGAGGGGTGTGGCCCGGCTGACACGTCCATCCCAGACTGCCAGAGAACCAGTCTGTGCTAAGCCCCCAGTCTGCGTCATCCCTTGTGACAGCCCCGGGAGAAAAATCCAGGCCCTTGGGGGGAGCGAGTGGGGCAAACCTGCTCCCCTGCCCAGACCTCCTCTGGAGGCTTCTCTGGGGGCCCTGGCACCCCTTAAAGCACCCTGGAGGCCACTGTGTTGGGTGCCTGTGGCTGCTCTAAAAAATTATCACACACGTAGGGCTCAGGCCCTACGGTTCCGAGGGCAGCAATCTGTCTCAGTCTGCGGCGCTCAGATAGAGGTGTCGCGGTGTCCCGGTCTGGAGGCTACAGGCTAGGACCCTGTCCACTCTGGAGGCCGCCCCAAAGTGGGGCCGAGGAGTTAAGCGACGCAGAGCCCACCGGAAGCGACCTCAGGGCACGAGGGGCCACTGCTGGGCCAGCACTTGGGTGAAGCAGGTGACAGCCCTGTTTTGGGCACAAAATTTAAGGAGGTGACAAAAAAGAAAACACACACACACACACACACACAAACACACTCCACAAAAACCAAATAATCCCTCTGTAATCAAGATAAATGACATTTGAGTGCTATTTTTTTTAAAATCAAACTTAATGCAAAAATTCATGGTAAACAGAATACGAGAGCTTTAAATAAAGACAGATGAGTAACAGTGCTGAGCAGAGCCCTGCTGCGGCTCGAGGCAAAGGGAGAATCAGTAACAACTGATCCTGTCCTCATTTAAAATTTCCATATTTTGTTCATCGTGGATATGTTGCACTGATTTTGGATTTTTAAAACACTGTTTATCTTGGACACTGATTTTTTTCTTTTATTTTTTTTATTCCGGCTCTCCCTTACATTTCCCACCTACTGCCACTTTCTCCGGGCGGCGGGCGCGGGGGCGGCGGGGGCGCGGCCCGGGCGCGGGGAGGGGCCGCGGCGCTGCCAGAGTTGGCCGGTGCGCGGCGCTGCAGGCAACGCGCAGCCCGGCCGGGCCCTTCCTCCTGGGAGCCGACGCTTGGCTGGAACACTGGCTCCCGCCGTTGCCGTGGCAACGCGCCTGCGGAATCCGGCCGCCGGCGCCCGCAGCTGCGCGTCTGCCCAGCAGGAGGCGGCATGGCCACACGCAAGTGCCAGCCTGCACCCTGGGGACGTTCCTTCCTGGCGCCTTTGCTGCCCTCCTTGCAGATCACCCTGACCAAGGGACAGAGCCTGCCCTTTGACCCCTGGCCGCTCAGGCCCTGCTCCTGGGGGGCAGGGCCGGGCCTCTGGGTTCAGCAGCGAGTCTCCCTTGCATCTGAGTGGGGAAAACTCACCAGGCGCACACTTACCCAGCTGTGCACTGTAAGTTTGCATCTGAGTGGGGAGAACTCAGCAGGCGCACACTTACCGAGTTGTGCACTGGAAGTTTGCATCTGAGTGGGGAGAACTCAGCAGGCGCACACTTACCCAGTTGTGCATTGGAAGTTTGCATGTGAGTGGGGAGAACTCAGCAGGCGCACACTGACCCAGTTGTGCATTGAAAGTTTGCATCTGAGTGGGGAGAACTCAGCAGGCGCACACTTACCCAGCAGTGCACTGGAAGTTTGCATCTGAGTGGGGAGAACTCAGCAGGCACACACTTACGCAGTTGTGCACTGGAAGTTTGCCTCTGAGTGGGGAGAACTCAGCAGGCGCACACTTACCCAGCTGTGCACTGGAAGTTTGCATCTGAGTGGGGAGAACTCAGCAGGCGCACACTTACCAAGTTGTGCACTGGAAGTTTGCATCTGAGTGGGGAGAACTCAGCAGGCGCACACTTACCCAGTTGTGCACTGAAAGTTTGCATCTGAGTGGGGAGAACTCAGCAGGCGCACACTTACCCAGTTGTGCACTGAAAGTTTGCATCTGAGTGGGGAGAACTCAGCAGGCGCACACTTACCCAGCAGTGCACTGGAAGTTTGCATCTGAGTGGGGAGAACTCAGCAGGCGCACACTTACCCAGTTGTGCACTGGAAGTTTGCATCTGAGTGGGGAGAACTCAGCAGGCGCACACTTAACCAGTTGTGCACTGGAAGTTTGCATCTGAGTGGGGAGAACTCAGCAGGCCCACACTTACCCAGCAGTGCACTGGAAGTTTGCATCTGAGTGGGGAGAACTCAGCAGGCGCACACTTACCCAGTTGTGCATTGGAAGTTTGCATGTGAGTGGGGAGAACTCAGCAGGCGCACACTGACCCAGTTGTGCATTGAAAGTTTGCATCTGAGTGGGGAGAACTCAGCAGGCGCACACTTACCCAGCAGTGCACTGGAAGTTTGCATCTGAGTGGGGAGAACTCAGCAGGCGCACACTTACGCAGTTGTGCACTGGAAGTTTGCCTCTGAGTGGGGAGAACTCAGCAGGCGCACACTTACCCAGCTGTGCACTGGAAGTTTGCATCTGAGTGGGGAGAACTCAGCAGGCGCACACTTACCAAGTTGTGCACTGGAAGTTTGCATCTGAGTGGGGAGAACTCAGCAGGCGCACACTTACCCAGTTGTGCACTGAAAGTTTGCATCTGAGTGGGGAGAACTCAGCAGGCGCACACTTACCCAGTTGTGCACTGGAAGTTTGCATCTGAGTGGGGAGAACTCAGCAGGCGCACACTTACCCAGTTGTGCATTGGAAGTTTGCATGTGAGTGGGGAGAACTCAGCAGGCGCACACTGACCCAGTTGTGCATTGAAAGTTTGCATCTGAGTGGGGAGAACTCAGCAGGCGCACACTTACCCAGCAGTGCACTGGAAGTTTGCATCTGAGTGGGGAGAACTCAGCAGGCGCACACTTACGCAGTTGTGCACTGGAAGTTTGCCTCTGAGTGGGGAGAACTCAGCAGGCGCACACTTACCCAGCTGTGCACTGGAAGTTTGCATCTGAGTGGGGAGAACTCAGCAGGCGCACACTTACCAAGTTGTGCACTGGAAGTTTGCATCTGAGTGGGGAGAACTCAGCAGGCGCACACTTACCCAGTTGTGCACTGAAAGTTTGCATCTGAGTGGGGAGAACTCAGCAGGCGCACACTTACCCAGTTGTGCACTGAAAGTTTGCATCTGAGTGGGGAGAACTCAGCAGGCGCACACTTACCCAGCAGTGCACTGGAAGTTTGCATCTGAGTGGGGAGAACTCAGCAGGCGCACACTTACCCAGTTGTGCACTGGAAGTTTGCATCTGAGTGGGGAGAACTCAGCAGGCGCACACTTAACCAGTTGTGCACTGGAAGTTTGCATCTGAGTGGGGAGAACTCAGCAGGCGCACACTTACCCAGCAGTGCACTGGAAGTTTGCATCTGAGTGGGGAGAACTCAGCAGGCGCACACTTACCCAGTTGTGCATTGGAAGTTTGCATGTGAGTGGGGAGAACTCAGCAGGCGCACACTGACCCAGTTGTGCATTGAAAGTTTGCATCTGAGTGGGGAGAACTCAGCAGGCGCACACTTACCCAGCAGTGCACTGGAAGTTTGCATCTGAGTGGGGAGAACTCAGCAGGCGCACACTTACGCAGTTGTGCACTGGAAGTTTGCCTCTGAGTGGGGAGAACTCAGCAGGCGCACACTTACCCAGCTGTGCACTGGAAGTTTGCATCTGAGTGGGGAGAACTCAGCAGGCGCACACTTACCAAGTTGTGCACTGGAAGTTTGCATCTGAGTGGGGAGAACTCAGCAGGCGCACACTTACCCAGTTGTGCACTGAAAGTTTGCATCTGAGTGGGGAGAACTCAGCAGGCGCACACTTACCCAGTTGTGCACTGAAAGTTTGCATCTGAGTGGGGAGAACTCAGCAGGCGCACACTTACCCAGCAGTGCACTGGAAGTTTGCATCTGAGTGGGGAGAACTCAGCAGGCGCACACTTACCCAGTTGTGCACTGGAAGTTTGCATCTGAGTGGGGAGAACTCAGCAGGCGCACACTTACGCAGTTGTGCACTGGAAGTTTGCCTCTGAGTGGGGAGAACTCAGCAGGCGCACACTTACCCAGCTGTGCACTGGAAGTTTGCATCTGAGTGGGGAGAACTCAGCAGGCGCACACTTACCCAGTTGTGCACTGGAAGTTTGCATCTGAGTGGGGAGAACTCAGCAGGCGCACACTTACCCAGTTGTGCACTGAAAGTTTGCATCTGAGTGGGGAGAACTCAGCAGGCGCACACTTACCCAGTTGTGCACTGAAAGTTTGCATCTGAGTGGGGAGAACTCAGCAGGCGCACACTTACCCAGCAGTGCACTGGAAGTTTGCATCTGAGTGGGGAGAACTCAGCAGGCGCACACTTACCCAGTTGTGCACTGGAAGTTTGCATCTGAGTGGGGAGAACTCAGCAGGCGCACACTTAACCAGTTGTGCACTGGAAGTTTGCATCTGAGTGGGGAGAACTCAGCAGGCGCACACTTACCCAGCAGTGCACTGGAAGTTTGCATCTGAGTGGGGAGAACTCAGCAGGCGCACACTTACCCAGTTGTGCATTGGAAGTTTGCATGTGAGTGGGGAGAACTCAGCAGGCGCACACTTACCCAGTTGTGCATTGAAAGTTTGCATCTGAGTGGGGAGAACTCAGCAGGCGCACACTTACCCAGCAGTGCACTGGAAGTTTGCATCTGAGTGGGGAGAACTCAGCAGGCGCACACTTACGCAGTTGTGCACTGGAAGTTTGCCTCTGAGTGGGGAGAACTCAGCAGGCGCACACTTACCCAGCTGTGCACTGGAAGTTTGCATCTGAGTGGGGAGAACTCAGCAGGCGCACACTTACCAAGTTGTGCACTGGAAGTTTGCATCTGAGTGGGGAGAACTCAGCAGGCGCACACTTACCCAGTTGTGCACTGAAAGTTTGCATCTGAGTGGGGAGAACTCAGCAGGCGCACACTTACCCAGCAGTGCACTGGAAGTTTGCATCTGAGTGGGGAGAACTCAGCAGGCGCACACTTACCCAGTTGTGCACTGGAAGTTTGCATCTGAGTGGGGAGAACTCAGCAGGCGCACACTTAACCAGTTGTGCACTGGAAGTTTGCATCTGAGTGGGGAGAACTCAGCAGGCGCACACTTACCCAGCAGTGCACTGGAAGTTTGCATCTGAGTGGGGAGAACTCAGCAGGCGCACACTTACCCACTTGTGCACTGAAAGTTTGCATGTGAGTGGGGAGAACTCAGCAGGCGCACACTTACCCAGTTGTGCACTGGAAGTTTGCATCTGAGTGGGGAGAACTCAGCAGGCGCACACTTACCCAGTTGTGCACTGGAAGTTTGCATGTGAGTGGGGAGAACTCAGCAGGCGCACACTTACCCAGTTGTGCATTGGAAGTTTGCATGTGAGTGGGGAGAACTCAGCAGGCGCACACTTACCCAGTTGTGCACTGGAAGTTTGCATCTGAGTGGGGAGAACTCAGCAGGTGCACACTTACCCAGTTGTGCACTGGAAGTTTGCATCTGAGTGGGGAGAACTCAGCAGGCGCACACTTACCCAGCTGTGCACTGGAAGTTTGCATGTGAGTCGGGAGAACTCAGCAGGCGCACACTTACCCAGCTGTGCACTGGAAGTTTGCATCTGAGTGGGGAGAACTCAGCAGGCGCACACTTACCCAGTTGTGCATTGGAAGTTTGCATGTGAGTGGGGAGAACTCAGCAGGCGCACACTTACCCAGTTGTGCACTGGAAGTTTGCATCTGAGTGGGGAGAACTCAGCAGGCGCACACTTACCCAGCTGTGCACTGGAAGTTTGCATCTGAGTGGGGAGAACTCAGCAGGCGCACACTTACCCAGCTGTGCACTGGAATTTTGCATGTGAGTGGGGAGAACTCAGCAGGCGCACACTTACCCAGCTGTGCACTGGAAGTTTGCATGTGAGTGGGGAGAACTCAGCAGGCGCACACTTACCCAGTTGTGCACTGGAAGTTTGCATCTGAGTGGGGAGAACTCAGCAGGCTCACACTTACCCAGCTGTGCACTGGAAGTTTGCATGTGAGTGGGGAGAACTCAGCAGGCACACACTTACCCAGTTGTGCACGGGAAGTTTGCATCTGAGTGGGGAGAACTCAGCAGGTGCACACTTACCCAGCTGTGCACTGGAAGTTTGCATGTGAGTGGGGAAAACTCAGCAGGCGCACACTTACCCAGCTGTGCACGGGAAGTTTGCATCTGAGTGGGGAGAACTCAGCAGGCGCACACTTACCCAGTTGTGCACTGGAAGTTTGCATCTGAGTGGGGAGAACTCAGCAGGCGCACACTTACCCAGCTGTGCACGGGAAGTTTGCATGTGAGTGGGGAGAACTCAGCAGGCGCACACTTACCCAGTTGTGCACTGGAAGTTTGCATGTGAGTGGGGAGAACTCAGCAGGCGCACACTTACCCAGCTGTGCACGGGAAGTTTGCATGTGAGTGGGGAGAACTCAGCAGGCGCACACTTACCCAGCTGTGCACTGGAAGTTTGCATCTGAGTGGGGAGAACTCAGCAGGCGCACACTTACCCAGTTGTGCACTGGAAGTTTGCATCTGAGTGGGGAGAACTCAGCAGGTGCACACTTACCCAGTTGTGCATTGGAAGTTTGCATCTGAGTGGGGAGAACTCAGCAGGCGCACACTTACCCAGCTGTGCACTGGAAGTTTGCATCTGAGTGGGGAGAACTCAGCAGGCACACACTTACCCAGTTGTGCACTGGAAGTTTGCATCTGAGTGGGGAGAACTCAGCAGGCGCACACTTACCCAGTTGTGCACTGGAAGTTTGCATCTGAGTGGGGAGAACTCAGCAGGCTCACACTTACCCAGCTGTGCACTGGAAGTTTGCACCTGAGTGGGGAGAACTCAGCAGGCTCACACTTACCCAGTTGTGCACTGGAAGTTTGCATCTGAGTGGGGAGAACTCAGCAGGCGCACACTTACCCAGTTGTGCACAGGAAGTTTCCATCTGAGTGGGGAGAACTCAGTAGGTGCACACTTACCCAGTTGTGCACTGGAAGTTTGCATCTGAGTGGGGAGAACTCAGCAGGCGCACACTTACCCAGTTGTGCACTGGAAGTTTGCATCTGAGTGGGGAGAACTCAGCAGGCGCACACTTACCCAGTTGTGCACTGGAAGTTTGCATCTGAGTGGGGTAAACTCATCAGGTGCACACTTACCCAGCTGTGCATTGAAAGTTTGCCAGTCGTGCATTGAACATTTGCCCGTGCCAGACTCTCTCTCCCCGGGCCTTTTCCCGCTGCCTCCTCCCCGCAGCCCTAAGGAGAGGGTCACTCCTGCGAGTCCCGCCTTGTAGGTGTGGGCCTGAGGCTCCCAGCAGGGTGACGTCTCTGGCTGGGGGCCCGGGACCCCTGGGCGAAAGGGGCGATCCAAACTCGAGTGTCCAAATGGGAGTGCAGGCGTTTCCTCTGTCCCCTGGTCTTGTCAACCCCGGCTGATGTAGGCTCCACGCTGCGTGATTTCCTCCGAGCAGGCAGGTTGCAGAGGCGGGAGCCAGACACGAGCCTCCCCTTCCAGCCTCGCCCGAGTCCCTTGAGAAGAGCCTAGACAGGCGTCCTCGATCTACGGCCCGCGGGCCACGCGAGGGTGTTTTTGCCTGTTCATTGTTTTACTTCAAAGTAAGATATGTGCGGTGTGCATAGGAATTTGTTCATAGTTGTTTTTAAACTATAGTCCGGCCCTCCAGCGGTCTGAGGGGCAGTGAACTGGCCCCCTGTTTAAAAAGTCTGAGGACCCCTGGCCTAGAACATGTATTGTCCGAGTGCCACCCGTGAGCATCGGTCCGGCACTGCGCTCCACCTGCCCAGCTCCCCACTTCCCCTGCCCAGGCCGGCCCACTGCCAGGCCGTTAAGGTCCCCCGGAGCAGCCCCGGGCCAATGATGTGGGGGGGCCTCGAAGGTAGCTGACCTTGAACACCACCACGATGGTGGTGATGCTAACATTTGCTGGTGTTTTATCGAGCACTCACTGGATGCCAGGCATTGTGCAAAGGTCTTTGTGGGGTTTACCTCGTTGAATCTTCACAACAGCCCCATTTTACTGATGAGGAAGCGCTGTGGGGATTTGAACCTGGGTCCGGTGGGCCCTGGCCCGACGCTCCTAGCAAGTCCAATGAAGGTGTGAGAGAATAAGGGGTTTTCCAGGAATGAATCCAGGGGTGAATTAATGATGGGGCCTGGGTTCTTCCCAGGTGGTCCTTAAGACAGAGATGAGAATCCCAGAGGACGGCGGGCGTGTTTGGGGAGGCCGGGCGTATTCCAAAGCTCTTGAAAGTCGCACCCCAGAGGGGGGATCCCATCCCAATCCCAGCCAATTCTGGTGGGGGGATCTTATTTTCCTCTATGTGCACTTTTTATTTTTCTTATTTTCTACTGTGGGTGAGTTTTCATTACTTTTCATAATTTGAAAAGAAAACCGTAGAAAAGTAAGACTTCAGATAAAAGCCCACTTAGATGTAAGTTAACTGAGAACAGGTAGCTAAAGGATGCCCCTAGCAGGATGCTTGGTCAAAGGCAGTTTCTGGGGAAGGAACGGATGCTGGGAGTTGGGAAGGTGACAGGCCCCGGCAGGTGGGGGTCGGGGCTGGTGCCCCCCGACCCTTGCAGGGCTCTACAAGCCGGACGGGGGGTGGGGGGGCGGGGTGGAAGACCGACGGCTGGTGGCGGCAATGGCGGGGTTTTCTCTGGGCGTCTGGCTGGTGACCTTTTGGAGGAATGGATTGAGAAGTGACTGCTATTTGTCGAGGCACAGTTCAGAGAAGTGGGGGGGGGGGTCGCCGGCTCACCGTTAAATGGCAGCGGGAAGTGCGTGCTGGCGGGACTTGGGCTGGCCAGGGCTGCGCAGGCTCCGGAGCCCAAGCGTGCCCTCCAAAACGCACACGCGTCCACCCGATTTGTTGGGATGTTAATCTGTGACCTATTCTTGTCTCTGTGTGTCATAGGAGCTAACAGAACTCTTGTCAGGGCTTTGTGGTGAGGAGTAGAAAACTGAATTTGCCTGAGGACAACCCCACTCCTGGTTTTTATTTGCGAAAGGAGGGAGCACGACTAAAAGAGCGAAAGGAACAGCTGCCAAGCTGGGGAGGGGTTCCCAAGGCTGGGGTGACCACAGCCCAGCCTGAAGCCTCCTGGGCAGGGGGCAGGGTCTGCACTGGCAGGGCCGCCAGGAGTTCCTGCCCGGCCTGAGCCTGGACACAGAGGCCCCTGCTTCTCTAAAGGTCCCCCCCCCCCCCGCCTCACCTCTTGCCCTTTGCCCTTTGCCCTTTGCCCTCAAGAGACCTTGAGGGTCATGTAAACCCAGAGTCCATGAGCCAGAGCCAAACCTCAAGGATTGAAGCAGGCTCAGCCACTTTGCTGGCGGCCTCAGGCAAGCCCCTGGACCTCGTCATGCCTCAGTGTCCTCATCTGCAAATCTGGCATTGGAGGAGTGCCCACCCGTGATCTGTTGTGAGGGTTATCTCAGCACACAAAGCACCTGGAGCAGTGCCTGGTGTACAGCAAGTGCTCAATAAGTGCCCTCCTTGCTATTCTTTTAATGACTGACCAGTGCAGACTGTGGATTTGGGGCTTCCCTGAGAGTGGGGCCCCACGCTAGGGCCCTGGCGCTTTGGGAAGGCCTGGGGTAAGAGGGGCCTCCCTACGGCTGGGGTTGGCTTCCCCGGCAGCCCAGTGGGAGGGGGGCTGGAGCACTTCTTGGGGGGTTGAGGAAGGGGAGGGATGAGTGAGCCCCAGACTCACTGCCCTGTCTTGCAGGAGGCTCGCTGGATTGGGCTGTGATCTCCAAGGGCAATGAGGGGGACAGCTGGCACCCGCTGGGGAAACCCACCCTGCATACCATCTCATAAGTGTCCCCAGGGTCCTCTGAAGTGAGCCGTGTGCCGCCATTTTACAGGCCACCATCAGGGGCTGCCCAGCACGCACTGCTGGTGAGCGAGGGTCCAGGGACTGGAATTGGAGGTCTCCATCAGGGCCCTCCACGCTGGTCTCAACTGCCCTTATGAGGACACTGGCTTTACAGGGGGCGTCTGGGCCCTGTGTCGCCAGTGATGGAACCAGCTCTGCTCAAGGCCCAACTCTAAGACCTGGTGCCCCAGGCCAGCCTGAGTAAGAGGTGGAGGTGGGACGCGAACCCAGGCTGGCTCCCAGAGGGTGACCAGCATGGGCCCACCACCGCCACCCTGCTCTATCCGTCGCCAGGGAAAGAGTGAGAGACCGCGCCAGGATGCCAAGGCATAAACGTGGAATCAGTCCACCCTCTCCCTGGACTTCAGGGAGGACACAGATGAGGCCCTGATCACGCAGGAGGCAGCCCACCCACCGGGATGGCAGGGCAGCATGGCCAGGGGTGCTGGCGGGGACTAGGACCCAGGCAGTCTGGTTCCCGCCTGCCCAGCCGCCCAGCACACAGCAGTGCTGCTCTGGGGCGGTTCCTTTCCCGGGAGTGCAGACTCCCTGGCTGGGAGTTCAGAGAAGGAAAAGAAAGAAAAAAAGACAAACCCAACCTCCCCCCCTCCCTCCTCCTGTTCTTGGTGTGTCTCCCTCTCTCTTTTATTGCCCCCCATCTCCGTGCCCCCCTTTTCTCCCTCCCTCTTTTCCGTCCTCTCCTCTCTCCTCTCACGCCCTGGGTGGGAGGCGGAGGCGGGGGCAGCGCTTGTGCCCTGTGCCCTCTCCAGGCCTTGGCCCTCTCTGCACCAGGGGAGGAGCAGGGGCGACTGCCTTACCCAGGCCCCGGTGGCCCCGCAAACGCCGAGAAAACCGAGCCTCTGAGCTGGTGCCGTGGGACCCCTTCAAGGGCTGGTGTGCTGGCTCGCCTGCGTCCGGGAGGGGACGAGGGGCCTCTGGAAGGCCACTCTGTGCACCCTTCACAGCCTTTCCTGGGCTCCCTCTGTGGGGGAGGGTGGGGGGGGTTGGGGACACAGTAACGCACCAATGCACTCAGATTCTTTCCAGAAAATCAGAGAAGCGTGTGCCCTCTGCAGCTGCAGGCCTGCTTCCCTGATTCCAAGGCTGGGAACAGTTTGGGTCTGGGCTGGCAACCTCCCAACCCGGAGTCCGCAAGGAAGGGCGTGTGTGGTTTCCGACCCTTTGCTGGGCGAGGCTGCAGTGGCAAACTGCACTCGTACCCTTCTTTTTAGGAGACTGGTCTCCAGAGGGGAGCCTGAGTGGGGCTGAGACAATTTCTCTTTGCACAAAAATGCCGTATTATTAATAGGCGTGTGAGACCCACGTCTGAACATCGCCCCGCAGTCCGGAGGTTTGGACTCACAAACTCGCCCCTCGGGGGCTAGCAACCCAAAGCCAAGGCCTGGGCCTCCTTTTTGAAGGTTTGGCAGGAAATTAAATGTATCCGGTGGGTTTGTGCATTTATTATTTATTTTAAAATGTTTCTGAAGGAATGCAGCAAGGCACACACACCGTAAACGCACGGCTGGATGATGCATTTTCACAGACAGAACACACGTGTGTCACCGGCACCAGGTTAAGACACAGAACGTGGCCAGCACCACAGCCCGCCCCCAGGTGCCCCTCGGGGACCCCGCCAGCAGCGGGGGGTGCTGCCGGTCTGCACTTTGCACAAACGGAATCATATAGCCTGTCCTCCCTCGTGTCCGGCATCTTTGGCCCAACACCCGCCAGGTTTACTTTCATCTCTAACCCCACCTGAGCACTTTCCCCAAGGCGGGGAACGATCCCCATAAGCAGTCCCGTCCGTGGGTGGTGGCAAAGACTGAAGCCACGGCGGGATGCCAGGCCGCCGCTCGGACCGGAGAACCCATGTGGCAAACTGGCGCCTGTCGCGGCCGGTGCTGTGTAGAATTTGATCCGTGCCGTGGGCGCCATACGTTTGTCAACGGAAAAAGCTGAACTCTGTAAAATAATTTTAAAGAGATTTATTCTGAGCCAAATTTGAGGACCAGGATCCCGAGCCACTGCCAAGGGGCCTTGGGCAAGTGGACCCGATGTGACTGGGTTACAGTTTGGTTTTTATACACTTCAGGGGACAGGGGTTACAGGTAAAGTCATCAATCAATACGTGGGAGGCATACATTGGTTTGGCCCAAAAAGGTGGGCCAAGTGGAGGCGGGGCTGGGGGTGGGGGGGCTTACAGGTTATAGGTGTGTTTGAAGATTCATTGGCTTGTAATTCGTTAAAGACATGAAGTTTTGTCTAAAGGCTTGGAATGTTTTAACATAAGGAGCTGTTATCAGAGACAAGCCACCAGGACATAGATTTGTTGTGTGAATTGAGGGCCTGCAGGTGTGTCTCGAATACCCTTAGGCCTGTTAATGGGTTACAAAGGATGTCTCTAAGAAGGGAGGGGGGCATAAGGCACATCTGACCTCCCTCCTCCTGGCAGACAATTTAATTTTAGGATATTCCTTTGGCCACGAGGGGGGTCCATTCAGTCAGCCAGTGGGGGTTGAGCCTTAAAATTTCACTTCAGTTCACACATTCATATATATACACATATATATACATATACACACACACACACATACACACACATACATTTATCAGAAATTGGGGAAAATACATGAAAAAAATTCACACACATCGCCCAGGATGAGCATCCGTGCCTCCATCTTCTTTTGGCCAATCAGAAGGCAAGGCTACACTGGAGCCCAGCCCCACAGGCAGCCATTGGCTGCAGCTACGAGGCCCCGCCCCTCAGGTGAGCTGGAGTTCTGCAGACGGAGGGCCCCACCTGGCCCACTCTGCTTGCCTGCTGCTTCCTTCCTTGCCTGCCCTGGCCTTTGTAACCCCAAGGATTTCACAGTCCAGGGGTTCCCAAACACCTGTCTGTGCCCCACAGCGGGTCTCGTCTTTTTGCAGATATAGGAAGAAAATAAAGACATCGTGTCTTTTCCATCAAAGGTTGATTTAAGGATGGGCCTCTGTTCCGAGAGACCATCTCCTCTACTTTCTCAGCCTTGCAGTGTTCTTCTATGAGATAATTATGCCAGTAAACGGGTTAGTCTAGGGCACGCAAACCTTTTCTGCAAAGGGCCAGATGATAAGTATTTTCAGCCATGCGGGACCTACAGTCTTTGCTGCAACTACTTAGCTCTGCTGTCCTAGCACAGACGATGTGCAAGCAAAGGAGCACGGTTGTGTGCCTACAAAACCCTATTTACAAAAATGGTTTGGGGCAGACTTTGGCCAGTGGGCCATCGTTTTGCCCACCCCTGATTTAATAGATAGTGGTGGTGGTGGTGATGTATTTTCAAACGTTCTTTACTTGCAAAAATAGAAATTAAGCAGTGGTGGAAGTTACGAGTCCCTGTGGTAGACATTACTAGTGCTAATGAAGAGTTCTTGTCGTTCGAAGTTAGGCATAGTCAGGTGACTTGCTTTGGGCTCTGAGATGTGAGTGGAGGAGACAGATGTCACCTCCAGGCTGAAGCGTTTTGGGGCCGGTGTGCAGTGAAAACAACAACAGCATCCATCACGGACCACTCTGTCTGCCATCACTGCCGTCTCTACAAAAGGTGTATGTCGTGGAGTTAAAATGCCTGTTCTTTCGTGGAGATGGGGGTGCTGGCAGGGGGCGGGGGAGAATCACGCTGACTGACGCTGGAAGGATTGTCGGGGTGGGGCTGAGGGAGAGGAAGAGGAGACTGCCCGGGCTGGGCACGAATGCCACTTGTGGGTCCTGGGGAGGGGGCAGAGGTGCCTTGGGGTGGGAGGGAGAGGCGGCTGCAGGAATCAAGGGCTTCACCCCTGACGTGTCAAGTTTGAGATGCTGCTTAGATATCCAAAGGGAGATGTCAGAAAAGCAGTTCGAAATAGGAGTTAATTTTAGAAATTATAATTTGGGGCTGCTGGCATATTTAACTTGCGTAGTATTTGGTAATAACTGAAACATTAAAAAATAAAAAAAAATTAAAAATTGGGAGATTTTACATTTATAACATCCAAATTGTTCGAAAAGTTGGAAGATCTGGCCATGCGGACCCTACCTCCCCAGGGCAGTGATCTGGGGGAGGAGAAACTGCCCCTTTGAGCACGCCGTGAACTCTACGGCTTGCCTCTGTCCCTGCCACTCCTTGCAGGACCCTCGATCCTGAATCTCCATGTCAGTTGCCATTTACCTTTTTGCTCAGGATGTGGCTTTCCTTGTAGTAGAGTGAAACCGGAAATATTTCTCCACACCCATGTGTCTACTGACAGTTGGAAAACGAAAGCTGGTGCAAGAGGGTTGGGTTTTAAAGATAAGAGGGTGGCATATACTTCTTCTTACACGTGGCTCGTTTTGGTGTGTGTTGGAGGGTAGCCCTTGCAGGTGAATTTGAGCTGCCACCTGGTCTCTGTTGCACCCCGGAAATTGGGATGGGCCCCAGCACCCTCTTGGTAGTTCGCTTGGTTTTGGTTGGTGCGAGTATTTGAATATCCTCCTATATTTTGGCATCGTTATTTTATAAACTCAAGTAGGGGAAACAGGAAATGTGGAACAGGGATGAGAGGTCAAGTTCTGCCACACCAATGCCATTGCAAGCAGGGTGGGTGCCACGTGGCAGCATGGCACATGCCCGGCCCAGGTGGGGTAAATTTGATGGTTTTCTGTTCAGTCTTGAAAACAAAAACGACTAAAGAACAGACATTGAGTCTGGAAGATAGCACTAACTATTACATCTAAGGATAAGGCGTAGTTAGGAACTTTGTATAAACGTTTTCCCTTTCAGCGAAGAGGGGCTCCCTAATGGCATGTAAGGGGATCGCTGGCATTTTAACACTTAGCCTTCACACATGCTTCCAGGAAAGCATTATGTCCGAACACGGAGGTGTCTGCAATTTATTACGATGCGATATTGTGGAGTTGTGTCGGGCTGTGGCCGTCTCAAAGGCTGCGTGGCCCCCCCGGCCCTCCCGGCAGCAGTGCCCCCCCTCACTCAGCACACGTGGAGCGCCGGCCACGGGCTGGGCATGCATCGTCCTGGGCGCTTGCACCTGAGAGCGAGCAACGTCAGGCGTGACACCTGGCCTACCAGGAGCACCGAGCTCTTCGGGAAGTAAGGCATTAGTAAACAGTCACACAGCGGATGTAAAATTCCCGGCGGCAGTTACGAAGGAGAGGTACTTGTTGCAGGGCAAGTGGAGCGCTCTCAGGAAGGGCGGCGGCGGGAGCCAGAGACGGGTGGGCGTTCAGCGTGGGCAGGCGGGTGCAGGTGTGGGGTCTGGGCTTGGATCTTCCTTTACTTGTAAGCGAGTAATGTAGCCCACTGCTGACTCGCAGGTGCTGGCGGGAGACACGGGACTCCTGGGTCAGGGGCAAGGGACTGTTGCCCACGGCACAGTTGCCCACGGCACAGTCGCCAGCACCGGCCGGCGTCACTGTGTGTCGGTTCCCAAGTCCCGCGGGGCGAGGTGGTGGGCTTGTGCGGCAGCCGAGGACACCGGGCTTGGGAACCCGCCGAGCTACGGCAAGCGGGAAGCAGGCCTGGCCTGGCCTGGAGGGAGACGTTGCCGTGCCCATCCAGGTTGCCGACCGCAGGGACAACCTTGAGGAAGGGCGGCGTAAAGAACGGCCAGGGACTCGGCACACCCGGTGTAGCAGCTTTTAGATTTTTATTGCTGCTCTAACAAATTACCACAGATTCCGGGGTTTAAAACAGCCCCCGTTTATGATCTGGCGGCTCTGTGGGCCAGAAATCCAGATGGGCGCTGCCATTCTCTGCTTAGGGTCCTGCAAGGCCACAGCCCAGGTGTCAAGAGGCTGATCTCTTTTCCGGGGTCTCCTGGGGAGAGTCCACTTGTAAGCGCATTCGGGCTTGGGGGAACACGGCTGCGAGACTGAGGCCTTGTCTCCCTGCTGGTTGCCGGCCAGGCGTCGTTTTCAGCTTCCCCAGGCTGCTGCCTCCCTCTCCCGTGACCTCCGCTGTCTGCAAAGCGCCAACGACAGGTCAGATCCCCCTTGGGCTTCAGCCTCTCTGGCTTCTCTTTCTACCGGCGGCTGGAGAAAACTCTCCACTCGCAAGGGCTCACGTGGTCGCACTGGGTCACCTGCACGGTCCGGGGTCAGCTCCCTGTGCTGAGGTCAAAGGCGCCACGCAATGTCACAAAACCATGGCCATGACGTCTCCCGTAGTCGGGTCCCGGGCATAAGGGTGTGGGATCTGGGTGTGCACGTGGGAGTGTATTGAGAATCCCACCTACCACACCTGGCCAGAGCGGTCGGCGGGTGAGGGCCCCTGGGGGACAGCGCTCCCGGCAGGTGAGCCCCAGGTGGAGGGAGCCGCAGGTGTGGGTGCTTGGTTGGATCTCAGTGAAGCTGCAGAACGCTCACGTGGTTCCGCGGTGCCTCCGGAGAGGCGCAGAGCGGGGTTCGCCGTCCGGCTCCACTGCTGTGTGACCTTGGGCAAGTCACTTCACCCCGAGTGGCCTCCTCCATCCCTCCCTCTGTAATGCGGGTTCCTGTGGGATCACGGTGGCAGGGTTTCTGTGAAGGCGAAATGGGCTGGGACCAGCCGGCGACCTGCAGAGACAGGAGGGACCCACCCAGGACTTGGTCCAGTGTGGGGATGGACCGTACCCCATGCACCCCATCTGCAGGGCACCCCATGTACCCATCTGCAGGGCACCCCATGTACCCATCCGCAGGGCACCCCATGCACCCCATCCACAGGGCACCCCATGTACCCCATCCACAGGGCACCCCATGCACCCCATCCACAGGGCACCCCATCCACAGGGCACCCCATGCACCCCATCCACAGGGCACCCCATCCACAGGGCACCCCATCCACAGGGCATCCCATGCATCCCATCCACAGGGCACTCCATGCACCCCATCCGCAGGGCACCCCATGCACCCCATCCACAGGGCACCCCATGTACCCCATCCACAGGGCACCCCATGCACCCCATCCACAGGGCACCCCATCCACAGGGCACCCCATCCACAGGGCACCCCATCCACAGGGCATCCCATGCATCCCATCCACAGGGCACCCCATGCACCCCATCCACAGGGCACCCCATGCACCCCATCCACAGGGCACCTCATCCACAGGGCACCCCATGCACCCCATCCACAGGGCACCCCATGCATCCCATCCACAGGGCACCCCATGCACCCCATCCACAGGGCACCCCATGCACCCCATCTGCAGGGCACCCCATCCGCAGGGCACCCCATGCACCCCATCCACAGGGCACCCCATGCACCCCATCCGCAGGGCACCCCATGCACCCCATCTGCAGGGCACCCCATGCACCCCATCCGCAGGGCACCCCGTGCCCAGGCCTCTGTGGAGCCAGCCCTGCCCCATGGCTCTGTGGCGACCACACGGCTTGAGTGGCTCCTCCTTCACTCCTGGCCAACGTTCCCTGTGTATCCTTGATGGAATGCTGTAGTCAGACATCAAGAAGCGAGATTTACTTCCTAATTGAAAGGGAGCTTCCCGAACAGCAATCAATCAATCATACCCAGGCGAGAGCACTCGGCACTCAGAAAACAGTCGCTGACTCGAGCGTCTAATTTCTCTGGGGCAGCAGGCAGCTCTCTCTGGGTGCCTGGGGTTCCGCGCCTGTGGCTTATCCAAGAGTCATCATTAGACTTTCATCTAATCAGAAGCATTACCCACCCATGCAGAACACAGCTCGTTAGCCACCGGCCGTCTTCTGGAACTGAAGCCCCGTCAGGTCCCCTCACAGTAATGCACTTGAGTGCAGCAAGCGTAACATTTGGAATTATTCTGGGCTCCACTTTTAAAGTTTAAATGAATGGCCTCAGAAAGATATTAAAGCTTTTTTTTTTTTTTTTAAATGTGGACATGGGCGGGGTTTAATTTATTCTGTGTTATTTTGAAGCAACACCTAGATTCCTCTCGAGCCTTGGCAATGGCCAGATCTTAAACACGGTGTGTGCTGAAAACAACAGCGCACACGTTACGTTCCTAGACTAGCCCTATGCTCAGCCTGCCTCTGGACCTCCTTTCTGTGTTTTAACTTTGTGTTGTAGCTGAGCCATGCTACTTGTAGTAGAAAGCAGTCAGATAGACCTGCGGTCCCCAACCCCAGGGCGTGGACCAGCAGGGACCCTGGCCTGTTAGGCCCTGGCCTCACAGCGGGAGGGGAGGGAGCAAACCTTCCTTGTATTTGCAGCTCCGCCCCTCGCAGGCAGCACTGCGTAAGCTCCGCCTCCCGTCAGGTCAGCAGCAGTATTAGATCTCACAGGGGCGAGCCCTGCCGTGAACCGTGCATGCCAAGGATGTAGGTTTTGGCTCCTTGTGAGAATCTGACGCCTGGTGGTCTGAGCGGGAGCTGAGGTGGTGACGGCAGCGCCGGGGAGCGGCTGCAGACACAGACTGTCACTAGCAGAGAGGTCTGACTGCACAATAAATGCCATGCGCTAGAATCATCCCGAAACCATCCCTCACCCCAGTCCATGCAAAAACTGTCTTCCATGAAACCGGTCCTTAGTGCCAAAAAGGTTGGGGACCAACCTGAGGGAAACTGGAGCAGGAGGATCCTGGGTCTTGGTGATGCTGTTTGAAGCCCTGATCAAGCTGTGCCTGAAGCAGACCTTCCCTAGGGCTTTCCAGGTATGTGGGTCATTACATCCCTCTCGTGCTGTGGCTGGTTGGGGTTGGGTTTCTTCCTCTTAAAAATTCAAGAGAGTTCTGATATAAGCTCATAACTAAAGGCAGATCCGAAAGAACCACCCCCACAATATTTTCTGGATTAGCAACGTTTTATATTCAAAATCGATTATCAGTTCCGAACTCCAAAATGCTCCAATACCTAGACATATTCTAATTAGTTTGACACCAACACTCATTTGGTGGCAAAATCTGAAACAAACTGAAATGTGGCTCCTTTGAGCCTTTATTCCATTTGATGTGAATATCGCTAAGTTTGGGTATAAAAATACGAATGGTTTTGATTTTGGGGGCTGCCCCAGACCTTGCTAGAGGGATTATATAACGTATAGTGCATGCACTTTCTCAAAGGTGCGAAGCTCTAAATTCCCAAACAATCTGGTCCCCAGACTTTGGACACTTGGAACCCAGAGTCTGTCAGGACAGCTACACCCTGGCGTGTATTGCAAGAGCAAGAGTCGTGTTTCCCAATAATTTTATTTTGCCTTTGATCATGCCGTTGTCTTCTAGCACAGAGGAGTTTCTAATTTGTCTTGGACTGAAATGTGCTCGTGACAGAATCCATTCTGAGTCCCTGACCCAATTGCACTTTGTGTCATTTCAGAGACTGCTTGCTCCTTTTGGCCGAGGCCTGTCGGGTGCTTCATTGCCGTGATGTATCTCGGCGCCGGGTGTGCAGGTTCGCTGGCCTCGTCTCGACCTTGGAAATGTTGTGGTATTTTACGGTGTGTGGTGACATTTATGAGCCCATTTGGACACCCCCAAAGAGGTCGATTTCCATAGATTAAGTGTCAAGTCTGAAACCGTCTGGGGTAACTGTCCACTCTGATTCCCAGCTGGGGCCGCTGCCTGGACGTTCGAGCTGCGGCACAAGCCCAGGCGTGTGGTTCCAACTGCTCCACGTCCACACGTCAGACCGTGAGTCGGGGGTGGGGGGGTGGGTGCTGGGGGGGGCGGGGGAGAGGACCTTGGCAGTGTAGTTTGACACCTGCAGAAATGTTGCCTCATTTTTATTTTTTTACAGAAAGGCACATGTGGCTAGTTGGTGAATAAATTATTGGAGACAAAAGGAAAAAAAAAAAACAGAACCAAAAACCTACCAACTGAGCTTTCCTAGATGTTGATTAGTTGAAAACATCTAACCATCTGTATACTGATTGGAGCAAAAGGCTGAGAAAGAATCAGTACTGCACTGTTTCAGGCAGAAGTAGTGCCAAGGGGCATTGAATACATGTACGTACACTTGGTGTAAGCTTCATTTAAATTAAAGGGTAGCAAAAAAAAGCATCACATGGTTTCCCACATGTTTAAGCGTGCTTGCATGCTGATCGTCGGAGGACTGTGTGCCTTCAGACTCTGAGCTGAGTCTCTCGAACTTTTGTTGTCAGGAGGAGCTAGAGTTGAGCAGATCTGCTGTGGGTCCACACGCGCCCATTTCCTCCACTGGTACCCGGGGGCTCTGGAAGTGCAGGCCAGCCTCGGAGGCTTCCCCCGGGGATCTCTGTTTCTTGTGCAGGCTCAGCTGCCGTGCAGTGGAGCAGGCTGCTCCGCCCCACCCTGAGCGTTTCCGCCAACTGCCTCTGCTGACCACAGAGCTCCCTAACGGCAGGGCTGCCAGTAAACACACACCGGCCAGAGAAAATCAGAATTGACGTACGTCCACCCGCAAGTTTCAGAAGAGTCAAAGTGGACATGCTGATTCCCTGTCCAGGGTTGGGGCTGGGACAGGTCAGGGGTCATCTTTGTTTGTTAGACATTTTTGTTGCCAAATTGTTGAGGGCATGCAGACGACATATTTTTTTTTTTCTTCTTTTTTTTTTTTTTTTTTTTTTTTTTTTTTTTTTTTTTTTTTGAGACAGAGTCTCGCTTTGTTGTCCAGGCTAGAGTGAGTGCCGTGGCGTCAGCCTAGCTCACAGCAACCTCAGACTCCTGGGCTTGAGTGATCCTTCTGCCTCAGCCTCCCGAGTAGCTGGGACTACAGGCATGCGCCACCATGCCCGGCTAATTTTTTTTTATATATATATCAGTTGGCCAATTAATTTCTTTCTATTTATAGTAGAGACGGGGTCTCGCTCTTGCTCAGGCTGGTTTTGAACTCCTGACCTTGAGCAATCCGCCCGCCTCGGCCTCCCAAGAGCTAGGATTACAGGCGTGAGCCACAGCGCCCGGCCTTTTCTTCTTTTTTGAGATAGAGTCTCCCTCTGTTGCCGGGCTAGAGTGCCATGGCTTCAGCCTAGCTCACAGCAACCTCCAACTCCTGGGCTCCAGGGATCCTCCTGCCTCCGCCTCCCTAGTAGCTGGGACTACAGGCATGAGCCGCTATGCCCGGCTAACTTTTTCTATATATATTTTTAGTAGGCCAATTAATTTCTTTCTATTTTTTTAGTAGAGACAGGTCTCACTCTTGCTCAGGCTGGTTTCAAACTCCTGACCTTGCGAGATCCTCCCGCCTAGGCCTCCCAGAGTGCTAGGATTACAGGCGTGAGCCACCGCTGGGGCCTGCAGATGACACAGATTTGTTTTGTGATCAAGGATTAGAAAAAACAACAACCGGGCCCTGGAGGCTACCCCCCACCACAGTGTGCTGCCCGACCCCTGGTGACGGCCGCGGACGTGGGCCCTGCGAGGCCGGGGCGGACGTGGGCCCTGCGAGGCCGGGGCGGACGTGGGCCCTGCGAGGCCGGGGCGGACGTGGGCCCTGAGAGGCCGGGGGGGACGTGGGCCCTGCGAGGCCGGGGCGGACGTGGGCACCCAGCAGTTGCTCTTGCCGGCCCCGCTGCCCGTCTGCGCCGCAGGCGTCTGGGCACAAGAAGGGACGAGTGTGTCTGCAAGGGCAGATGCCTCCCCGCGGCGAGGACCCAGACGCCAAAACACCAGGATGTAACGGGGACGGGCCTGGCCAAGCGGCGGTTGTTTAGTCTACATCGGGCTAAACTCCCGGGTGATTGGAAGCATCTCTGGAGCTGCAGGGGCCACGTGATCGGGTCTCCACACGGCCCGGGTCAAGCCAGTGAAAGACGAGTGGTGCAGGAAGGTGTTTTCCGAGTAGGGGACGAGAGGCGGGGCAAGACACGTGCCAGGCTGTGTCCGTGTCCTGGCGTGTCCTCGCGCTCGTGTCCCATGCACGGCAGACCGCGTGGCTGACAGCAACAGAACCGCATTCCGTCGCCATCCTGGAGCTCAGAAGCGAGGTGCCGCGGGCCGCGCTCCCTCTGGAGTCTGTCTCGGGGAACCCTTCCTTGCCTCTTCCCGGCTTCTGGCCGTCCGCCTGTCAGCCGCCCCGACTCTCCGGCATCACTCCGGTTTGTGCCCCCGTCCTCCCGTGCCGCCCTCTCTCGTGCTCCCGCGCGGGTGCCGGGCCCAGCCGAGAAGGGCCTCGCTGCTCCAGCGCGCCTCGCCCTCGCCAGCCAGTCACGTCTGCGGCGCCCTCGAGCCAGGTGCGCTCACACTCACAGGGGTGGAGGCTGGACTCCGACGGATCTTTCTGGGGGGCACGCTTCACCCCATAATAGGCTGCTCCCCCTTTCTCAGAGCCCAAAGGGCTGGGATGTTTCTTGGTGTCCGTGCCCCCTGTCGCCAGTGATGACGTGGGTGCCACACTCAGAGGGAGTGACAAGGCTTCTGGAAGGGCTGTTCTCTCGTGTATGGCTCGTCCCGGCTGGGCAGCCCGGGAGACCCCGGAGTTTCCCCGCTCTGGGCTGGGAGGAGGGGTGTGGGGAGACAGAGAACCATCTGGCGGCGGGGAGACGGTGTCTGCCGTGTGGCTGTGCCCTCACTGCCAGGTACGAGGCTCTGAAGGTGACTGCGCCAGCCCCTTGGAGTGGGAAGGCTGGTACCTCAAATCATGCTCTGGAGACGTTTACAGAGAACAATGTCCCTGAATAAAAGCAGCTCTTCTGCTGGGGCTTCTGGGATTTAGAGGCTCCTGAGCCCAGAACTTGCAGGGGTGACTCCAACTCGGTAGGAATTCTGCTCCCCTAGTGCTTGGTGTCCCCGGAGGCATGGAACCCCTTTAAGAGCATGCCAGGGGGGGTGCAGGCCCATGTTCGGGGCTCTGGGAAGGTTCGCAAAGGACTAACAGGAGAGATTTGGGATGGGCCGCAGCACGCCCACCCATGCCTGGGCAGGAAGGTGGGCAGGAAATGTTTGGGTGGATGGGCCTTGTGAGTGGGTCCCACCAAACGGAAGCCCCTCAGGCCACAGCCGGCCACGAAAAAGTAGGACTCCGGCCCGGGAACAGTGAGGCCTGAGCTACCGCGGGGAGGGAGGCAGGTGCCCCACGGAGGGCAGGTGGCTGAGCAGGCTCCCCTGCCCTGTCCACACCAGGTCTGAAGGATGTTCCAGTCCTCTGCTGCCACGAAACAGAGCACAAACCGGCTTCCACGGGCTGCCTCTGCACTCTCTGTGCCCCTACTTTCTGGGGTCCCATTCATGAGGCCTGAGGACAGGCTGCCTTTTGTTCTGGAACTCTCTGGCCAGCTGGACACCCTGTCCCCCAATTGTAGGACTGGGAGGAGACCCACGGAGCTAGGCAGGGACCAGAAATAACACACTGACTAAGGGTGATGTTCTTGGGGAAGGCAGATGGCCCAGTGGGCCAGCCCAGTGCTGTCGGTGCTGGGATCTGGTGGCAGGGGTAGGCTGGCCAGGCTGGTTTTCTTAGAGTGCCCGGGAAGCCCATTTTCTCCTGGAAATCTACACTCATTGGCAAATCTTGGTCTCATTTCTGCCTTTGAAGCTGTTGTCTTATAGCAAGGGAGGGTCAAGGGATCCTCTAAGTGTTTTATTCCTCCTGAAAAGCAGGCCCAGGGACAGCAGGGTACAGGAATACCTGAGCAACAAGTTCATTATGAGCACAGACGGTGACAGGTGCAACGGAAAACCGCATTAATGGACCCAGACAAATATTTTAAAAATTAAATCAATTATTGTTTATCTTTTAAAAGCCATACCTGGAAATTCCCAAAGTATAAAAAAAAAAAAAAACCCAAAAACCTGGGACTCTGCTTTGCCTTCCTTATTACATTAGCCGAGACCGGGTATGTACGTGAACACTCTGGAAGGGAGGCGCTGCTGAACTGGGGCCGTCTGAGGCACACTTTGTGTTCTTCGCAACATCCCACGAGCAGGTTTGCAGGGAACGAGGTCCTCAGGGACGCGGGCGAGTCCTTCCCTGCCCTGGCCTGGGCCCGGGTGCCCGGCGGGCGCGGGCTGGACTCAGTGCACGCCCTGCTTGGGCCAGTGCAGCTCCCTGGCGTACGCCCCCTTGCAGCTCCGGATCTCGTTGTCGTGCTCCATGCACTTGTTCAGGCCTGGCACCGCGGACCTCCAGCCGATGAAGCCCTGCGACGTCTTCGGGACCGGCGGGGAGGGGAGGACCTGCAATGGAAAGGCAGCGGTTCAGACGCCCTGGGCCACAGCGTGTCCCCAGAGGGACCAGGGCCCGCGTGGCGTGGGAGGCTGGGGCGGGAGAGGTGGAGGCGAAAGTCAGCGGCCCTGATGCGTGCTGCAAATAAGCACGTTCCAATCGCTGGGCTCCAGGGCTCACGTCTTCCCTGGAAGTCATGGACATCAGACGTGTTTCTTTATCTCGTGATGCTTAACACATTTAATTTATGACATCCGGCAAAATGATTTTTATTTGGTAATAGAGCAAAATAAGTAAATACATTAAAAATTAAAAAAAAAAGGTGAGATGCAGAAACGTCATATATTGCAGTTCTCATTGCCCTTTATAAAACATAGGGCAATGTTGCTAGGTGGCTCTCTGTTAGTTACAAATCACCCTGTTTTTATTAGAAGGCTCTATGACACGTGTTTATACACACACGCACGTCCACCTGGGCGCACACTTCAAACCGTAGAGACCGTGGGAATGGAAAGCAATTGAATTTAATTGAAAAACCGAAAGGAAAAAGGACTTTTCCCCCCCGGAACGAAAAAGCACACCTTCGCCTGTCAATTTCTTGGACAGACTTGACACTTTTGGAAAACGAGGGTAAATGTTGAGGCAGGTTTCCCCCGTCTCCTTTTGAAATAATCTGTTCTGCTCTTCTCTGGTGATTTGAAGAAGGGCAGCAGTGAGGGATAGTTGCTCTAATGGAAGACCCAGGATAGAGGGGTTTAATATGCTTTGGTTACAGTTCACTCTAACAGAATCTTGCAGTGAGGAGGTGGCAGGAGGGGCCTGGGTGGTCCAGCGGCCCCTGGTGGACGAAGCCCCTTAGCGCATGCTCTTGAAGTGTCAATCAGTCTCCTGAGAGGGTGTGTGCAGGGAGGGTCGTCAGTGAGCGCCAGAGTGGCCAAAGTGTCCCTGAGCCGGCTGGGGGCAGGTTGCTCACAGGGAAGCCGTTCTCAAAGAGCGCATCCAGCCAGGCCCTCGGGAGCACAGAGACCGGCTTGCACCCCTCTCCGGCTTGCAAACGAAATGCAGGCGGAATCCTCCCTGAGAGGTCACCTGTCACCCACCACATTGGCAGAGAGATGAAAACACCAGTTAACCAGGGCATTGCAGGAGTAAGGGCAATATCGCAAGTGTCTTCTGAAAACGCCACTGCAAACACCCACTTGGCCTGACACTGTACCGCTTGGCATTTGTCCTGAGATATCTTGGCAGCCACACAGGTGCACAGTTATGTGAGTTCGAGAGACACCTCGAAGCCCTGTTTGTGCAGCAAAGGACTGGACGGAGCCACGTGTCCATATGCACAGGGGACGCATTCACACCATGGAGCACAGTTTGAAAGAAGGAGGCAGCTCTGCCTGCTCCAAGACGGAACAACCTCTAAGAGAAACTTCTAAGAGAAGAGGTACACAGAAATACGCAAGCTACGGTACAAGCTGTGTAAGTAAGAGAAAGCAAGGCTGGGGAGCCGCACAGGCATTGCTTCTATGCCAGGGCACAGGGGCACAGGTGGCTGGGGACGGCGGGAGGAGGGAAGGCGGCTTTTCACAGCTTGCCCTTTGGGTATTAAGGTTACCTGTTAAAAATAGGTATATTTTTAAAGACTCTGGTCACCTGAAGAGGGGGATGGGAAGGTGGTGTAAGGCTGGTGGCGGGCCCCCTCCTCTCCCTAGATCAAAAAGAAAAGGCTCATGAGATCAGACCCGCCAAGGACAAAACTGCCAGGCCCCACTGGCTGAGAGGATCCACACCTGGGTAAGAACATTTTAGCTCCTGGATTCCACAAATACCTCCAGTCCCTCCTGTTTCTCAAAAGACCACCCAAGGTCACGACGGAAAATCCCCAGCTCTTCCCGACAAAAGTCCCTAGCCCCGCCCAAAGGATATAAAAGGCCTCAGCCCCTTCAAACGGAGGTGACTTCTGGGGCTCCCCTCTCTTGGGGCCCCAGAACCTCGTCCACAAGTGTATAAGAAAGCCATGTGGTTTGGCCCCCACTCTTTCTCTCTGGAAACCATTTAACGTTTCTTGGGCAAGGAATTAGGTTCGGAGGGAAGCAGAGGCCAAGTACCTTTCTCACCCGATCAAGGTCCTTGTCCCCACCCTCCACCCCACAGGCACTGTCTGTTGAGTGCGGCCTTCACCTCCGGCCCTTTCCCCTAAGCAGGAGTCTCACTTAGGAAGAAACGATGTTTTGGTTTGTTCTGGCCTCTGGGGGGTCCTCAGCTCTAAAGGCACCTCCGCAGGGAGCGTTTCCTAACTCAACTCCCCCATCCTCTCTTGTCCTGCAACATGCCACCTGCCCGTGTCCTCCATGGCGACTAGCATAGCAGGTAAGGATTTTGCTGATTTTCTTGTTTAATGTCGGTTCCCCTGACTCAGGCACATGGGCTGGGTCCTGTCTTCTTGTTCATCACCGTTTGCCCAACCAGGCACCTGGCGCCTGGTAACAGCTGAGACTCACCAACCACACTCTAGAAATGCTGGGCACTGTTCTAAGTCCTTCAGCCACATCACCCCGAGGAAACCCGATGCTGCTCCCCGAAGTAGGTGCCTCGTTAACCCGGGAGGAAAGGGAGACACAGAGAGGTCAAGCCACTTGCTCAAGACCACACAGGAGATGAGCAGCAGAGCGGGACTTGGATCTCAGCAGTCTGCCTCCAAGCCTGGGCCCGGACCCGCTCTGCTTTCCTGCCCACACCCTATAATGTCAGTGGAAAGAACACCGTATGCCCCTCCTTTTCCTGGCTTCCCTCCACTTCTGCAGAGCAAGAGTGACGGCCCTCGCGTGGGCAGAGGCGCCGGACCCGGCCAGTTTCGCGCAGCTGGGCTTGGAAAGGGCGGGGAATCCGGACTCCACGTGCCGGGCGCTGCTGGGTTCTTACCTCTGGCGGTTGGCTTTGCACACCCGGAGGGATCCATTTCCAGTGGGGCCTATTTCTTACTTAGAAAAATGAGTATTTAACAATGACTCCCAACCTTGATGTATTTCTCCACGGGGGTCACCGGCCGGATGCGGAAACGCTCGGGAAGTTCGATTTTGGGCTTTGGGGTCTCGGGCTCTTCTTCACCCTTGATCAGCTGAAACAGAATCCCCAGAGACGGAAACCTCAGGCCCGGGCAGGGGACATGTTCCCTTTATCCTCCCCCCAGAAAGCCACACGTGGCAGGTGACGAGACTGGGGCTCAGGCTTGTCCCGGTTACGCAGCCAGGAAAGCGCGCGGTGGGACTGCAGCCCCTCCCCTGCTCCTTGCAGCCCCCTGATTTACATTCCCCCGTGGAGGAACTGCAGAAAGCTTGACGGGTTATGGACTCAAAAGGTGCCAGAGAGATTCCAGGACCCACCTTTAAAATACCGGAGGAAAGCCTCCACTCCCCCTGTTAATTTTTAAAGTGATTTTGAACTCTCTGAAAGCCCAATTTAATTACATATCAGGAATATTAATATAGACTCTTTTATGCATATTATATTAATAAGAACTCATTTTATGCATACAATTTCAAACTGTATAACTCTCTAAGAATTAACAAAACTCATTAGGAATGGCATAATCTCAAAGCCAGTGGGGTGGGATGAATTACAAATGGAGCTTACGCTGCCCTGAATCATGAATGTTTTGAATTATGCGGTTCTTTAATACCGTGTCCCTCCGAAAGTGTGCCTTCCTCGTGTTCTGTCCTGGAGATAGTGCTCGGGGTTGCAAACCGGTGGCCACCACTCCACTGAAGCCCACATAAGCAGCCTGTGTGTCTCTACAGTGTTTGATACATCCGAGCCACTTATTCTAGACTCAGAAGATTTCATTGAACACCTGGGTTTCTGGACTCTCTGGCAATGGGAATCTGCAGTCGGCCTCCCCATACGGTAGCACTCTGCTGGGCTGATGGTGGCGCCACTTTGGACAAAGCCTGTGGTCTCTTTGCCCGAGTTCCCACCTCTCCCTATTAATCATGCATGGCAGTTCTCCTGTTTCTGTCACCTGTCTTGTCCCTGTAGACGTCTGCACTTGCCATCCCTGGTTTAGGGAATGCCCAGAGTATTTTCCCAACAACCCCTCATCTGCCACTCCATCTCCAGGCATGACTAAGGTGTCCACAGACCGTCTTATTCCCACCTGCACCTCATAATTGCCCAATTAGGCAGGGAGGACGATCACCCCATTTTATAGATGGGAATCCAAGGGCAGGTGGCCATGGAATAGACTGACCAGCTTCTCACCTTGGCGTGGTCCTTATTAGTTGTGTGACTTTGCATTTCTTTGAATTTCCCAATCTGTAAAATGGGCCTAAATGAGCTCCCCTCTCTGCACAGGGGGCCTCGTGCAGATTAATGAGCTGTTTCCGATGAGGCACCTGGAACGTGCCCGGCACGTAGTAAGTGCTCAGGTAATTGGTGGGAGGAGGAAACCTTCTGGTTTCAGAGTTAGCAATCTTTGCCTACAACATGCTCTTTAATTTTATTCTCGCAAATCGTAGACCTCATAACCATTCATGCTTCGAAACGATTGATTCTATAACCTCAGGGCTCATAAAATTTATATTTACCTCCTCGAAGGGGGTTGTTAAAAATCCCCAGTTCTGGGGCCAGTTTTGCCGTGCTTCGGTTTCAGCCTTCAGACGGTATCTCCTGAAAAAGAAGGTTCCTGAGCGCTGGGCAACCTCTGAAAGGGGCTCAGGCAGCAAAGGTCCGTTGGGGAAGATCTCACCTTCCTTGTGCACGTTGACCGGGTAGCTGTTCTGTGCCAAGGACGGAGCTGGGTGCTAGGACGGAGCTGGGTGCTAGAGCCAGGCCCCACCACTGAGCACCTCCCACCCCCGAGGGACTCCCACGGCTGACGGACAGATACTGGCTGGACGTGACGGGGGTGGGGTGGGGAAGGTGCCCAGGAGCAGACAAGTCTGGGCTGACTTGCCCCAGGGGCCTTCTAGGTACCAGAGCCCTTACTTTGGAGGCCCTGTGGCCCACAGCGACGGGCACATATCGAATGGTTGTGGAGGCACGCAGTAAATACCCCTGTCCTCAGGGCGGAAGCCCGCAGGGAGTGCATGAGGCACGAGGGTGCAAAATGTAGGGAGGGGCTCACTCCCACACTCCCAGTTCCTGCCAGCGCAGCAGCGTCAGCACTCGCATGACCTTGACATTGAGTGCTTCCTTACATATTGCAACAGGGGCCTCACTTGCCCACCCTAATCCAGCCCTGCTTTTGTCCCCAGTAATGTCATTTACACACAACTACCTGAGAGTTGAATTGCAGTAGATGAGCTGGTGTCTTACATTGTGCAAACATCTGATTAAACATGTAGTCATTTTGATGTTTCTAGTTTCCTTTCATTTTGGAGCCAATATCTGCACATGTCCCCAGCCCCTCTGGTCTCTACAGTTTTGGAGGCCCCGGCCAAGGTCTTTGCCCTGAGCACTGAGCATCTGAGGCAGAGTCTATGTCCAGTCAAGGTGAAACGTGAGCCACAAACAGGAGCCACATACACAATTTTAAATGTTCCAGTGGCCACATTAAAAATAAAATAAGTAAACAGATGACATTCATTTTAATAAGCCTTTTTTTGTGTGTGTATGAGCCTTTGAAATCTGTTGTAGATTTTACATTTACAGCTCATCCCAATTTGGACCAGTTACATTTCAAGTGCTAAATAGCCCTGTGCCCTGTTCATGGAGGAGGAGCCATCTGATTTGGGTCTTGAAGGATGAGTAGGAGTTTGGTGGAGAAGGAAGGAAAGAGCAGTTCAGACAGAGGGAACGACCCTGCTATGGCAGTATCTCCCACTGGGGCTACTTGGCTAAAGTTATTTTTTTTAAATTAACAGCTATGTATATTATGCCAAATGATACAGGTTTTCCATTTACGAGAGTGTGTAAAGTTGCCTATATATTTATTAAGTAAAACCCAATTTAAAGACAAATACGAAGTGACTAACACAGGTTTTACAAGGAAATGGTAGTTTAGGCAGTAAGCAATTATGCTTCCTTGTAACTAAAACGAAACCTAAATTTGTAACTTCCCATATGGGTTAAAACTTCAAAGGGATGGGATAATATTTAGCAATCTGATAGAATATCAATTCAAAATACCCATTACAAATGTCTGCTGATGGGAAATCTTTGAGAAAATTGTTTTTTTTTTAAATTAAAAGTTCTTATTACTTAAAAACCCAGGAAAATCGAGAGATAAAGTACACTTGTATCTCTCATTCAAACTGGGCAAATATTAAGATTTTCATTTTTTTTTCTTTAAATCGGGTCAATTTATAAAACAAGAACACGATAGTCGGCCTTCAAGAGCAAATCCAGCTGGTGCAGAGTCTCTCACTTCTCCGCCTTCCCGGTGGGCATGCCAGAACAGGGAGGGGGGCTCTCCTGCCGCCCTCGTGTGTCCCTAACTCTGTCCCCCATTTCCTGAGGCCCCTGACGGTGCTCGGCGCACGCCCCTCGCGCCCGAGGTCGAGCACCTCCCGGACTTCGTGGGGAAACAGGGCGCCAGGTGCGCGCACTCCAGGTGGGACCCCCGCCCACCGGGAACCGGCCTGCGGCGTTACCAGATCCGGTCCTGGGCCACCAAGTTCATGCGTTCCGCGGCGGCGGTGCTGATGGGTTTCTGCGCCATGGGGTCTGGGCTCTCTGCGCGCCCGGCAAGCTCAGGCCCAGGGCACGGCGTCCCGCGTCGCCCGGGAGACCGGTTGCCAGGCGACGCAGGGCGTGGAGGCGGAGGCGGGGTCGCACCTGGCGGGGGCGGGGCCCTGGGCCCCCGCCGCGTCCTTGGTCCAGGGCTTGGCGCCCGCCACCCTCTGCTTGAGTAGGGGCTTTTCGCCCACCTGCTCCCCTGCGGAAAACCCCGGGGGACCCCTGGGCCTGACCGCCACCTGCAACCGCCACCTAGAGATTGGGAACCAGAGCCTCCACGGCCACTCTTAACGGCGCGGCCCGCACCCGCTCTGGCCCGTGCGGACGCCTCCGGGGAGGTTAGTGAACTTCGGGGAATCGTCCAGAGGCTCTTTGTGCCCGGCTCCTCTGGCCCAACGCTGTGCTCTAGCGGTCGGTCGGCGCGCGGCAGTGGGCGCATTCTTCTCTGGGAGGCGCGTGGTAGTGGGCGCATTCTTCTCCGGGAGGCGCGCGGCAGTGGGCGCATTCTTCTCCGGGAGGCGGGCTGCAGTGGGCGCATTCTTCTCCGGGAGGCGGGCTGCAGTGGGCGCATTCTTCTCCGAGAGGCGGGCTGCAGTGGGCGCATTCTTCTCCGGGAGGCGGGCTGCAGTGGGCGCATTCTTCTCCGGGAGGCGCGCGGCAGTGGGCGCATTCTTCTCCGGGAGGCGGGCTGCAGTGGGCGCATTCTTCTCCGGGAGGCGGGCTGCAGTGGGCGCATTCTTCTCTGGGAGGCGCGCGGCAGTGGGCGCATTCTTCTCCGGGAGGCGGGCTGCAGTGGGCGCATTCTTCTCCGGGAGGCGGGCTGCAGTGGGCGCATTCTTCTCCGGGAGGCGGGCTGCAGTGGGCGCATTCTTCTCCGGGAGGCGGGCTGCAGTGGGCGCATTCTTCTCCGGGAGGCGGGCTGCAGTGGGCGCATTCTTCTCCGGGAGGCGCGCGGCAGTGGGCGCATTCTTCTCCGGGAGGCGCGCGGGTCCGCCAGGGACGGACGCGGCCTCGGGGTTTTTGGCCATCACAGAAGTGCTGCTGTGGACGTTGCCGTGCGCATGGTTTCGGAGGACACGTGCGCTTGTTGGCGCCCACTCTTTATAACGTTCCCAAATGAAGTCCACACATGATACTGCCTGCAGACCCCACCAGCCTACACCCTCTTCTTCTTCTTCTTCTTCTTTTTTTTTGAAACAGAGTCTCACTCTGTCTCCCGCGGCTAGAGTGCCGTGGAGTCAGCCTAGCTCACAGCAACCTCAGACTCCTGGGCTCAAGCAATCCTACTGCCTCAGCCTCCCGAGTAGCTGGGACTACAGGCATGCACCACCATGCCCAGCTAATTTTTTCTATATATTTTTAGTTTGCCAATTAATTTGTTTCTATTTTTGGTAGAGATGGGGTCTGGCTCTTGCTCGGGCTGGTTTTGAACTCCTGACCTCGAGTGATCCTCCCACCTCGGCCTCCCAGAGTGCTAGGATTACAGGTGTGAGCCGCAGCGCCCGGCCCACCCTCTTCTTTCATGCCCATCAGCATTAATCATACTGCCACCCGGGGAACTCAATCGGTGTTCGTTGATTGACTCATTGACACCCCCAGGCCCCTCCCACACCACATTGTCAGGGCCTGGAACTGGGAAATGGGTCTTAGACGACAGCCAGGGGAACGTCTGCAGGGGGCATGGGGACCTTTTTCTGGCTGAGCGGCCAAGGGCATGCAGGTGTCGGCAGCCTCAGGAGGCTGAGGGAAAGGAGGCCGTGTGCCTGGGCTGACCTGCAGGCCGACCCCCGGGCAGTCACCAAGGCAGCGCTCCACGAGGGCAGGAGGGTTCCATCCTCCAGCTGGGTGTTGGGACTCTCCTGGCCTGACGCCCCGCCTTCTCCTGGTCAACAGGTGTGCACTTGGGTGCGGTGGGAGGGTGGCTCGGCTGGTGTGTTTTCTTCTCTTCACGGTGGTCCTGCATCCAGGGCGCACGGTGGCTCTTCTTGGCTGTTGGAAATGCCTGGCTGAGCCCCAAGATTGGGGTGGTCCCAACTGCCCCTCTGTCACATTAGCGAGGCTGGAAGTGGAGCAGAATCGGCTGATTAATGACTGGGTAGCACCCCGAGCGGGTGGCTGAGCCAGTAGCAAGCCGGCGGGCTGGGGGAGGGGACAGGTTTCCAGGGAAGAGGGCACTGGGGCTCTCATCCCCGCCTGTTCTCCGAGATCCCCGTTCCTGCAACGGAGAAGATATCCTGGGGAGGACTGAGGGGATGGCCAGGAAGAGAGCAAGATTCGTCATGCGGGGAGGACACATTCTGCCCCGCCCTTGGGAAGCTTGTAAGACATTTCTGTTAAAGTGATTAATTAAGAATACATTCACTTCCTGATGACTGTGCGTGCCAGACACGGAGGGTTCATGCACCCTACAGATGTTTGTTGAGCACCTGCTGTGTGGCTGGTGCCAGTTAAGGGCTGGGGACACAGGAGGGGCAGACCCGCGAGTCCCTGTCCTCCTGGGGCTGGCACGCCACGTGGGAAGACAGATGATGAAGCAGACAAGCGAAGGCACGTGCGACATACTGCCAGGGGGACCTGCACCAGGGCATGCAGCCAGCGGGGACAGTGGGACAGCGGGCACGAGGAAGGGGCCGTTTTAAATGGGCGGTCAGGGAAGACCTCTCTGAGGAGGTGACGTTGGGCACAGATCTGGTGACGGAGGGCCCACGGGAAGGGAACAGATGGTTTTCCATGCAGGGCGCAGGCCCTGAGGGCAACCAGCGTGGGGTGTTGGAGGGGCACAAAGGGGGCCGGGGCCGCTGGGGCGTGCGTGGAAGTAGTCAGGCACAGAAATGGAAGCGCAAGCCCCCGCCTTCCGGGAGTGCCGTCTAGTGGGGACACAGATGTGCATGCAACTGCGTGATAGTGCGTGCGGCCTTGCGCTCGGAGTGACGGTAGGGTGTGTGGGATTCAGAGTGAGCCCAGACGGGGCAGTAAGGTGCAGAGGAGGCGATGAGCGAATTAGGTTTTGAAGGATGAATAAGAGTTTGTCGAGCCTGTCAATTCTCCTCGGAAATATCTGCACGAGGTAGTCTGGGGGCTGGGTCCAGGGCCAGAACCGGGTAGCGTATTGTGGTTAAATGCACAGGTTTGGGGACCTGGGCTCAGGTGCCGGCCCTGCGCCATCTCAGTGACCTTGGGCAAGTTGCTTAGCCTCTCTGCCCTCAGTGTCCTCGTGTGTAAAAGGGGCGACGATTGCACCTCCCTTGTAGGGCTCCTCGGCGGCTGTGGGGGCAAGCGTAAGGGCTCTGAGCGTTGCTGGCGGGACATCCTGCCGCCTGGCTGGCTCAGGCGGGCTCCTCGCCCGCCCGGCACTAAGGGCTGGGGGTCGGAGGGGGGGAAGGTCAATGGGGCTTTGCGTGGAACGGGGTCTGCGCCTTGAGGCTGTTCACAGCACTGGGCAGGCTGGGCTCCTTCCATCCTGAGAGGCGGGAGAGGATGGGGGGCTCCTCGGGGCCACCCGAGGCCACCCTGGTGAGCGACAGGGGCCGGCGTTCACCAGGCCCTGGCTGGGCGCTCCCCCACGTCTCCAATTCCGTGGTCACAGCCACCTGGAGCAGAGGGCTTCCTCTGTGGCCACTGTGCAGCTGGGGATTCTGGCCTCAGAGGTGGCGCTTCCTCCCCAGGGGCAGGAGATGGGGCGGCGCTCTGGGTCTTCCTCTCTCTCAGCTGGCGAAGACGCCTTTGTCTCCCTAGGCCGTGTTCGGGCGGCTGCAGCCTAGCCGTGGGTCCGAGCAGCGGGAATCGGGAAGAAGCTCGGGCCCTGGTGTGTCTGGGGTGGCGTCTGTGACAGGCGGAGTCCCCGTAGCAGCCGTCTCGGGGACCCGTCAGCACGCATCGTGGCTCTCCTTGCAGCTGCTCCCAGGCAGAGGACGGGGAATTTAGGGACCCCGCGCCGCCCACCTCCCGGGTCCCCCCTGACACCCCTCCACTTGCGCAGACGGCCCCGGGCTCGAGGTGGGGGCGGTTGGGGCGGGCACTGCCCAGCAGAACCGCCAGGACCCTCTTCCCGCCACCAGACACCTGTCCCGCCTGGCGGGGACGGCCAGGTCCAGCACACGGAAACACGGGACGCCCACTTACGTCTGAGTGTTGTGGGGCATACTTAGACGACACCTGCCTCTCCCAAGAACTTACTTGTCATTTATCTGAAATTCAGACTTAGCCAGATGTCTTGTGTGGCCACCCACCCCCTGTGAACTGCTTCGCCGGTGTGCACGCCATATGCCCAATTCTATTGCATTTTTGGGCTTGGGTGGCCTGTTTGCTGTTTGTTTTATAGATCCTCCTCCTCCTTCCTGGCTCACGGGGTTGAAACTCCCTCTGTTATTTAAAACAAGAAATTCCTGGGCCTCTGGCAGACACAGTTTCTTTACCTGATACTTTTTTATTTTTTGGCAAAATTGTTATTCGGCAGAGATCTCGAACGGGAAGAGCAGAGGGAGAAAAGGGGCTGCCATGCTTGCTGATCACACGTGGGAAACTAAGAAAATATTTACAGCTTGCAGAAGGTTCACCATGTTCCCGTGTATTAATATTTTTGGCTCTCTCTCAGTTCTCTGGGACAGTTTACTTTTTATTTTTTTTTCATTTTGCTTTCGCTTTATAAAACATTTCGACAACTGGAGCCAACCGCTTCTCTTTTGGTTTTAAAAGCCTAAACAGTTTTTTCTTTTTCTTTTTTTTCCAACCAAAGAATGCTCTGTGCACTGGGTGGCTTCTGCCAGCCCGCGTGCCTTCGCCGCGGCACGGGCGATCGTGGCCTCCCCTGCACAGCAGCAACGCGCAGGCTGGAGTGGAAAGTGCGATTTGCAGGGGATGCATCTGACGGCTCCCTCGAGCCTCGGCTTGGGGGACTCAGACGTTCTCCTCTTCCCCCACTCATTGTGCTGTCTTTACTCTCAGCCCAAGAACCCGTCCCTTGCTTCACAGATAGTCTGCACTCCACGCACCTAAAGTAACAATTAACGTCCCTCTCTGGGTCTCGCTGAGGACGGAACGCAGCCTCCCTCCCACGGCACCCAGGAGCCTCCCTCTCCGTCTGGCCTCCTTCCAGTCACCGCTCCGGTTAGCGGCCCGCAGCAGCTGAGCGCGGCTTCTGCCCCCTCTTTCCTCCCGCCGCCCTCCTCCCCGCCCTCCCCGCTGCCAGCTCCCAGGATGTGAGAAGAGCCCAACCCCTGCGTGAAAAGAAGAGCAAGCTGATCGCAAGGGAGAAGAACCAAGCTGGATGTGGACGTGTGAATCCTGCTCGGCAGTCCTGGGCATCCGGGGTGCCAGGGCCAGGACGCTCCTTGGGTGGCTGTTGAGGAGACGGCAGAGAGGGAGCCCGTGCGCTGGCGGCGGGCAGCCCATCTCCCTCTGCCACGACGTCTGCACGCTCGGGAAGGAGCCTGCTTGGAAATTAAGGATGTTCTGGGAAGGGAAGTCGCGCCTCTGAAGGGTTCAGATGTGGCTTCGAGTCACAAATGCTGAACTTGAACGGGAAGTTAAGTGCAGTCGTTCTCTGTTATCCAGAGATACTCTGCTCAGCTGGGTTGGCAAGGGCGGCCCAGAGAGGGCAGCTGCCCTGGGTCCTACCCACCCAGAGCCGGACCCAGGGTTCTCAAGGGAAATTGGATCACTGGGTAGAAGGGGGAGGAGGGAGATGGTTTCTATGCTCTTTTCCACAAAATTAGGGCATCCATTCGTTTGCTCGCTGGGTGGCGCTAGGCAAACTTCCTCCATCTCTCATTTGCTGGCTGGAAGCAGGACAGCTTCGAGTGGCCCTTCATCCATTCACCCATTCAGTAAATATTTATCCGGTCCCTGTATGTGCTGAGCTTCGTACCAGATCCTGGGCACCCAGCAGTGACAAGACAGACCTAGTTCCAACCGCCAGGAACCTTCCCGACCAGTAAGGAAGTGCACCAGGACAGTCTCGGAAGGGGATACATGCTATACAAATATAAAGAGTGATGTGGGGACGGAGACCCGAGTGACGCAGGGAGGCCATCCTGAGAAACAGCAGAGGGGACTGTCCCTGGGGGCTGGGCCTAGGGGCCTTGCTGGTTTGGGGGGCAGAGTTAGGACATTATTCCAAGCACAGTGGGGAGTCCTCAGTGCATCTGGACAGCTCTGTCCAGTCTGGCGTGCAGGTTTGCTGACTTTGGGCATGTCATAGGACCACCGCCCCACTGTGTCCCCACCATGTCCCCACTGCCCCACAGACACAGTTCTCTGCTCTTCACATAGCTGGGGCCATCCGGGAGTTCAGGGCTGAGGTGAGACCTTGCGTGAGAGGATGAGGGGTGCTGCTCTTGGACCCTTCTAGGGAGCTGCTTCTTCCAGGCCTGACATCATTCTGGAGTCACAGCTAATTTTATTGCCTCCCCACCCCCGCTGGGCCATAAGCTTGGCCAACCAGCAGGCTTCATCCTCCCAGCTGCAGTGATTGGTGGGGAAGGAGAACATGTGACTCGAGCATGGCCAATCAGAGTCCTTCCCTAGGATTTTACAAACAGACATTAGTATGACATGGCAAAAACTCTCTTTTTGTCCCTTTGCTGGGATAAGGGAAGCTTAGAGCTGTCTATAATCAAATGCCCTCTTTTCCTACCTCTACAAACCCTGCTCTCCCCTCTCCTACACTATGAAAAAAGCATAAATGGTTGGGAAAAACTGAGGCAATGTGCAGAGAGTGGAGAGGTGGGGGGAGGGAAGGAGAGAGAGAAAGAAAGAGAGGGAGAAAGGAGAAGGGAGAAAGAAAGAAAGGAGAGGAAAAAAATCAAATGACTGTCTGCATGTCCGCGGCTTCCTGGGGCAGCTGTACGCCCGCACTGCCAGTTAATGAACCAATACACCTCACTGGAGTGTTGCTGGTGATGGGCTTCCAACACGTAACGCAGAGCTCACAACATTTCACTCTAGGACCTCATCTCTCTCTCCCCTGCCCTGGGGAAGGCGGTGTGGCTCAGCGTCTCACGGCCCTTCCTGCCAGACGGTCTTTGGCCTCATCCCTGATCCCGGAACCCAGTGGCCTTAGCTGCCTTCGGGGGCTGGGCCCCGCGTAGCCGCAGCTCACCTGCTCACCTGCACACTTCCGCCCCACCGCTGCTGTGTGCCGGGGCCTGGGCGGGCCCCTGAGGGTGCCACAGGGACACGGCACATCCCGCAGCCCGAGGGTGGCTGGGAGGAGAAGCAGCTGCTGGAGGGGGAAGGCAGTGGCGCAGAGGAGCCACGGCGTGGCTCAGGGCCCGGGCCGTGAGCGCAGGGCTCTGAGGGCGGCCGTGTGGCTTCCTCAGGACTGCCGTTAGCACCTGGAGCTGCTCTCTGCCTGTTCCTTTCAGGAGCTTCGCTTTCTCTGCTGCGGCGGGAGAAGGGCTTCCTCCTGGGTGCGTGGCTGCGCCGGCCGCGTGATGAAGACGAGGAAATCGCAGCTGAAATGTGTTAAGCACTTACGGTAGCATTTCCCAAGCATCACTGCACTTCAGCCCCAGTCGCCCCGGTGATGTGGGAGCTCGGATGGTCCTTATTTTGCAAAGGCAGACGCAGAAAAGGTAAGGCACTCGGGCGCCCATGGTGACACAGCTATAAAGACAGAAAGCCAAGCTCCAGATGCACTCCGTCATCAATGAGACTAATTTCAAACACACCTGGAATACCTGTTTAGGCCCCTTAGACAGATGACAGACAGGAACCTGTCATTTCCCGAGTTATATTTAGAACGGCTGTAAAGGAGCTGAAAAGCATTGCTCTTTTTTGTGCTTTCTGCCCCCAACTCTCTCTCTCTGAGGCTTGAGTGCAGGGCCTTTCAAACGAGTATTTTGGGGGTGTTTGTTAAAGACCTACTATGTACCCCCACGTGGTAGGGGTCAGCACAGAGCACACGGGTGGCGGGTGGTCTCGAACCCAAGCCTAATTCTTCCCTCCGGACCCAGCCACCCAGCCAGTGCCCAGCACATAGTAGGTTCTCAGCGGGTAGTTGCTTTGTGCCATGAGAGCTGCTCTGGCCATTCCGAGCATGGACATCCAGGGGACTCTGCGTGTTTGGTCCACAGGCAAATGGATTTGTGGATTGATCTCTTTCAGCACCCTTTACGCCTGCGTCTGGGGAGACGTCTCTTTGAGACTCCTATTGTTCATTCTCAGATAACTTCATATAAAATGGATTTTAAATGAAAGCTTGTGGGCTCCATGAGATCCAGAAGGCTAAGTGGGGAGTATCTATTATGTCAGAGATTTGCTGGCACCGCGACTGTTGAGGCGCTGTGTACATGCCAGGTCTTTCAAAGCGAGTTGATGAGACTCGCAGCTGCAGTGGCTCCAGTTCAGATGAATTCAGAGGACCGTCTGCTCGTCAAAGAGGCTTAGCGGAGGGCACCAGGGTGGGAGTCGGGGGGACCTGCCTCGGGCACGGAGCCCGGGGCTGCGATCTGCAGGCTGCCTCGCCGACCTTCATTCCTCCTTCTGTGATCGAAGGGGGGAGCGAGAGGGAGAGGGAGAGACCGCCGACGCTGGGGCTTATGAATTCCTGCCACCCCTGATGCTGTACGTGGGTGCCCGGCAGAGGTGAGTTCCTGAGCACTGACGCACCCGAGTCACCCACGCTCTCCTGAGGACGTTGCTGGTCCTCCTGGATCAAAGGAGACTGGAGCCCCCAAGAAGAAAGAAATCCCACTGCTGGGGACCCCTGAGGACTTCTGACAAATGTCAGAGCCCCAGATGTGCTGCTAATCAGGGGAACCTTTGTCCCGGCTGGGAGCCTTTGAAGGTTTTTGGGCTGGAGAAGGTCACACGGTGGCCTGCGTTGTTTAGGGGGCTCTGGCCGGGAGAGTGGACTGTGAAGCCACACCAGAGGCCAGGGGGCTGGTTGAGAGGTTGTTGGTGATGTCTAGACATGTGGTGATGAGGCCTGGGCCAGAGAAGTGGCATTTGGGCTAGGGGAAAGGGCCACCAATGGGGAACATGGGAGAAACGAGAATATCTCAGCCAGGACTCTCTTACTTGAAAGATATTTGGCTCAAACCAACTTGATTTGGCTCAAACCAACTTGGGAACGGGATTGTTTAGCTCTCATGTATGTTTGAAGAGTCCAGAGGCTTCAGGTAAGGCTGTATCCAGGTGAGGTCATTAGGATCTGGTCTCCTCTGTCTTTCGGCTCTGTGCTCTCCTGGGCTAGCCAGTCTCGGGCAGGTTCCCTCTGGTGGCCGCCAGCAGCTCCAGGCCAGATGGAGGGTGCCTGTCTCTCCCCATGGCTCCTGCACAAGTGTCAGGACTCTCGGGGACAGGACTGTTGCGGGTCATGTGCCCATCTCAGATGGAATCGCCATGACCAGAGGACAGTCGAGCTGGCAGAGGTGCTGGGGCCACGTGGCCACGCCAACCACGTGGATTGAGAGTGAGGCACGTTGGCTCCTGCAGGCATGACCCAGGTGTGGGCAGGCAGGCCCGGCAAACGTCTGCTGCCCCGGGCGAGGAGGCCGGTGGACACGGGGGAGGGAATCGACGCCTCTGAGCTGTGGCCAGGGCTGGGAAAGACAGCCACAATAGTTGGACTGAATTAAACCGGCTTGACCCTGTGGCTCTGCCTGACTTGGGTTTCCCTGATTTATAGACGTGCAGTGACCTGGCTTTCGTTTGCCTATAACTCAGCTGTCGCTTCCACTTTATCTCTTATTTAAGACCCTGTCACAGCGCTATGCGTTCACTGCTCCTTGTTCAGGGAAAAGGATGAACCAGCGCAATTTTGCTCTGTATCTCCCGGGACGGTGGGCTTATCTCTTATTACTCCGCTGGTGTAATCAGGACGGGTTTTACAGGAAAACAGTTTTTTTTTTTCTTTTGGGTCCAATCAAGAAAACGCTTTGCTGGTCAGTCCGTCGTGCTGGGGAACCGTCGAAGCCTGACTTCAGGGGTGCCTTGGGGTACTGAGGTGGCCTTGCCGTTAGACCGAATTGTCAGGGTCCGTCCCCACCCACCTGGGAGGCTCCAACCCACCTCTGGCCCTTTGCCGGGACTTCCACCAAGAATGCGTCTTCCCGTCCACGTGTTCCTCACCCTACAAAACCGAGCTCGAGTCCTTGGGGATCACAGGGTCTCCCACCCGTCCCTGAGGCCCCCCTGCTTGGAAGGAAGGGGGCTGCCCTGCCCGAGGCCCGCCCCTGCCTCCTGGTGACCACGCGCCCAGGGCAGGCGGCCCTGCTGCACTGGTTCTGGTTGGGCCCCAGCGAAGGGCCTGGCCTTGAAGAGCCTCTGGGTGCCGCAGCTCCTGGACTCCGGTCCCCAATAAGGGTGCCTCGCCGGGCCAGGAGCCCAAACAGGAGCCCCTCCACCACGCCGGGCGGGGTGCACGTTCTCCGGGTGCCTCTCCTCTCTGGCCAAGCAGACCCCTTCATCTCGAACAGACATTTTATATCCCCTCTTTACCATCCTGTGATAAGATTCAGAGATAATATAATGCTCTAGCTAAGACATCAAGGAGAAATAAAAGGAAACTAACAGAGACTAGGTAAACGGGAGTTTTGACAGGTAAACCCCCCCGGCTTCACGGCGTCAGGAGGCGAGGTGAGTGGGCAGATGGCCAGGCCTGTGTGCAGCATCCGCCGGACTGGGCCACCCGTGACTGGGCCACCACCGATGCCACTGACATGGAGTGGAGCATATGGGCCACTCGGATACCACAGTGACATTGCTGTTGGTGACACGATTTTGGGAAACAGCCCCTAGTCTTAACCGAATGTGTTCAGCGGCTTTATTCCTGGAGAATTTAGAGCCAAATAAGAGGGCGTGAGAAAGGTGGTGCGTTCTGCGCGTGGAGTGACTCTGTGCTCACTCTGGGCGGGCGGCTCCGGGCTCGGGGACCTATGAGCAGGATCTGCACTGACAGGGACGCCGAGCGGCTGCTCCCAAGCCCTTGGGGGGGTGGGCGTTTCTCTGTGGTGCCGACTGTCCGGCACGCCGTCAGAAAGCCTCTTCCTCAGCACGCCCGGGCCCTGCCATTGTGCCTCCCTCCCTCAACGTTTCCAAAACTCCCCCCAGAACCTGCAGGGGACCCCTGCACCCTACATTCACAGCTCACAGCCGTCCTGGGGGCGAATATTGCCTCTGCCATCAGAGACCTCGAGCCCAGGGCTGAGACCCCCGAGGCGAGTTAGGGGCCCCTCGGTGTTAAAGCTGCTCACCGGCCGGGCAGGTTTCAGAAGCTTAGGACATTTGTTGGCAAGAATCGGCGCTTCCAAGACCAGCGCCCGGGTTCATCCATTCGTTCGCCCACACCCGTCCACACCCGACACAGATGGGCCAGGCGGCCGCGCTCCGCTCTCAGAAGGCAACTGTCGCCTGAGACGCCCGCCTGGGACCTGTGAGTGGGCCCTATTTGGAAACAGGTCTTTGCGGATGTCGTTAGGTACGTGAAGGTGAGGTCACGCTGGATTACCGGGGCCCTCGCCCAGTAACTGGCGTCTTTATGAGAAGGCCCCGGGGAGACGCAGACGCACCAGAAGAAGGTCGTGTGACGGGCGGCAGGGGCTGGAGGGAGGCGGCCACAAGCCAAGGCGCACCCGCGACCGCCCGCAGGGGGCGAGGGACGATGTGGCAGGGGACAATGCGGCAGGGGGCGAGGCCGGCAGGGTCCTCCCCACGAGGCCTTGGAGGCATCGTGGCCTCGCCGACTCGGTGAGTTTGGACTCCTGGCCCCCAGAACCACGAGGGAGCCAATCCCTGCTGTTTTAAGCCACCCGGTTTGCGTCGGTCTGTCACGGCAGCCGTGGCAAACCCACACGGGACACCACGGAGTCACGCCCGCGGTGCCGGGTGCTGAGCGCTCCGACAGAGAGAAGCTCACGGGCGCGGTTAGAAGGGGACCCTCGGCCGGTTTTATAAGTGCAGGGGAAGCTCCCGTGAGGGGGCCCTGAGCGGAACGCGAGAACCGAGCGCCCGCACAACCGGGCTCCGAGAGGGAGGCGGCCGTCTCGGCGCGTGAACTCCCAGACAAACTCCGGTCCGGTCGGTCCCGGCCTGCCCCACTGCACCTGCTGTCTCGCAGTGGCGCCTCCGCCTCCCCCAGTGCCCGGGGCGCTGCGCACGGGCTGCGGGCGCGGCTTGAGGGCTCCAGGGCCGGGTCCTCTGGCCTCGTCCTGCTGCTCCACGCCCAGCCCCGCCAGCCGGGCCGTGAGTGCTCGGGCCACCCTTCGGCCTCTCCCAGCCTCTGTCCTGTCCATCGCGCGGGCGAGATAACGGTGCCCACCGCCCAGGGCGCCGGGAGGAGCTGGGGTCTCGGGACAGAGGTCAGTCTGTACGGGGCACGTTTACAGATGGCCTTTCCCCGGAGATACGAAATCAGGAACCAGGAGAAGGAGGCCGAAAGATGGAGACGTCCGGGGAGAAACAGGGGACTGTTGCAGAGGGGAGCTCAGATGTCTCCTGCTTCTGGAACCTTCCCAGAGACACCTGCCTGGGATGTTCCTGATATTCCCAGGAACCTGCCCAGCCTGGTGCGGAAAACATCTCCAGATTCCCAGGCTTCCTCATGTGATTCACTTTACTTGTAAAATGGCTACATATTAACTCTTTTTAGAGCCTCTCCAGGAAATAGGGATTTCAGAAACATTTCTGAAAGAGACTGGAGAGACTGGAAAAAAGCACTAGCCTTTTTCTATACATGACTGCGAATTTCCCGGCCTCACAATCTGAGCTCTGGCCACATTGGCCTGGCTCCCATCTAGGAAACACTTCAGGCACATTCCTACCGTAGGGCCTTTGCGCTTGCCATTCCCTATGCCTGGCATGCACTTTCCCTTTCCTTCTCTTCCTGTACAATGGAGCTCTGCTGCCGCTTCCTCCAGGAAGCCTTCCCACACCCGGCTAGATGTCCTCCCCATCCTCTGGTACCATCATGGCCTTTTCCTTCTATCGTGTGCTTTCCCGGTGAGTTTTCCCAGTGGAGTTTGCTCAACACTGAACTCTCAGAGTTCAGGACAGTGAGGCTCTTGGTTGGTGCTCAATAAATGTTTGATAAATGGATGAATGAGATATTCAGTGAGAGGATGGGGGTGTTGGGAAGAGCCAGGCTGCTGTTCCTAGCACACACTCACGCCAACTGGCTCCAAAGACCCGACCTACTGCTTGGCATCCTGGGCGTCCATGGAAGGTGTTTGCAGAAATCAGGGCAAGGCAGGAGCAAACCAAGGCTTTGTCTTTGTGCCTCTGTCTTCCTCCCTCCTTTGGGCTTTCTTGCTCCCAGCCACGAGCAGGCTGCAGACCCAGGGAAGGTGCACGCCCTCGCTGGGCCCCGCACCCCCCCCTGAGCTGCAGCTCAGCCATGCACAGCGAGGCCAGGCCACGTGAAGTATGTGAAGACCCAACTTTGAGTTCCTTGGCTCCTGTGGGTTTAAGTCAAACTCTTCGTGTTACTTCAAAGTCGATTTTTGGGGGGTGGGGTGGGTATATTTTATACAGAGCGTGTTTCGAATCAAAGAGAGAGCATTTTTCCCCCCTTCTTCTTCCCATGAAAGGCAGGGGGTCTAAGACATTTTAATAGCTTTCATATTCCTTGCTCCAAATATATTATTTCAGCACAATAGTTTCTTTGCGGGAGAATTGCTTAAATGATTCAAAATGGATTTAAAAATATATTTCAAGTTTTAATTTTATGCACAGAGCATTAATGAGCGGAGTGCCTTAGAGACTGCCTGTCAGTTTAACATATTCACAATATTCTCGGCACAGATGTTATTCCATCTAAACCCTTTTAGAGGGAAGAAACCAGTAATTTTTTTCTTGGGGGATGTCAGAAAATATATTATTTTTGAAATTATATTTTGATCCCAGAATTCTGCACAAAATATCACTGTTAGGGTCTGGGTTTGTCAAGTCACCTGGACACCCGACTTTTAAGAAGTTGGGAAGGGAACCGCAGCCCAGAACCTCTCGCTTGTTCCCGGCGAGGACTTTGCACCGCAGCCCGTGGGATGCAAAGCGATGAAAACTTGACTTAGGTGCGCACTTGAACATCGTTTCAATAATGTCTCGGGCTGGACAGGACAGAGGGCTGGACAGAAAAACTGGGTTTGATGCAAAAGCCTTGAGCAAGAGCGAGTCTCTTTTTCTGTTCCGTCTGCTCGAAGAGGCTGGCTCCCGTGTCATCCTCTTTGCTTCTCAAACGATGATCCAGGCTCAGCGGTTTCCGTGTCTGTGTGTGCTGGCACTGAGTTCGTTTGCTCCCAAACACACAGGCACGAGAGCTGCTGTTCAAAGCAAGACGAGTGTTTTCCTCCAGGGTGGTGCCAGCAGTCTATCGTCTCGCTCTTGCTCCCAGCAGTGATATGGGTTTGGAGCAGACAGAGGAGTTTGTGGTGCCCCCCAAGCTGGGTGGCCGTGGGCAAAACCATCAGTCTCTCTAAATCCGTCTCTGCAGAATGGGAGACCGACAGGGGCAATGCGCAGGGTCGTGGATTCAGGCACAGCACAGAGCCTGGTACACGGTCAGACCCCAGCGAACTTGACCTCTTCTCATCGTGCTGTTGACACGTTCCTCCCTCTGTCCCGCCCCGCATGAGGTCTTTTCCCATCCGCAGTCCTGCTCTCAGTGGCACCCTCAAAGAGAGAGCGCACCTCAGTTTCTCTGCAAGAATCAGCCAGAGCTGATTGTTACTCAAACTGGCACCATGTCCACAGGGCTCTAGCAAGGACTGCTGGGCTTCTAGCCGGGGAGATGGTCAAAGAGTGCCCTCTGAGGTGCCCTGCGCCCTCCAGGCTGGCTCCCATGAAGGGGCCTTGGCAGGAGGGTGTTGGAGTCGGGAGGTGGGGCTTCCTCTTCCACTGTCTTCCTGGCCCCCGGTTCAGGGAGGTTCCAGTCAGACGAGGTCCAAGTGCCACATGTACCCTCAGCCACTTCTTGTTCAGGATGCTGGCATTTCTTCGTTCTTGAGGTCAAGAAAGAGACGCTTAAAAGCCCCTCCCTCCTTTTAAAAACATACTTTATTCTTTTAAGAGCAATTTTAGATTCACAGCAACATTGAGCAGAAGGTACAGAGAGTTCCCATGTGGCCCCAGCCCCCAGGCGCACGGCCTGTCCCCCATCAACACTCTAACCGGGGTGGCACATGCACCTGCTCCTTCAGGGTGCCGTGGAGTTGGGACCCTACAGTGTGCATGCTGGTCACACTGGCTGCTTTCCCCTAGCAGCGTGCATCTGAGTTTCCTCTGTGTCTTTTCACAGCGTGATAGCTCCTTCAGCTCTGAATAATATTCCCCTGCCCAGATATAGCACAGTCCATTTCTCTACTCACCTACTGAAGGACGTCTTGGTCACTTGCAAGCGTTTTGGCAATCGTGGATAAAGCTGCTGAAACATCTATGCTCGAGTGTTGGTGTGAACTTAAGTTTTCAGCTCCTCTGTGTAAATAGTAAGGCACTCGGTCGCTGGATTGCACGGTCAGACTATGTTCAGTTTTGTAGGACACTTCCAAACTGTCTTCCAAAGTGGCTGCGCCATCTTGCACCCCACCAGCAGGGAAGAAGAGTCCCGGTTGCTCCGTATCCCTGCTGGGATCTGCCGTCGTCCTTCTCCCCTTTTCAATAACGAGAGATTTTATTTAGAAAATTATTGAAGTAATGCAGGCTCAGATAAAATTGTGGTTTTAGAGTGCATATGGAAGAATAAATGACCTTGGAATAACTAGGACGATGTGAAAAAACAAGTAGAGCGATGGGGGTTTACCCCTCCGGGAATTAGTGGGTGCTCTAAAAATCCCGTGACCAAGTGGATATTGACGGGGCGGCGGCCGGGCTAGCGGAGCAGTAGCTGCCGCGTAACTGCCGTCTCGGCGCTCAGGTGCACAGGGCCGGCGTTGAGTCGAGAGGAGGAATGATAGGCCCTTTGACAAACGGGGGAAAATGAAAATGTTACCATCCATGTATACAGAAATAAATTCTAGAAGGATTAAGTTTTCAATACAATAATAGTATTGCAAGAAACCTGTAAAGATGACATGTATAATCTAGGGCCCAGGGACACCTTCCTAATCAGGATTGGAAACCCAGGAAGCTATAAAGAAAAGATTAACCTTTCTCTTTTTTTTTCCACTTTGTGAAATTGAGAAGGTTTGCAACTCAAAGATACCACGATGGCAATAAACGTGTGATCGGTCTGGGAAAAATACTTAATAACCAAGATGTCAGACAAAGGGTTAACTTTCATGCAATACAAAAATTCAAATAATCCAGATGTGCTTAAAGCAAAAAGGGAATGTTCTCCCCCTGCCTCCAAGCCCCTTCCCTGGGGGGGAATCGTTTTAAATGGTTTGATGAATTTCCTTCTGGACCTACGTTCTTCTCCATCATGCTGCAGAAGAAGGATTTTAGTTTTCTTTTGAGCCGCAGCTTTGGGAGGGCAGGGAACCCAGCCGGCTTTTATTTTTTTCCATTGCTTCTTTTCCCAAACCTGTCGTTGGCATCTCACCTACCGTGTCCTTGCCATTGTTTACTTAATCTTTTCTTTTAAATTTACACACTTTTAAAAGCATACAGTTATTTTAAAAAGGAAACTCTAAGTCATTACCATATATGGAAAACCAGCACTATTTGACATACGTAGAAGGCGGCAGTCATAAAAATAATGGAAACCGATGCTATTAAATTCCAGTTCGATGCTGTAGCTGCTTTCTCTCTGGTGGCAGCGCTGAGCAGGGTCACAGACTGGCCCCCCGTGGAGACTCTCCTTGCCCCGTTGGAGGGATTAAAAAGCGATAGCTTTGTCAGTGTGAGTGCCTGTGGTTTCTGACACCACGTGTACCTCCAAAGTCACCTTGCCACCCCCTGTTTGGGATGTGCTCTCCCCTCCAAGAACTGGTAATTTCATGGCGTTGGATGCGAGGAGAAAGAAGCAGGTTTTCTTGAAGTCGGCGCAGTTTAGAAGTCAGTCTTCAATCTTCCAAATCCCAGTTTTTCTTTAAAATAAACATGCCTTCAGAGGGGAACTCAAACGGAAGGAAAAGGTGCATAATCCTACCACGAACTTTTCCAAAACTCCCAGCGCTGTTTTTTATGACTTGAACCTGGCAATGTAGTTATTTTGAGATGCACTAAAATACTTAGAGAAATTTGGTTGTAACCAATGACAGCTAAATACCCTTGCCTTTTATTTTATTTTATTTTTTTTTAATAAAGGAAGGAGTAATAGTTTGGTGAAGTTTTCAGAGTGGTTGCTGGTCACTGCTGGGAAAGATACCACTAGTTTCTGGCAGGTCAGAAAAGTAGAATGAAGAATATCATCTTGAGATATTGTTTGTTCTTCTTTTTCATCTTGGTGCATTTCTTCCTGACACTGACAGATTTTTCTTTTTGACAAATTAATGTAGAAAGCGGCACACCTGTGACCCAAAGAGAAACTGGAAAATGTGTTTCATCGTGAGAAGTTCAGCTGTTGTTGCGTTAGTGTGAATGTTAAAAACGATCTCACTAAGATATGCCTCTTCTGAGTCCTCTTGTGGTCAGCTCAGGGCTGGGCATCGGGGAACAGAGGGTGTGGCCTGGGAACAAAAGGAGCATCTGAACCCACAACTGACTGTGGTGGGGAAGGAATTTGATTTAAAACAGAATATTTTAAAAAGCATCGCTTACTCTTGGTCTTAGAGGCATGGTCCGATTGGCCGTCTTCCAAAGAACTCGAGAAATGAAGGCAGTATTTCAAAGTGCTGCTTCTCCACGGCGTTCTCCCGCCCTGCAATTGCGAGTCTCTGGGTGTCATTATTTGCTTAGCGTCTGTCTCCCCAGCTGCGCCCCATAAACGCGGGGCTCTCCTCCTGCCCGCGGCATTCACTCGCTGTCTGGCACAAACGGCAGAGATAACAAAAATGGGAATGAAAGTTTATGTCCCAAGATATAAATATATAAAACTAACGAGTGTGTTCAGAGTGATTAGCCCCATAATTGCAGACAGAGGGCATGAGCCTTTCTGTGGTCTCCTGAGGAGAGTTCAGTATCTAAAAATCTCCCTGCATTGTCAAAAGCAAGCGCCCTAATTAAGTTAATTCAACGAAAGCAAAGAAGAGGGGGGAAGAGACTGCTGTAGTTTTTTTTTTTTTTTTTTTGCAAAGGAATCAGGGAGGATGGAAATAAGCAAAGAATTCGCTAGAAGAGTAAAACTGCAAACCTATCTGAATGAGATCTCATTTTCTTATACAAGCTTTCCCCCTGAGAAGCCAAGTTCAAAGCCATCAGCAAAATGATCGCTCATTATCCACGGGACAGACGGGTGGGGCCGGGGCGTGGGGAGGAGAAAGGAGGACGTGAACAGACAAGGCCAGGGTCCACCCGCTCACTGGCCGCACTCAACGAGCCCGGAAGGGTTTGATTTCCTGGCACCGAGCTCAGAGGGAGAAAGTTCGAAAGGTGTTTGAAAAATGTTTAAGAATTTTCCTAAGCCTGAATTTTAAAAATTGTTTATTTTTATAAAGTGTGATATTTTATAGTTTCATTTTTGAACATGTCTGGAATAAAAAAAGAAAAAGGAAAAGGGGAAAGAGCAGCATAGTGAGAAACTTTGACTCCAGGGGGTGCAGGCTGGAGCGAGCACCCTTTCCTTCTTCGGCCGGCCCCGGGGACAGTGGGGGTCCATGGGTGTCCTCGCTCCAGATGAGGCTGGTTTGTTTTGTATGTGATATAAAAACAAAAGCAAAACAATTGTGTTTCGCGTTTGAAGGCAGCTCTGCCCGTTTCTGCCCCGCTCATCCCTCTCGATTCCTGGGGACAAGCAAGAGGGTTGTGGCCTCCGCCAGCCCTGCCTCGAATGCCCGTCTCATCTGTCACTTGCAGTGGTGTGAACCTGAGTGCGCCCTTCCTTGTCCGGGCCTCAGTCTGCCCAGCTCTGGGCTGGGGGTGTGAGAGCCCAAGCAATCACAGGGCTGCCGCACAAGCGACTGAGGCGAGGTCAGCACAGCCTCACTCCGAGCCCGGGCATGCCTCGCCTTCCCCGGCATTGCAGTCACCGCAGCTTGTGATGCCGGTGACTGAGTGCGGAAGTGGCCTCTGGAGGGAACGTTCTGGAGGAGGAGACAGCACAGAGGGGACACAGCCCGGGGCAGAAGTGTGAAGATGCTCTTTGGTTTTCTGTTGCAATGAATAGCACTCACAGTGCAGACTCACTGCTCGGCCTCGGATTATAAAGTGCTGCAACCCATCGTCTTGGGCGTGTATGTGCACGTGCGTGCGTGTGCGCAATCATTCGCACTTTATACACCAGGACACCCAGGCTCAGAGAGGTTAAGTCACTTGCCCGGGGCCACACAGCAAGCTGGTGAAAGTGTACCCTGGATGCCAGCTCTCCGGCTCCTTATTCCTGCGGACCCCAGGCCGCCCACGACAAGGGTGGCAGTCCGGTTTCCTCCAGACGGGAGCTCAGAGGGAGATTTAGTTTGCTTTCAAGAAAAGTAAAAAGAAAGCTGGCAGTTTGGGGCACCAGTTTGTGGCTGCAGATTCACACTAGCCGCACGGTCCTCCAGGCAGGTGGCTGACACATCCGAGGAGCATGTGTCGGCGGCCTCCGAAGCAGGAGGAGAAAGGACGGTGGACCCTGTCCTGGTGCTGCTCTGAGGGAAGGGAAGGATTGGTCACGGAAGCAGCAGGGGAGCGAGAGGGGGGGGTGCCGAGACTTGAGCTGTTTTGAACACGAGGCCCCGTGCAGAGGCTGGTGGGAACCCGAGGGGCTGGCCTGGCCCTGCAGGGGTGGCGGGAGACAGGACTGGGGGGGGGGGATGCAGCACTGGGGGCTGGGCGGGCCGGGTAGGCCCCAGGGAGGAGCAGCGCCTCTGCACGTGGGCGCGGTTCCCTCCCCGCCTTGGCTGGCGGCTGAGCTTCCATGGCAACCTCCTGAATCTGCTCACACTCCCCTGGGTGCAGCCGGGAGAGCGACCCACCTGAGGGACTTGGGCTCGATGGGACCCTCATTACCAGCCTGAGAGTCAGAACTTGAGTTTTGGGAGAGATGGAGAGGAAGAGTGGCCTTTGGAGACTCCCTTGTCCTTACCCCGGATTTCTGGTTGTTGGGATCAACCGGTCAGCCGAGCGCTTCTGCAGGACGGGACTGAGCTCGGGAGGGAAGCGATGTTGACCAACAGGGCTGCTAGGGTGTGGTGGCTTTTGGTTGGACTCCATCCATGACTTTGTATTCCCACCAATTAAATGGGAGACAAAATTTTTTGAGCAGACTCCAATCCTCAGCTTGATGCGGCTGTTTCATAAACGTGTCGCAACGCTTTGTACGGAGCCATTCTACAGGGGCGCTGCGGGACACCCGGGTGGGGGCAGCTCCCGCGGGGGGGGGGTCCAGTGATTAGGAATGAGGATGGATTTCATGGTGGTGGGTCTGGCTCGACTGTCCTACAGACTTGGATCCGGTCGGGGAGGTGTGAGCACTGAGCGAGCTAATGTGTGGGCCTGCAGGGGTGTGCATGGGTGGAAGGAGGGAGGCACACACGCGGGGGGTGGGGCACGTGTTGGGATGCAGCCTGTGCAAAGGCTGCACCCAGGGGTGCAGATGCCGCATGGGGTGGATTCTCCACCTGCCATGATGTGCTGATGCAGAGGCCAGAAGGACCCATGTTCTGGTGGCACGTTGGCCAAACCAGCTGATGGCAGTTCCCAGCCCAGGGACCCTGGGTCCTGTGGTCACCCCAGCGAGGATCCTCCTGCATGATCATGTCTGTGAGCTGGGGGGTAGGCGCTGCTCCTGCTACAAGGCTGAGCTGTCGGGAAGGCTTCCCCCAAGTGCTCTGCCTGCAGTGCCTCGGCTGGGTGTGGCACCTGCCCTCTAACTCCCTCTTCCTCCCTCCCTCCCTCCGTCCCAGCACTCGTGTGACCCGAGGATAGGGCAGCGTAAGCAGCATCTTACTAGGAGATGCACGTCGAGCTGGGAACCATATCTCATGGACAAGCATGCAGCCCTCTGCATAGAGCTTGTTCCACACATCTCTCCACGTGCCCACCCACCCACACACTGGCACATCCATCCATCCATCCATCATCCATCCATCCATCATCCATCCATCCATCATCCATCCATCCATCATCCATCCATCATCCATCCATCATCCATCCATCCATCCATCATCCATCCATCGTCCATCCATCCATCATCCATCCATCCATCAATCCATCCATCATCCATCCATCCATCATCCATCCATCGTCCATCCATCCATCATCCATCCATCCATCAATCCATCCATCATCCATCCATCCATCAATCCATCCATCATCCATCCATCCATCATCCATCCATCCATCCATCATCCATCCATCCATCATCCATCCATCGTCCATCCATCCATCATCCATCCATCCATCAATCCATCCATCATCCATCCATCCATCAATCCATCCATCATCCATCCATCCATCATCCATCCATCCATCCATCATCCATCCATCGTCCATCCATCCATCATCCATCCATCCATCATCCATCCATCCATCATCCATCCATCATCCATCCATCATCCATCCATCAATCCATCCATCATCCATCCATCCATCATCCATCCATCATCCATCCATCCATCATCCATCCATCGTCCATCCATCCATCATCCATCCATCCATCAATCCATCCATCATCCATCCATCCATCAATCCATCCATCATCCATCCATCCATCATCCATCCATCCATCCATCATCCATCCATCCATCATCCATCCATCGTCCATCCATCCATCATCCATCCATCCATCAATCCATCCATCATCCATCCATCCATCAATCCATCCATCATCCATCCATCCATCATCCATCCATCCATCCATCATCCATCCATCGTCCATCCATCCATCATCCATCCATCCATCATCCATCCATCCATCATCCATCCATCATCCATCCATCATCCATCCATCAATCCATCCATCATCCATCCATCCATCATCCATCCATCATCCATCCATCAATCCATCCATCATCCATCCATCCATCATCCATCCATCCATCCATCCATCATCCATCCATCCAACTGACAAACACAAATTGAGCACCTACTGTATACCAAGCCCTGGGCTTGGCTCTGGGAGTGAAAGGACAGAGACAGCTCCTGCTGGAGCCCCAGGGCCTGGGGTGGAGCAGACGCTCAGACGTGCTCGTGGATAAACGTGTGACACAGCGAATGGCATGATGCTTAGGAGGCATTTCCACATCCTCATGCTATGGCTCATGGAGAATTGGAAATAGGAGGGCTTTGGAATTTGGGGGTGGTCACTTGCCAGCTCTCGGGGACTGCCCACACGGGCCCTCCTTTGGCGAACCCAACGGGAGGGCGGAGAAGGCCCTCTGAAGCCATGACCAGGTTCTGTGAAACGACAAAGCCAGCAGCGAAGCTCTTCCATTCCTACCTGCCCAGGTGCCTGAGCACAGCTGAGACCCGAGGGTTTGGATACTGAATTCCGTCCCTGCTGTGCCGGTGGCAGACAGAGGTGGAGATCTCAGGAAGGCACATGGGAGGGCTGAGCGTGGAGGTGGGCGGATGCCGGGGGTGGGAGAGACAAAGGAGAGGTCTATGCGAGGGGCGCTCACGGGGAAATGAACCATGTCCCTGGTGGGGATTAGCCAGCCAGCCCAGGCGGGAGGAAGAGGGAGAATGGGGAGCCCGTCTGCCTGTGGACGGGGCGCCCCCACTTTCCACCTGTGGGAGCGTAATTATGTTGTCTTCAGAGCCGGGAAAAAAGCCACAATGTTTCCCTAATTAATATACTTTTGCCGTATGCATGCATGGCTTGCAAGTGTGCATGCGTGTGTCCCTGACAGTGTGTGTGTGTGTGTGTACACGGGTGTGTGCATGTAGAAACAGCATGGCAGTGCACATGCAGTTTGTGCAGCGGTCCAGGCATGTGATGTATATCAGTCTGTGCAACAACCACTGTGTGCACTGCATCTCTAGGGGCTGTGTGAGGTGGTGTCTGAAAGCTTAAATGCCAGGCTGTCTGAGTTCAAACCCAGCTCTAACATTTACCAGCTGCGGGGGCTTGGCTTGTGACTTACCCGCTCCTCGTTTTGGCTCCCACTTCTGTGAAGTGGGGCTGATGGTGCACCAACCTTGTTGAGCTGCTGTCAAGATGAAACGAAACCATCTATGTCACGTGCTTAGAACAATGCCTGGCACACAGAAGAGCCGATGTTTTTGGTGCCCTGACTTACAATCTCTCCCTTCCCTTACAGTTTCAGCTGTGTCTGCCATGGACCCCTTGCAAGTTTTGACTCTCCCTACCACCTTAGCCTCAACGTGTGCCTTTAATAAACGCCCCTGCCCTGGGGGATCTTTGAGGCTGTGAGCACAGGTGGGCACCTGCTTGGCAAGCACACAGGTGCAGCCTGCCTGTGCAGACAGGCAGCACTCCAAGGGAAAGCCTTGGAGTGGGAGCTGGTGGGGGATGGGAGCTGGTGGATAGATAATTCTCCAGGTAGATCCTTAGGTAGACACATCTGGGAGTCAACCTTTCAGCACTTTAGAGATGCCATTCCATTGTCTTCCAGCCTCCATTGTTTACAAATAAGATGTCAGGTATAGTTCTTATCCTTGTTCCCCTATACATAAAGTATCTGTTTTTCTTTGATTACTTTCAAGATTTTTCCTTCTTTGGTTTTCAGCAGTTTATAATGTGACTAAGTGAATTTTTCTTCGTGTTCATCTTGTTTGGGGTTTGCAGAGGTTCTTGGGTCTATAAGTCTATATTTTCCATAAACTTAGGCAAGAGTTTTAGCCATTGTTTATTCAAACATGTTTTCTCTTTCAGTCTCACTCTCTTCTTCTGGGACAACAAATATCCCATATGTTAGACTGTGTGATCTTGTGTCACAGACCACTGGTCTTTGTTTCTTCAATCCCTTTTCTCTCTTTTCTTCAGAGTAGATAATTTACATTGATCTGTCTTCAAGCTTATCAACTCTTCTGCCATGTTCGATGTGGTGTTCAGTACCTAGAAATTTGTTATTTGAGTTATTTCAATTTTCAGTTCTAGAATTTTCATTTTTTAAAATAATTTACATTTAGTTTTTTGAGATTACTGTTTGGTTAATCATTAAGATCATATTTTCCTTTAATTCTTTTAATTCTTTAATATACTTATAGAAACTGCTTTAAAGTCTTTGTTTGCTAAGTCCAACATCTGGACTACCTTGCTTCAGTCCCTATTGCCTATTATTATTATTCGTTTACTATGGATTGCATTTTCCTCTTTCTTTGTAGGCCTAGTGGTTATGTCTAGAGATTGTGGAAATGATATTGCAGAGACTCTGGTTTCAGTTATCTTCCTCTGAAGAGTGTTGATCTTTGTTTTAGCAGGCAATTTAATTACTGACTGACCTTCTCGAACTTTTCATAGGCTGGGTCTTAGGCTTTGCTGGTGTGAGTCTATGCAAAGCCTAGAGTGTTTCTCAACCCTCTCTAACTTAGTGAGCTTGGACTGCAACTTAGCTTAACTCTAACTTAGTGCTCAAACTGTAAACACTGCAGACCCCCTGCAGATCTTGTCAGAGCTTAATTGTGAGCTTTGTTAGAGAAGTTCTTGAGCTGGCTGTACATCAGGGTGTGGTTCTTAATCCTAAAAATAATATGATGTCTCAGCAATATTAATGTGTTAATGAGATATTGATAAGATCTCTCCATTCTGGCAAGGACCAGAACTACATCTCTAGTACTGCTCAACCTTTAATAAGTCTCTACTCTCAACTACATGATAGCCTCTAGCTGGTAGGCCTCAGATGGCCTATAGCCTATCCCTCTATGAATAAGGATCCCCTGTCTGCACAGCTTACATGTTTCTGATGCCCCAGTCTACAGGTTGCAGCTGCTTCAGTTGCCTTGAACTCTGTTTTCTGTCTGTTCAGCTCAGTGGGGCCACCGTGTCCTGTGCGGGCTGCTTCTGCACTAAGGCTAAAAACTGCCCGCAGTAACAGACGAGGCATTGCCTGGGCTCATCTTGAGGGTTTTCTTTCTCTTAGGGACTGTAATCTTTAAGACCATATTAAATATAAATCATTCAATGTAAATCACTGAGACCATATTTTACTTTAATTCCTTTAGCATATTCATAAAATCTTCTTTAAAGTCTTTGTCTGCTAAGTCCAACACATGGACGATTTTGTTTCAGTTTCTATTGACTATTATTGTTATTTTTGCCATGGATTGCGTGTGCTGCCTATTGCTTATTATCTGAAGACAGTTGCCTCATGTATCTTGTCCCACTGTATACTGTTTATGGTGGGGAGATTAGTACAGCTTGTGTGCTGTGGTCAGAAGCAGGAGGCTGGGGGGCATTTTATATGCACCTCAGGAGACCAAGAGTGAGACTGACCCCACTTACCTTCTGAGAGAAGTTGTTAATGTATCATGGTTTTGGCATTTGCCTTTTCCAGAATGTCATATAATTAGAACGATACATTATATAGCCTTTAAAGACTAGCTTTTTGGTTAGCAATATGCATTGATGGTTCCTCTATGTCTTTTTTGTGGCTTCATATTTCATCTTTTTAATCAGGGAATAATATTCCATTTTATAAATGTGCCATAGTTTATTTATTCACTCACTAATTGGAGAACATTTTGGCTACTTCTGTTTTTTGACAGTTACAAATAAAAGAGACATAAACATTTGAATGCTGTAAACATTTGTATGTATGTTTTTTTTTTTTTTTCCTTTTGGTTGGGTATATTTTTTAAAGTCAATTGGGTAAATATATTTACCCATGACTACTGGGTAACACAGTAGGACTGTTTAACTTTATAAGAAAGTGCCAAATTGTTTTCCAAAGTGGTTTTCCATTTTGCATTTCTGTCAGCAATGCATGAAAGTGGCTTCACATCCTCGGCGGTTCTAATAGGTGCATAGTTGGTATCTCATTGTTGTTTTAATTATTTGCAATTCTCTGTTGACATGATGTTGATAATCTTTTCATATGCTAATTTGCCATCTGTATATCTTTATTGATGAGGTCTCTTTTCAGATCTTTTGCCCATTTTTAATTGTTTTTTTTTTTGTTTTCTTATTTTGAGTTTTAAGAGTTCTTTGTATATTTTGAATACAAGTCCTTTATCAGATAAGTGGTTTGTAAATATTTTCTCCTCGCCTGTGGCTTGTCTTTGATTCTTTTAACAATGTCTTTCACTGAGCAGAAGTTTTTAATTTTAATAAATTCCAAATTATCATTTTTTTCTTTCATGAATTATGCTCTTGGTATTTTATCTAAAAACTCATTGCCAAACCCAAGATCGCTTTGGTTTTCTTCCATGTTACCTTCTAGAAGTTTTATACTGATGCATTTTATACTTAGGTCTAGGATTCATTTTGAGTTGATTTGTGAGAAGGATATAAGGTTTGTGTCTAGATTCAGGTTTTTTGTTTTTGCATATGTATGTCCAATTGTTCCAGCACCATTTGTCAAATAGATTATACTTTCTCCTTTGAATTGCCTTTGTTCCTTTGTCAAAGATCAGTTGACTGTATTTGTGTGAATCTATTTCTGGTCTCTTTATTCTATTCCAGTGATTTATGTGACTATTCTTTTGCCAACACCATACTGTCCTAATTACTGTCGCTTTACATCTTGAAGTTGCTCCTCTTCTTCAGTAGTGTGTTGGCTATTCCAGTTTTTTTTTCCTTTCTATAAAAACTCTAGAATTAGTTTGTTGGAATTCACAAAATAGCTTCCTGATATTTTAATTACATTTTATTTTATTTTAATCACATTCAGAAGAATTGACATCTTAACAATATGGAGTCTTTCAATCCATGAACATGGAGTATCTGTCCATCTATCTAGATCTTTGATTTGTAGTTCTACATGTAGGACCTGTACATATTCTAATTGTTTTATACCTAAATATTTCACATTGTTGAAACTGTTTTTAAAAACTCTTGTGACCTTTATATTTTAATTTATTATTTTTAATTGACAAATCATAATTGTATACATTAATGGGGTACAATGTGATGTTTTGATATATGTATATAATGTGGAATGATTAAATCAAGCTAATTAATGTATCTATCACCTTAGTTATCTATCATTTTTAGAGTGAGATATTTGAAATTTACTCTTATTATGAAATATATAGTACATTATTGTTGACTACAGTTACCATGCTGTGCAATAGATCTTAAAACTTATTCATCCCGTCCATCTGAAACTTTTTATCCTTTGATCAACCCCTCAGTCCGCCCTTCCTTCCCCACCCTCATCCTTGGGTAGCTGTCATTTCTACTCTCTACTTCTGTGAGTTCAACTTTTTTGGATTTTCTGGTAACACTGAAAGTGGTATTGTGTTTTTAACTTCAAATTCCAATTCTTCATTGCTAGTGTATAGGAAAGCAATTAACTTTTATGTATTTACCTAGTATCATGCAAACTTGGTATAATCACTAATGAATTCCATAAACTTTTTGGTCATTTTGGGGGGTATTTTCTACATAGATCATCATGTCATCTATGAACAAAGACAGTTTTATTTCTTCCTTCCCAATCAGTGTACCTTTTATTTATTTTTTTCTTATCTTATCGCACTAGCTAAGATTTCTGGTACAATCTTGACTAAGAGTGGTGAGAGTGGGGATCTCTGCCTTATTCCAGATCTTAGGGAGAAAGCATCAATTTTTCACTATTAAGTATGATATTACGTGTAGGTTTTTGTAAGTATTCTTTATTGAGTTGAGGAAGTTTCCCTTGATTCCTAGTTTGCTGAGAAATTTTATCAAAAGTGGGCACTGTATTTTTGTCAAATGCTTTTCTGCATCAATTGATATGATTATATGATTGTTCTCCTTTTACCTGTTAGGGTGGTGGCTTACTTTAATTGATGTTTGACTGTAGAACCAGATTTGCATATCTAGGACAAATCCCACTTGGTCCTGGTGTATAATTCTTTTTATACATTGTTGGATTTAATTTGCTAATGTTTGTGCATAATTTTTGATATTTGAAACATAGGCAATTATGTTATTTGTGAACAAAGACAATTTTATTGAAAATTTTTATTTATATTCATGAGAGATATTGGTCTGTAGCTTTCCTTTCTTGTGATGTCTTTCTATGTTTGGTGTTAGGGTGATCCTGGGCTTATGAAATAAGTTAAGAAATGTTTTCTTTGATTATGTTTTCTAAATGAGAACATGGAAAATTTGAATTATTTCTTCTTTAAATGTTGGATAGGATTCACCAGTGAAATTATCTGTGCTTGGTGATTTATTTTTTAAGAAAGTTATTAATTATTGATTCAATTAATTTTATGTACACAGGGCTATTCTGTTTGTCTATTTCTACTTGCATGAGTTTTGGTAGTTTGTATCTTTCAGTAAATTGCTCATTTCATCTAAATTATCAAAATTACATGCACCTTGGTAGAGTTATTTGTAGTATTTCTTTAATATCCTTTAAATGTCCATTGAATCAGTAGTGATGATCCCTGTTTCATTTCTGATATTAGCAACTTGTGTGTAACTCTCTCTCTCTCTCTCTCTCTCTTTCTCTCTCTTTTCTTGGTTAGTCTGGCTAGAAGTTTATCACTTTTATTTATCTTTTCAAAGAAAGCTTTTTGTTTCATTGCTTTTTTCTATTTCTTTCCTGTTTATATTTTCACTGATTTTTGCCTTAGTTTTTGTAATTTTTTTCCTTCTGTTTACTTTAGATCTACATTGTTTAAACTCTTTCTATAATTTCCTACAATGTAAGCTTAGGTTATAAATTTGATAGCCTTCTCCTTCTCTAATACGTACATTTAATACATACATTAAATGAAATTTACGTACATAAATTTCCCTCTAAGTACTACCTTTGTTGCATCTCATGAATTTTTTTTTTTTTTTTTTAAGATAGAGTCTTGCTCTGTTGCCTAGGCTAGAGTGCTGTGGCATCAGCCTAACTCACAGCAACCTTAAACTCCTGGCTCAAGTGATCCTCCTGCCTCAGCCTCCTGAGTAGTTGGGACTACAGGCATGCACCACCACGCCCGGCTAATTTTTTCTATTTTTAGTAGAGATAGAGTCTCATTCTTGCTCCGACTGGTCTCTAACTCCTGAGCTCAAGTGATCCTCCTGCCTAGGCCTCCCAGAGTACTGGGATTACAGGTGTGAGCCACTGCGCCCAGCCAACATCTCACAAATTTTGATAGATTGTATTTTAATTTTTACTTAGTTCAAAATATTTCTTGATTTATCTTGAGACTTCTTTGACACATGTGTTATTTGAAAGTTTGTTGTTCCAAATATTTGGGGGACTTTCCAAGTATCTTTCTAGCATTGATTTCTAGCTTAATTTCACTGTGGAATCATACTTTGTATGCTTTCTGTTCTGTTAAGCTTATTACGATGGATTTATGGGCAAAAATATGGTCTATCTTGGTGTATATTCTACGTGGAGCTTGAGAAGAATGTGCATTTTGCTACTGTTGGGTGGAGTAGTCTATAAATACCAATTGGGTCAAGGTGATTGATAACGCCATTTATGTCAAATATATCCTTAATTGATTTTTCTGCCTGCTTCATCTGTTAATTACTGACATGGAGGTATTCAAGTTTCTAGATATAATAGTGGATTTATCTGTTTTTATTTTCAGTTTTATCTGTTTTTGCTTCCAGTATTTTGATGCTGTGTTGCTAGCTGCATACACATTTAGGGTTGTTATATCTTCCTGAGAAGTTGACCCCTTCATCATCATATAATGCCTCTTCTTATCTCGGATAATTTTTCTACATCTGAAGTGTACTTGGTATGAAATTATGTAGCTGCCACAGTTTTCTTTTGATTAAGGTTCATATGATATGTTTTCCTCTACCCCTTTACTTTCAACCTGTCAGAGTCTCTATATTTAAAGTCTGTTTCTAATAGACCATTTATAGTTGGGTCTTGTTTTTTATCCATTCTTACAATTTCTGTCTTTTAGTGTAATCAGACCATTCACATTTGAAGCGATTATTGATATATGTTGATTAATATCAACCACATTTGTAACCAGTTTCCATTTGTTGCCAGAAACTTTTTTTCTGCCTCTCTGGTTTTAATCTAGCATTTAATATGATTATCTTCTCTTTTCTAAAACTTAAAAAAAAATTTTTAGTGGTTGCCGTAGAGTTTACAGTATAACGTTTTAAACTAATCAAGACCCTTTTTAAATAATACCGTAACGCTTCATGTGTGATGCAGGCATTTTGTAGCAGAGCATTCCCGGTTTCTCCCTCCCGTCTCTTGTGACGTTGCTGTTGTTCATTTCACCTGTCCATGTGCTGTAGTCACCCAATACAATGTTACTATTTGCTACTGAGTGAATTGTGTTCTTTCAAAATTTCATGGCTCGCGTGGTCCCTGTTGCCAATGACTCAGCTCTGCTGTTGAGTAACAAAAGAACAGACAGTAGGTAAATGAGCAGGCACGGCTATGTTTCAATAAAACTTTATTTATGGACACTGACATTTGAAATTCATTTAATTTCCACATGCCCAAAATATTCTTCTTCTTCTGATTTTTCCCTGATTATTTAAAAAAGATCATTATTAGCTTAACAGGTGTACAAGAGCAGGTGGCACGCAGGGTTTGTCCCACAAGCTGTAGCTGGCCCATGCCTGCCCTAAATCCCACCGAAACCAGTCCTAGGGTTAGAATGAGGACTAAGGCTGCATTTGAAAGGGTGCCGTGAGCTTCGAAAGCATTTAATAGAATAGTTGCAGAGAAATAATAATGATGATGATAATAATAGATAATTGTGGGACAGACACGGTGCAAGGACTTTATGTATAGGATCTCCCTCAGTTCTCCCCGCAGCCCCTAGAAGGGGTTATTATCAAATGTCCCTTTCACAGATGAGAAATAGGAAGCTCAGAGAGTCGCATGCTAAGTGACAGGGCAGAGAGTCAGGCTGTCTGCAAGGCCCCAGCCTGCTCCATTGTGTGGGGTGGGGGTGAGTGGGGGTGGGTTGGGGATGAAACTGACACGTGCGATCTGAAATCGGGGACAGATTCCCATCTTACATTGGAAGGATGGACGTACAGGCTTCTCCGGACTCGGAAGCTGGGCGTCCTGTCTTTCAGATGTCGCGGACTCTTTCTCTCCTCTTCCCGGCGACCCCGGGTCTGTGTGCCCACGCCGCTCACATCTTCAGGGCGGTCCGCCTCCTCCGAACGGCCAGCTCGGAGCCGGCCGGGGTGGGCTGGATGTGTGTCAGCGAGACGCAAACTGCCGGGTCTCCGAGCCTCTGCGCGCCGCCGTCGTGAGCTTGGGCGTAATGCGTCTTATTACTGTTAAATGATGGTTAGCCCCCGGAGCCGGGGAGCGTGTAATTTAGCATACAATGCAATTTAACGAAAGCATGCATCCTGGCTCCTTAGCCTGGGCAACAGCTTCCCGCTTTTGTACAAGGCGATTTGCACATTAAAGTAATTGCAGAAACTTATGAGGACGACAGGAAAGTTTACTCTTCCTCTTTACGGAGAAAACAAATGTGTTTTTCTGCAGACTCTGCCAAGGCTCGGTTTTAATGATTTCGCAGATGGAGCCGGCACATGTGAGCCTGCCGGGTGCAGCTGTCTGCTTTTTCCAGTCTGAGGGCTGTGACTGCCACCACGGCACAGGCGTCCCTTCCGGCCGCTCTGCTCTCCTAACCCACAAGGTCACTTGTCACTGAAGGTGGGGGGGGGCCCGTTTGGGTGGGGACAAGGCCAGAGGATGGGCGGTCGGCAAGGCTGGCTGTGTTCTCACTGTTACCCTGGCCTTGGGGTCGGAGCCCCGGATGTGCCCTGCCCCTGCTGGAGTGGGTGCCCCTGGGTGGCCCCTGACCCAGGTGGAGTGTCAAAGCAGGACCGCTGCTTGCCCCCAGTGTTTTGCTAACCACGTTCTCTGTCAGATAAACCACTGGAGGGCACCGGACAGCGGAGAGAGGACTGGGAATTTGCTTTTGATAATTCACGTGGCCGTGTGTGGGGCGCGGTGTCAACGCCATTACAAGTTGGCGCCTGTTTCCGGCTTTGCCTAGAGCAGCTAACAAGTTCAGCGCACGCGCAATTGTCGGTTGCCCTGTGGCGCGAGCATGCAAACGATGGGTCCTGCTATGGACCAATGCTTTGGTGGCTCGACAGCTGAGCGGCCTATCCCAGCTTAGGGGTTGTGCTTCTGGGGTATATAGCAGCCTGCGCGCTGCTGGGCTGGGTCTTCCGCATCATGTAAGTCTAAAGGGAACCCCATTAAAGCACTGTCAGAAGAACTCCAGTTGCCGCGTCTTCCTTGCTGGCGAGGCGGGCGCGACAGCCGTGCGGGTTTTCACCAGTTTGGCTCTATGTTCGACTCTTCTTTCCATTAATTGCTTTTTGGTTTGAAATAAACCAGCACTCAAAACTTAGGTGCATTCCTTCATTGACCCATCTTCAGTGTTGATAGTTTAGGGGAAAATAAAGCAAAAATTTAACAAGTTCAGGGCCTGGGTTTCTGAGAAATATGCTATTAAATGTTGTATTAGTTTGCTATTGCTGCTAAATCAAATTACCACAACCTTAATGGCTTAAAACTGCTTGAAACTGGTCAAAATCCAACTGCTTTCCCAGTTTCCAGAGGCCCCTGCACTCCCTGGCTGGTGGCCTCTTCCTCCCTCTTTAAAGCCTGCAGCGCCGCGTCTTCCAATCCCTGGCCCTCCTTGCCTCTTTCCCTCATAAGCTCCCGTGATTACTTACTCTGGACACCTGCGTAATCCCAGATGCTCCAGGGTAATCTCCCCATCTTTAACTTAATCCCATCTCAAAATCTCTTCTGCCATATAGAGAAACATGTGCACAGATTTTGTGGATTAGGGGGTGGACATCTTCTGGAGGCCGTTACTCTGTCTACCCCAAAGTGTTTTGCCTTAAATTCCCCTTTACTGGTGAGCTAGGGACATTTCGTAGGAACAAGCCCCTTGGTAGCAGGTGGAGTCATGAAAACAAAAGTACGCGATTAAAGTGTCTTTGGTGCAAGTAAGGGAACCCCGCTGGACCAGCTCACACAAAAGAGGGAAGTTTGTTATTCCTGAGATCCCAGGACCAGGGAGTTGACTCAGATGTGCGCGGCACGGCTCGGTTTTGGCGGCAGGTGCGGCTCCACGCAGCCACCCGGGGGCCAGGCGGCCACAGCAACTCTGCGTGGAGACCGGACGCTCATGGGCTTTCTCCGAAGGAGCAGCCTGTCCCAGCTCGGTGTCCACAAGGTGCAGGTCACGTGAAGCGACGTTTGGTCTTGAACACGAGGGGCACAGTCCCCACTGCTGGCTGCGGTTACTTCCAGGAAGGTCTATTTCCTCTTCAAGCTAACGAGCTCCTGGCGGTACAGCCAGATGGCTCACGGGGTGTCTCTTTGTTGGGGTGTCCACCTGTCCCGGTTTCCTGGGGACTGAGGAGGTCCCTGGGAGGCAGGGCTTGAAGTTTTAAGGCTGGGACAGTCCCAGGCAGACCAGGATGAGCTGGGCACGCTCCCGTTTGTTCAAATATGGATTTCCAGTAAGTGAGATGACTCTGACTCACACCCCGGAGTGAAGGAGAAACGGAGGGACTCCATGCACAGCCACACCCTTCCCTGCTGACACAGGCCGGCTTTGCGAATCTCACTGGTCAAACGCTTTTGTTTAACCTCTGGCCTCAGGCCCGAACCCAGTCTGAGACTCGGGTGGGTGAGTCAGTGGGTGGGCACCTGCACAGAGCTTTTACAAACATGTGCTCGCATCTCTTGTTTGAGAGATTTCAAAGTACAGACATCTAAGTTATCTTGAAAAATCAAGCGATCTGGCCGTGCTGGCCTGTACTTGCGTGTGGCGACAATCGTCCGGAGCCGCGTGGAGGTTTCCCACCGTAGACGGCCCCCGGGTTCCCGACACTCACCGCCATTTGCTGTTTCCTCCGGTGTCCAGCCCAGAGGCTGGGACGTCACCGGCCTGGCCGCCGAGGCAGCCGAGTTTGCAATTAGTGGGGTTTTGTTTCTTAGCTTTGACCCAATCAACCTTGGAAGAAGAGATCTCAGTCTTGGTTTCTTCTCAGGAAACACGGATCCCTTGGGGAACCTGTAGACTTCGGCCCCTGTCTTGGTTCCCAGGATGTACTTTGCTTTCATGGGGACAAAGAGGCCAGGAAAAGGCAGCAGCTGGGCAAGAGTTTAGACACCCTTTTCCTCTACTGATGTCCAGTCAATCGAGCCCACAGCCCGCTTCTGCCCACACCGTCCCGTGCGGCCAGCCCAGAGACCCTCAGCATTTCTGGGGAGCTCAAACCACGGTCATTCTCAGCGACAAGGGCTCTGCTGCTTTTCGGGCTTGTCTTGGAGAGTTCCAAGTTTTCATTTATCAGCCAGAGCGGAGGCCGAAGGGTTTGACGCTTCGAAAGCAGGACCCGGGGTTTGGATTGTGCTCTGAGTCTCACAGCGCGCGCTCTTCACCCCGAGTCAAAAGCAAGAGGAGGAAAGGGCAGGTAAATTTATTGGAGAAACACTAAGAAAATACTGTCCTAGTTTATCTCTGAAGGATGTGAGCTCGGCCCTTCTGCTAGTGCACAAGGCCGCTGCAACTTCTCCCGGCTCCAATTTACCCTTAAATGATCACAGTACCCAGGGAGCTCGTAAAACGCAGCGCTGAGGGTGATTTGCCGAGTGTGGGGTGGGGCGCACGGCCACCGGGGGCTCAGCACGGCCGCCGGGGGCTCAGCACGGTCCACGTGGTTTTGTGAAACACCTGTTTGCTGAACAAACATTTGCTGCGTGTCTACCAGGTGAGGCCAGGTTGCAGTGGCGTCCAGGGTGGGACCTTTCCCCGGCCGATGGCGAGGTAAGGACTGGGACGGGGGCCATCTACCAAGGAAACGTCCCCAGGAGACACCACTAAGGGAGGGGGAGCAGGACAGGGGGTGACTTTGGTGGCTCCCAGCCCCCACCTGGCCCCGCCTGGAGCCCTGGCGCCGAGCTATCTCCCATCAGACGAACCGTCACGCGGCCTTTCCCACTCTGGAGGCAGGTCCGGAGCCCCTTGGCCGGCTCAGGGCAGAAGCAGATTTGCTTTTCAAGGTGAGTCCTCGGGAGACGGGGTTGACCCAGTTTCCTCTGGGGAACGTGCTGTCCTTGGGCCAGTCACACCAGCCAGGATTCAGGGACCCGACTGGGGTGGAGGGGCAGAGGGGCGTGTGACGGCCCCACCTAGGGCAGGTGGGCCAAAGATGGGGAGGGGTGGGTCCCCCACAGGAGCCCAGACAGGAAAATGGGTGTGGTGACAGACACAGGGGACATGGGTGTGGACACAGACACAGGGGACATGAGTGTGACAACAGACACAGGGGACATGGGTGTGGCCACAGAGACAAGGAACATGGGTGTGGCCACAGACACAGGGGACATGGGTGTGACGACAGACACAGGGGACATGGGCGTGGCCACAGACACAGGGGACATGGGTGTGACGACAAACACAGGGGACATGGGCGTGGCTACAGACACAGGGGACATGGGTGTGGCTACAGACACGGGACATGGGCGTGGCCACAGACACAGGGGACATGGGTGTGAAGACAGACACAGGGGACATGGGTGTGACGACAGACACAGGGGACATGGGTGTGGCCACAGACACAGGGGACATGGGCGTGGCCACAGACACAGGGGACATGGGCGTGGCCACAGACACAGGGGACGTGGGTGTGGTGACAGACACAGGGGACGTGGGTGTGGACACAGACACAGGGGACATGGGTGTGGCCACAGACACAGGGGACATGGGTGTGAAGACAGACACAGGGGACATGGGTGTGGACACAGACACAGGGGCCTTCACATCATCAGGGGCTTTTGAGCGGGGGAGGAAGCAGTGCATTTCATTGGCACTTTGGGGAGCCCAGTTTGCGAGTTCAAGTCTTTTCAGACTGTAGGGGTGCCCCAGCTGGCCGTCCCTGGTCCCTGACTGGCACAGGTGCTGAGACACTCCTTTGTGGCTGGCGGGGGTTGGGGGTGGGGAGGTGGGGGTGGGGTGGGGGGGCCCGGCTTGCTGCTCGTCTGTGACTGAGTCATCCGTTCACCCTTTTCCCTGATCCCCGCCCTTCAGCATCAGACAGTGCTGTGACTTCTGACGGCTGTGCTGTGCAGTGACAGGCACTTGGTGACCGTCACCGCGCTTGGCCAGTGCTGTGGGCTCCCCAGACAGCCCCGATGAGGGAGAGAAAGCTGCACAGCGACCTCTCTGCTGCCTGGTGGGACGGTGCGTGCCGTTCACGTCTTGCAGCCCGCGGGCCGGGTTTCCCCAGAGCCGCTACGGTGGGGAGGTGGCGGCTGGGGAGGAGGCTTACTGCTCCTGTGGGAGCGAGCGCCCACGGGCATTTCCTCCTGTCCTTCACATCCACCCTGTGTGTGCCCGAACCACACCTGGATCTCCTTGGGGTTCCCTGTTTCGAGTGGGGCCGACCCCACCCATCTCCAGGGGGGCTGGGGGCCTGGCCTGAGCCCACCGGGTTTCATTCCCTCGCCACCTTGGTGGGATCCGGGACACCCGTGTGACCCAGTCCAGGCCAGGGAGAGGCCAGAACCGGGACTTTGGAGGGAGCAGTTGGGCAAGAAATAGCTCTTTTCCCTGGGCCTGGCCACCAGCACGTTGCTTTCCGCTGTTGGCACCTGCAGCTCGCATTTCAGACCTTTTGATGCGTCGGTAACGGATGGATTGGAAAGAGTCCCTTGGATTTCACGTTTTCAATGATCTCCAGTCAGTCATTTGATGTTCTGCTGTTTGAGACGGGGCGACTCTCTTCCAACCTTTTCCCGTTGCACAGAAATGACATTGCCCAGATGGTTTTTTTTGTCTGCATCGGCAACCTGAGCAACTCCTTCAAACTCTTCACTTCTTCACCTGTCACGGCTGCTCTACAATCGCAGCACGGACAGTCTTCGTTCATCACGCCCCCCCCCCCCCCCGACGCCGACGGGCTGGTTGTGGTCACCTTCCCCGGCCACCGAGCACACAGGTGGCTGCAGTGCAGAGGAGCCACCCAGCCCCTCCACTTGTGCTGGCGGCCACGTCCCGGTGACCCTGATGTCCATCTGTTTGTCCTCTGTGCCTTTGCAAGGGCCAGGCCATTCTTTATCGCTGTGGGTGTGCCCCGGTTTTGTCGGATGATCGTCTTTCTTCTCCCCGGCCCCAAAGCAACAGTCACAACATCACACCTGGAAGCCTCAGGGCTCAGACATCCGCACCCAATTTTAAGTCCTTGGCATTGGAGCAAGGTAGGCGAGGGCCAGAGAGTGGACGCCGGACTGGCCCACAAAAGGTGGTCACAGCACTGCTGCGGGCTGACAGGTTCGGTGGCGGGCTGGCGGGGTGAGTGGGGGGCAGGTGTCCAGGACAACGAGTCCTGTCTGCCACTTCCAAATCCCTGCCCCCACACCCCTCCCATGGCACCCAGCTGCCCACACTATTTTATTTTCCAGAACGGTCTTTGTTATTCTCAAGCATTTGTTTTCCCAGAAAAATGTTATGCCTGCTTGTTAAGCCCTGCCTGTCTCCGGCCCCCTGAGCTCACTGATACGGTGATTGGAATGATATCCAGTTCACCCATCCATCTGGGAAGCGCTGGTATGTTCGCGAATATTGAGTCTCCCCATCCAGGAACATGGTTTGTCTCTTCCTAGGTCTCCCAGAATGTTCTTCTTAAGTAAAACTTAGTCATTTTCTTTTCTATAGATTTTTGGAGTTATTCTATAGTTTACTTCTAGATATTTTATGGTTTTTGTTTTCTTAAAAAAAAATCAACTGTGTTGCTTCTTGGCCTTTTAACTAAGATCAAGTGTAAAAAAATCGATCGTGGTGAGACTATTTATATGTTTAAATTAAACTTTCCATTTGTGTGTCTACTTCATTTGCCTTTCAAAGAGCAAGCTCTTGAATATATTTATAAATTCTGTGTTTTGTTCTGTGTTCTAATATCTTAACTTTTTATTTTATCTCTATTAATTCCCTCCTTCTGGTCTCTTTGGTCTATTTCATTCTTTTTTTAGTTCTTGCTTTGACTGCTTCCTTCATTTAGTTTAGCTATTTGTTTTTCAAATATGAAAACATTTCAATCTCTTGTTGTTTTTTTTTTTTTTCCTCCAAGTTCAGACTTGGCCATATCCCATACATTTTTATGTGGATTGTTATTGCTTCTGTCTGTTTTTATAAATAATTTTGAATTTCAGTTTTGATTTCTTCTTTGGAGTCATTTCATAAGGTGATTTTTAATTTCTAGCAGGTTGGAGCTGTTTTGTTTAAACTTTTGCTGTAAGGTCAGAGAATGTTACATTGTCTATGTGGTTTCTACATTTACAATGTATTAAAAGTTTTCTTTCAACCAAGTGTGTATGATGGACCTTCGTAGACATTCAAGAAAGTTTGAAAAAAAATGCGTGTTCTCTATTTTAGGGACACAGAATCGAATATGTGTCTATTTGTCATGCATTTAAAACATGTTAATTTTGAGCATTAGGCAATGAGTGCACAAAAACTGAGCAAGACATGGTATGAGAGCCCCAGGGCTTAAATTCTAGTGCAGGCGGTTAAGCAGATAGTTACAAACACTGACCACAAATGTTGTACTGAGACAAGTAGCGTCTCAGGTAGAGCCCTTGAGGCACCCTGTCAAGTTTTCTTCAGGAAGAAACATTTAAGCTTAATGACATTTCACATCTGTTTGCTTCCTAGGTTTTAGTACTGCGTTACTTAATGTATCAAGTCACTTAATGCATATACCTCTTTGTTTATACTTTGAGTTCTATTGCTACTATCACTAATAGTCCGTCCCATGCCTATTTCTTTGAGTTTGCCACACGCTATACACGTATGTGGATGTATCTTTACATATCACTTTCGTATATCTTGGTATATTTAGTCTTAAGGGAGGAGTATTTGATTTTAAGAATGTCTCTTGTAAGCAGTTTGTTAGCAGATACTTTCTGAACCCGACGGAAATGACTTTAAGTGCCCTTCCTTCTCGCAACAGGAAAAATGGCAACTTGAGCCATTTAGATGAATGTTTAAAGAAATTATTAATTTTAGAGTAGCCGGTCACTTGCCATATGCCGGTTGCTGTTTCGAGCATGTTACATAAGTTGAATATCATTTGATTCTTGAGGCAGTCCTCTGAGGTAGGAACTATTACCACACCCATTTTGCAGGTGGAGAAACCAAGGCACAGAGAAGCTAGCCAGCTTGTGCTGGGTCTCACAGCTTGGCCCTGGCCCTGGAACGCATGCGTGCAGCTCTGCGGCACACTCCTTCTCTGTTCCCCTGGAGTGGCCGGGAAGCCGAGGCCACAGCGCTCAAGACGGGTGAGGGTCAGGTGTCATGGGCGGTGGTCTTGGTCTTCCCCGGCCCGAGGTGGATGCTGGGTGTCAGTGCTAAGACTAGGTCACCCTGGAGCCAGGGGCTCTGCTCCCCCTGTCCTTGGACGTCCTGCCTCCTCCTGCTGTGTTGGCCCCACAGAGGACGTACTTGGGGGGCTGTCTGGGATTCGGGGGGCGTGCTGTGAGTCATGCGCCGTGAGGGGCGGACCGGTCAGTGCATGGCTCCCGTTGAGTCCCCTCCCGCCTTCTTCCCTGCAGACATTCTGGGAGCAGCCCAGGAAGACAAGCGGGCCCTTCAGGGTGGGGACAGAGGGCCCTTTCATGCCTGCCCTGGTTGGGGCCGTGGGAGGGTCAGAGCTGAGACGAGGACGGTCCGGGTGGCCAGCGGGGTGGCCGGGGGAGCGAGGTGGACCAGGAGTCCCGGCCCCAGGCAGGGCACGTTGGCGGGCAGCCCGTGCGCACAGAGACCCCGGATGCCTGCGCACCACGGGGACACGCGGGGCTCGGCTCTCGTTTGGGGGATGCTGGCTGACCCTTTTTACTCTGGAACACGACAGCAGTAAAATGACTTCAGCGTGTCACCTCCCTCCCCCCCCCTCAGGCAAAAGGAATTTTGCAGCTCGTGCGGTTGGCCAACCAGCATGAATTTTTGGTAAGAATAAACAAGAGCCCAGAGCGGAGGGTAACGAACCCTTCAGTGGGGGAGGATGGGAATCCGAGAAGCCACGGTTTCCCAGAATTCTTTTCTGGGGTCACCGCTGTGCTGTGTGTTTTCAATTACGGATCTTGGTGAGGGGTACGGACAGCAGCTTATTTCACGTGGTTCCGGCGCAGGACCTGGGAAGCAGAAAACAATGTAGCCTAACGGGTTCCCTCTTGACAAAGATCCCCTGTTCTTAGTGGCCCACCAGCTGTCTGGGCAAACAGGAGGGCCTGACCTTCTCCGCTGGCCTGGAACTGGCCCAGGAGGAAGAGCCAATCTGAGAGAAGTCCCCGAGATGAGAACGGCTGCTTGGGACTGTGCAAAGCACATCCGGGGAGGATGCATTGGCTGTGGGTTGCGGGGAATCTGCCCGCCCTGGGCTGCTCATATGGCAAGACCACAGGTTGGGGGCAGGTTGTCGGTTCTGGGCTCAGCTGTCTAGCATGTCCTTGGGGATCCCACCTCGCTCTCTTTCTGTCTCACCGTGCTTAGCACATTGATTTTCCTTCCCCATGCTTGCTGCCTCATGGTCACATGATGGTGGCCATAGCTCCAGGTATCACATCTGAGTTCAAAGTAGGAAGAAAGGGGAAGAGTTGTGCTAGCCACATTCCTTACTTATCAGAAAAGCAACAGCTCTCCCAGAAGAGTGGCCATCAGACCTCCACTCGGAACCCAGTCACGTGGCCACTCCTCCCTTCAAGGAAGGCTGGGAAAGCGGGAAGCAGGATTTCCAGATCGGCTGGGACGGCGCGTGACTCACAGCTGGGCCGTGGCCGCCCAAACCCAGCTTGGGGTCTGCTCTCAAGCAAGGAGGAAGACGGACGTCGGGCAGGAAGCTGACTGTCCCCCCATCCGCGGCAGGTCCCCAGCGGCAAACTCTCACAGTCCGGAGAAATTGGATTGGCGCTGGCACTGCGCTTCCCTGGTGGAATGGGCTCCGCTTGCACGTCAACGCCGACGGGTCTGGACCAGCTGGAAGGGTCTAGACCAGCTCCGTGCACAGAGCACTGTGCCCGGTATCACATCTGAGTTTTTTTGCTTGGTACCACACGAGCCAAGCAGGAGCCACGGTTGGTCACTAAGTGCTCCTGTGCCAGGCACTGGGCATTACAGCGTGATTTCATTTTCTCAAGGACCCTGTGATGTGGGAACTGTTATTATTGTCACCGTGAAAGTGAGGAGACTCAGGATGTTCAGAATAACTTGCCCAGGGTCAAATCAATCGCAAGAGCTGGATCCAGGATCAGGGTTTGCTTCCCGAGCGGGCTCTGAACCGCTGGGTCCCGGCCTCTCCCCCCAGGGGACTCCGTCCCCATTCGGTCCCCTCTGGTCTGGGGGGGAGCGCAGGACACCAGACGTGGGGCCGTAACGACGCCCCTCACTTCCCTACTGGGTGGCGGGTGTCTCCACCATGGTGACAAGCTCGTTGGTGTCTGGAATTCCTGGTTTAGTGTCTGCGTCCCCCACGGACATGCAAGCTCTCTCTGTCCCGCTCGCTGTTGTGTCTCCCAGAAAGCAAACCGAGCTTCGAAACGGGAGCGCCAAACTGGCGTCACACCCCAGCCGCTGCAGAACGCAGATGTCCGTTTGCAACCGAGCTGGGTCACACACCGCCCGTAGTGAGCTCCGGGGTGAAAGGCAACAGGGATGTTTACGGAGTGTAACGCAGTGTGATGGGCCCCTGGTGCAACCGTGGGCCGGCCAGCTGGGAAGGAGGAGATCAGGGTGAATACTAACACATTAATAATAATTAATAATTAGCTTTAGATCGGGTTGCCTGGTTGGAGTTCTGCGCCCTGGCCAGGAGGGGGCAGCACTTGAGAATGCCGCTCCCAGGCCTGGCTGGCTGTCCTGGGGGGCGGGGGCCTTTGCGGTCAGGCTGGGACCCTTCCGCCTGGGGGTGTCTCTCCTTTCACTACAGAACAGCCACGCACTGGGATCCTTAGAGTGAATTCTCACGGCAGGTAAAGGCCAAAGAAAAGGCGCTGGGGTTTGATTAGAAGGAATCCAGGAAGGCTACATGGAGGAGGTGGATTGCAGTCTGGGTGGCTGCGCCTCAGCGATTCAATTCACGTGCATTGAGTGCCTACTGAATGCCAGATACTTCCCCAGGTGCAGAGGCATTAGATGGGGCCCCTGGAACGGGCACAGTTTGGGGGGTGAAGAGGGTGCTCACTTGGCTAAAATGTAAGGTAGAAACGGAGGAAGATGACGAAGAAAGGCAACAAGTTCAGATTTATTCTCACCGATGGGACCTGGAGAGACATCGCAGAAAAGGAAGGATTTGACTCGGAACCTAAGGAAAGGGCGGCGCCGATCGGGGCGGTCTGAGGGGCCTCACCCGAGCTTTCTCCACCTGAGCTGAGAGGGAATGCAAGAAAAGCACTTACAGCTCGGTGTGTGTGTGTGTGCGGGTGTCTGCACACATGTGTGTGCGTGCATGTGTGTGTGCCTGTGTGTGTGTTTGCATGTTCATGTGCACATGTGAGTGAGAGAGACTCGCAGAGTGGCTAAGAACGCAAACTTCAGTATCAGGCAGATCCGAGTTCGAGTCTCACCCTGGTCATTTCTGTGCCATCTTGAAACTACTTAACGTTTTTGAGTTTTAAGTTTTCTCCTCTACCAAATGGCCACCCTACTTGTACTTAAAGCATGGGTTGTTCTGTAGGGAAGTTACGTCAATAAAGAAAAAAATTATTAATATCTTGGGACTGAACTTCCAAACCATTTGTAACCCGGGAGGAGAGAAGTAAAGGCATTCACTCATTCAGCACATGTTTATAAAGCACCTACTACGTGCCAGGCCCTACGGCTATGACAGGCTGTGAAAAAGAGAAATATTCCTGCCCTCAGGAAGCTAACGTGGAGAGAAAGTAAACAAAAGGAGGCGAGTTCCAGCAGGCCAGCGGGCATGAGTTTTGTAGAGGGAATAAATCAGGGAAGAGGGTGGGAAGAGTGACAGTTTAGAGGAGGAGGGCCGAGCGTTTAAACAGTTCACTCAGGGAAGCTGCCAGAGGGCTTGCCGTGGAGGGTGGAAAGAAGTAAATCTTTAAACATTTTTGATAGCAACAGAGAAGTACAGGTTTCGATGTACTTAGCGCAGCCTGTGCCGGCAAGTGGCCTTCGACCTTCCAAGGTCCAAGAGGAACGTGGGGGGAGGAAGGGAAAACTTACTTCCATAAAATAAAAAAAATTATAGTAAATAGAAAATAAAATTACATGGCAAATATATGTTATTAAAAAGGTGGAGAGCCAAAGTTTCTGAGAGTGGATTTAGAAAGCCAAAGCCAACTATACACTGTTAACAAGAGCGTTCCCCCTAGTAAAATGACAGGGAGAGGTTACTGACAGCCAGATTAGCCCAGAGACGGGGCAAGGTTATTCGCATCCGATTAGGCAGAACCGAAGCCACAGGCGGAAGCAGGAAGCAGAGGAGTGCCGCAGACCGACAAACTCCGTGACCCTCTGGGAAGACGTAACAGACGTGAATCCTAACCTGCCAAGCATTTCACGGAGTGCGAAGACTCCAATTCTAGATTTCGACAAGGCCGTGCTCCCAGCAATAGACTCCGGCTGTCCCCTCTCACCGTTCGATAGATCGCCTGGACAAATGAGCAGGAAAGGGATTTCAGCAACAGAATTAACGAGCTTGATTAAATATTCATACGACTTTGTTCCAAAGAAGCCCACTCTTCTCCTTGGCCCAAGGAACATTCTTTAGGTGAATCACGCAATGCACTTGGCTCTCTCGTGGAGCTCTTTACCGCGGCGGGCAGAAACCCTGACTCCGACAGGTTGGAACAGGAGGAAGGGTCTGAGCCCGCATGCGGGAGGTGGGGACGGGAGGTGGGGACGGGCGCCAGGGGGCTGGTTCAAAGGCGTCTCCCTGCTCCGCCGTGCAGGGCCCTGCGGGCTGCTGTGGCAGGGCCGGGCCACTGAGGTGGGAGGCGCCTAGTGCCCCTGCACGGGGAGAGAGGGAGGAGTTTCTCCTCCAACCACAGAGCAAAAGTCCTTCCCGAGCTCGGATGTCACGCGCCAGCCTTAGAACCGAGAGCCTGCGCAGGTGGGCTCACACCGCGCCCTCAGGCCGAGCCCACCGCCCACCCGGCCCCAGGCTGGGATGGGGTCGGCTCCCCAGGGCTGTGTGGGGACAGAGGGGTCCCCTGGCCGGGGAGGAGGGGAGAGGGATGCTGAGTAGGAACCAACAGAGTCCGGGAAGAAAACGCTAATAAATTCCAGAAAGGAGCTCACTCACGGGCCACGGTCTCTGCCGATAATGTTTTATGATATTTGTAAGGAAAGTAGATTTTGGAAATTGAAGTGTATCTTCTATGCCATAAAGTACAGGGTGTTAAGTGTTCCCCTTGGTGCATTTACACACGTGTACAACCACCCAGAACACCCCTGGAGTTTCCTGGTAGTGCCCCGACCCAGAGACGAGCGCTGTTCTGTTCTGGCTGTCACCGCCGTAGGTGAGCTTCGTCTGCCCTGAACTCTGCACGGGTGGAGTTGCACAGCCTGTCGTCGGTCGAGTCTGTCTTCTTTGCTCAGCATCATGTTGGTAGCATTCACACATGCTGTTGTGTCTCTCAGTCTCATTCCTAGTTACTGTTGCATAATAATCCTTTGTGGGAATCTACCACGATCTAATCATCCTTTCTCTCACTGATGGATAATTTCACTGGGAAATTTTAAACATAATCTTCTAAACCATTTTTAGGTCAAGGAGCAAATGAAAACTTAAATTTTAGCTTATTTAGATATTAATATAACAGCGACATCTTGGATGTAGCCAAAGCCATATTCAGAGGAAAATCCATAGCCTAAAATGCTTTTATTATTCAAAGAAAGAATGAAGAGATATGAGTGACTAATAACTAAACTAAAGAATATAGTAAAGAAATAATAATACAAATAAGAAAACAAAGCTGTATTATTAGAGATTGAAACAGAAATTCACTAGGAAAAAACCCCAAAGTTTATAAGTAAAATAAAGAGTTGGTTATTTCAGAAATTGCACACAGTAGTGAGTGCCTGTAGTTCCAGCTACTCAGGAGGCTGAGGTGGGAGGACTCAGCCTGGGCAACATAGCAAGACACCTGCCTATAAAAAAAAAAAGGAGGAAAAAAAGAAAAAAGAGATTCATTATTTCAAAAGACAAATACAATAGACAACCACCTTCTAAACTTATACAATTAAAAGAGTAAAACAAATATTTACAACGTAAAAAATGAGAAAGGATATACGATCACAGATATGGACAATATTTTTTAAAATTATAAAAGAATATTTAAAAATCTAGGGAAACGACAAGTGGCTTTTTCAAAAATTATACGATACAAAAGTCAAGAAGACTTAAAAAAAAAATTCCTGAATACACCAACAACCATAGAAGTGAAGTAAAAATTTATCAAAGATTTATCATACAAAATTCTTTAAGTGAATTTGATTATACATGGATTCAAACTAACTTTCAAAGAAGAGGTAATTTCATTTAAACTTTATCAGACAATTAAAAAAATCTCTTAAATTAATTTTATGATGTTGACAAACTCTGGACACCCAACTTTGATAAACTGGCTTAAAACAGAACTGTGTGGGCCACAGGAGGGCCGGCAGGGACCAAGTTCTGGCCCAAGCTGACCGGACCTGACTTTTCAAAGGAGGCCAAGAATGATATGTTTGTGTGTTATTTCCCAATTTTTTTTATGCCAGAAATAAATTCATATTTTTTTTTAACATCCAACATGGACCAAACTAAATTTGCTGATTGGATTTGGCCATTAGTCTGTAACCTTTATTATAAGAGAGACTTGGGCCCATGATTTGAAATGAGGACTCAAAAGAGGAAAGCACATCTTTTTGCTGTAAGCTTCAGTTTCTCAGAAAGTCTAACTCTGCACTGTTTAATGCAAATATAATGTGAGCCACACGTGTAATTTTAAATTTTCTAATAGCTATGTTAAAAAAATTAGAATTATGTAAAATTAACTTGGAAAATGTTTTCGTATACCCAGAATGTGATCATTTCAACATATAATAAACTTAAAAATTATTGATGAAATGGTTCACATTAGTTTTGCTTTGTTTTAAATCTTTGGAATCCAGTGTGTGAATTTTATAGCACATTCACATTCAGTTGCTAAGTTTTCATCAGAAATAGTAGATCATTATTTAGATTTTGTAAAGTTTACAGTTGAAAAGGTAGATTCCCATAGTCATATTGTTCCAAACACATTTAAAAGTTTTCTAATAACTGAATTGTACATAAAAAAGGCATTTCCCTTTAACATTCCCCTCCATGTTGACAAAACTAGTCCATTCTTTTTTTAGAGAAAGTGATTTGACTTTGAAACAAAAGCATATTAGTTTCAAAACTGTAAAAGCCAAGTAAATTCACTAACTCTTGTGTTATCTCAGTATTATTAACACTGAATGCAAGGGGGCATCACATCAGTGGAAAAGCAAACTCTAAATTTATCAGTATGGACAAAGTACTCTTCAAGTTTTTCTTGCAGCCAATTTACATAGTGCTGTCAATTACAATTAAAATCTGCATATTGATTCATGTTGGGAAAAGTGTAAAAATCATTGTTATTGATTTGTATTATGAACGGTTTAAACTTTGACATAAATTCTACCTATCGAGCTAGATCACTGCTAAGCTCTTCCTTTCTTTGGTGCTCTTGCGTATGATGCATGATAGCAGTGAGCAAGCTTTGACTCAAACTGCCGGTTTTCTGTCTTTGATCGAACATTTGGCAAGTAGATCTTTTGTTTCAAAGAAATCTTGAACTGGAGTCAACACGAAAGTAAATCTTTGTAAAACTCTTTCATGACTCAGCCAATGAGCAAAGAACACAAGATCATTAAACTCATTGTCTTCTACTTTCAGCCGCTCTATAAAGTCATGATGATTCATAGCATTTGCACGTAAATACTAAATGATTTTAACCACTGTATCCATGACAGTTTTCACAGCCTGCTCCAGAAAACTGAACAAAAATATTTTTAACGTATATCATACAGTGGAAAAAAGCATTCAGGGAAACACGGAACTCTTAATGTTCTGGCATATCTGGATTTTTGATCTAACATAGCTGAAACATCATCTGTCGTGATAGAAACTAGTGTTCTCATTTCTAGCCGAGATTCTTCTTGGACAGATGTAGAAGATTCAAAATTATCTATGCCATGAGTTTGATGTTTTAGGCCATGAATGGACACCTCTTTGTAAATTTCAAAACCCTTTGAATTAACAAAATGTACTCAAAGTATTAATTGGGCAGCGACTTATCTGAAAACGAAGTATTTTTTTTTTTTTTTTGCTGGTTTAAATGAAGATCTTATGCTTTTTGAGGTATATCTAGAATTTTGGTCTTTTCCTTACATTCTAATAACATTTTTGTAACTGAAATAATTTTTAAAAACTTTCTCTACCTAAACATGTTTTCCTTTTCCTGTGCAAGCATTCTAGCCATTTTATTGCTGGCCAGAGTTACAACCTGGCCCCTTAAAATTCATTAAAATATTTTTTATTGGACATTTCATTCTAATTTTACTTGACTTACTTCGTTGATTCTTTTTGACTATTGAGAGTAAGTTTCTTTTCAAATATATTACATATTTGATAAGAATGTCTGTTATTATTGTTCATTTTATTATCTTTAGCCCAACGGATAAAAAGCTTTCTGTTTTTCCCTGCGGCAGCAAACTGCACTCACCACCCACCGTCAGCTCTGACGTGGGGGGCTCTCTCGACTGTCGCCTCCCCACTCGATCCCGTGCCAGTACCATGCCTCCATTTTACATCTAAAACTTTGTCCATACTTGCCTTTTTAAACTAGAAAAGCAGTTTAGTTGTATTAAAATTAAAACAATAAAAGTTCAATTGAATTACATAGATAACACTATAACTTGTAGTAGTGTGTTTCCCCGATAATTAGACAGGGTCTTATATTTATTTTTCCTTAAGAAGACACCCTAGGGCTTATTTTCAGGGCATGTGTTATTTTTTTTAAGTACGGTACAACCATCTACATTTATTCAAATAGAGTGAAGTCGTCTTCTTCTGGAACATCATCATAGCTCTCCAAACCCCGAATTCCATCCTGAATTTCTTGTGACTCTGTTTCCTTTAGAACCATCGGCCCCGATCTCTCATGCTGAGCCATAGAGCTCTCGCGGGGCAGGTGAGAAGGGCTGCTCGTCTTCTTTCCCGCTCCGCCACGACACGCATGGGTTGTGCAGATGCGCTGCGTGGCCACGCCCGTCACTAGGTCTCATTTTCGGGGTAGGGCTTCTATTGTGCAAATGCTTAGGAATCCTGCTAGGGCTTATTTTACAGGTAGGTCTTATTTTCGGGGAAACGCAGTACTCTCGCCCCACACCTGCACAACGCAGAGTCGCACTGATTTGATGCAAAGGTTAAAGTGAACTGCAGTGTGGTAGCCAGGATAATGGCCCCCAAAAGTGTCCAGGTCCTAAGCCCTGGGACCTGCGAACGTTCCCTGATGTGGCGAAAGGGAATTCAGGTTGCAGATTCAGTTAAAGTTGCCCATCAACTGAGCTTGAAATGGGGAGATGACTCTGGCTTATCAGGGTGGCCCCAGTGGAATCATGACGGTCCTTAAAAGTGGAAGCCGCGGCAGAACAGTGAGAGAGATGCGTGTTGCTGCCCCGCAGGAGGAGGAAGGGGCCTGCAGGGGCGGGCAGGCGGGAAGGGATTCTGCCAGGAGCCTCGGGGCAGGAGCTCAGCCCTGCCCACACCTGCATTCTGCCCTGTGAGCCGTGAGCCGCGAGCCGTGAGCCGCTGCAGACCTCTGCCCTGCGGACCGGGGGATAAAGCATTGGTGTTGTTTTAAGCTACAAGGTTTCTGGTAATTTATGACTGTAGCAATAGAAAACCAGTACAATCGTTCTACAAGACAATAAAGTTGTCTTCAAGGACAAATATTTTGCTGCTCAGGTTTAAAGTTTAAGTTTATTAAACTTAAATGAAATAAAAAAAAAATCTGTTCCTTAGTTGCACTAGAAGCTTGATCACGGTAACAGCCCGGGCCCGCTGCGTGCTGCACCCCGGTGGTGCGGGGTCTGAGACGGGAAGGTGGGCTATAGGGGGGCCGTCCCTGCCTGGCCGGGGGACTGTCTGCTTGGGCGCGTGTGCCCTGTGTTTTAGCTGCACAAGTTTCGAGGTCGTGGTCCGAATGTTGAGCTCCCTTTCAGGGTCGCTCTGGGAGGGGCCCCTCTGTTTGGAAATGCTGCCTGCTGGTTGGGGAGGTGTGAGGGGATCTTAGGAGAGCTTTTGTCTCTGTCTTTGTGTCTTGGTGCTGAGACCCAAGACAAAGCTTGTGGTTGCTGAGCAAACCTCTGATCCCGAGGATTTCCTGTGAACTTTTCCAGAGCCTGAATCCGCTCCAAGCAGGATGTCTGGAGGGGCTGGTGAGCAACATGCTCTCTGTTGGTTCTGTGCCACCTCCCTGGGGTGTAACTGGCTGGCGGGGAGCCCCCGCCTCCCAAAGCCCCACCCAGGCCACGCTTGAGCCTCGGTGGAGTCTGCGGGAGGTTTTTGAGTCAAGGCAGCTGCAGGAATTGCAGAAACTAGGGACTGCCAGAAAAATGAACCGAGAGGGGCTTGGGGCAGGGGATGCATGGGCCAGGGATGAGTCACTGCCAGCCGTGGGGCTTGCTCCTCTGTCTGTGATCAAAGAAAACGTCCAAGGCAAGGGCCGGCTCAGAGCTTGCCCTCGAGGGGCCGGGCCCAGGGACGGGTGGGGTGTGGGAAAGGACTTTGGAGTTTTGGAGGAAACGACTCCAGGGCTCCTTTTGAAGTTCTTCCCAGCAGAAATCTCAGGGGGATCTGCCCTCCCCTCCCTCTGCCCCGGCCCCAGGCCGGCCCCTCCCCGCCCTCCCTCCCTCTCTCTGCCTTCTCCTAGTTCTACTCCCTCTCCTGTCTTGTCTTCCCGACGGGGGGCTTTGCCGCTGGTGAAATGGCACAGAATGAAACTGGGAACGAGGATCCACTCATTCTACTTCTGCCTAAAATTTCAAGCAACATATGTTTGTTGAAAACCTCCGAAAAAAATAAGCGTAAAAGGAAAATAAAAGCCACCTGTAATTGCCTAATTAGGGGAAAACACTACGAACATGGTGGTGTGTTTCTTTCAAGTGTTTGTCGTGTGTGTGTGTGTGTGTGTGTGTGTGTGTGTGTGTGTGTAGCTGGGAAGTGTGTTTATAAAACTGGAGATCTCTGAGTAGTTTTATATCCCACTTTTTTCCTGTGACGTATCATAGACTTTACTCACATTATTTAAGAGTTTTTCAAAAACCTAATAGTTAATTGCTGGGATGTTTTCTATCCTGTGGATGCACTATTATTTCCTCGGCTATATAGCTTCTAGCTTCCCCCAGACCCCCCACCCCCACTAGGGATTGCCAGTTGCCTGCCCAAGATCTATCTTCATCATTTTCTCTAGTAGAAGAACACCGATCTTACTGAAGACGGCAGTGTGCCTATTTAAGACTCTATTTCCCAGCCTCTTTTGCAGCTATGGGTGGCCAATGAGATAAAGGTAGAAGTTATTTGTTTGTTATTCTGGGAAAGCATGTTAAGAGGGTATCTTCATCCCTTTTTTGGACATGGAATGCAGATGATGTGGCTGGAGCCCCAGCAGCCATCTTGGACCATAAGACAACCTTGAGGAAGAAAGCTCTGCACTGAGGATGGGGAAACAGAAGGACAGAAGGCACTTGGGTCCCAGGACACCATGCAGTCTCCACACCAGCCCAACCATCTCTCTCAGGATTTATGTACAAGATAAACAAACTTCCACATTGCTTACTTCCCATGTCTCACTAGTAGCTGAGTATAATTCCTACGACAGATTGATTCACTCAATCAGACAGTATTCACTGAGCGACTGCTATGTACCAGTTCCCACTGATGTGGCAGCATGCCAGTGAACAAAACATAGAACAATCCCTGTCCTTGGGGGGCTGACACTGGAGTGGAGAGAGACAGATCATACTGAAAGCAAACGTAAAGTGTCTAGTCTGTTCGACCATGATACAAATTGTGTAGGGCAAGGGAATGTCCATGTCACTGTGGGGCTGGGGTGGTGTTGGAATTCTAGGTAAGTGGCCAGAGGAAGCCACACTGAGACAGCAGGTCTCTTCCCTACAAATGCAAAATGGTAGCTTTTATAGTGTTTTAGCTCTTTCACCTTTTTAAAGATAGAAATTAGTTGCTAATTGGATTTGTAGAAGATAATAAAGGCTCTTCTCTCGAGGATGGTCTCTGACATCATAGCACATCATTTGAGCTCTTTCAGTTGCAATCGAAAGAAACCCAACTCCAGTAGGCTTATGGAAACAAGGGGACCTTTTGACTCACAAAATAAAAATGTCCAGGGCGTGGTCCAGGCATGGCTGCATCCAGGTGCTCTGAAATGTCACCATGTTGTCTATTTGCTCTAGTGACAGTTTCTTTGGCTGTGCAGCTTTTTAATTTGATCAGGTCCCATTTATTTATTTTTGTTGTTGCTGTGATTGCTTTTGGGGTCTTCTTCACAAATTCTTTGCTTAAGCTGATGTCTAAAAGTTTTTCCAACATTCTCTTCTAGAATTCTTACATTTCCTGCCTTAGGTTTAAATCTGTTATTCATCATGAGTTGATTTTTTTTGAGTGGTGAGAGGTGTGGATCCTGTTTCGGCCTTCTAACTGTGGCTATCCAATTTTCCCAGCACCATTTATTGAATAGGGATTCTTTTCCCCAGTGTACATTCTTGTCTACTTTGTCAAAGATCAGATGGCTATATGCAGATGGTTTTATATCTGAGTTCCATTGGTCTATGTCTTTGTTCTTGTGCGATTACCATGCTGTTTTGGTTACTATAGCCTTGTAGTATAGCTTGAAGTCTGGTAGACTGATGCCTCCCAATTTGTTATTTTTGCTTAAGGTTGCTTGGCTGTACGGGGTCTTCGCTGGTTCCATATGAAGCCTAGAATTATGTTTTCTAGATCCGTGAAAAGGCAAAATATGTAACCTAAACTTTTGCACCCCCATAAAATTTAGAAATTAAAGAAAAATTAAATGTCACTTGAAAAATAAATACATAAATAAAAAGAAACATCAGCAGGAGCCTACCCGCCCCCAGCCCATTCTGCTCGCTCAGTCTGTGTGGGATCTACTTGCAGCCCTCGACCCCACCCAGCTTGGGGGGCAGGTTGGGCTCCTGCTGGTAAGGACAACATTCAGGTGGCTCAAGCGCCTCTTTCCCGGCAGCCATGGCAAATGTCCCAGGGCTCACTCTCATTGGACTGGGTCAGGTCATGTGCCTATTCTTGGACCAATCACTGAGGGCGCTGAGGTCAGAGCAAGCGATGGTGGGGGCAGGTGCTGGCGGATCCCTCCGAACCTGGAGGAGCGTCTCAATCCCAGAGACTTCACGCTGGGGAGGGTCCTCACCCGGCGGGAACCCCAGGAGCTCTTGCCAGAAGAAGGAGCGAAGGATGCTGGGCAGGAACCGCAGACAGCCGCACGCCAGCGGCCCCTTGCCCGGCCTCACGGCCCGGGCCTGCAGCCCCCCAGCCCTTGGGCAAAGTCAAACTCATTTCTTCTTCTGGTAAGCTGCCTTTTTGCCTGGCGATGGTTTCCTCCCGTGTTACAAACGAACAGCCAAATGTATAAAGGCCATAAATTATAAACAAGCAGTTGAAATGAGGCGAGTGATGGCAATGAGTGAAATCTAATTAAGCACTTTGAGATCTAAGTGATATCGTTATTAAAGTGCCGCATGGACGGAGCGCTGGATCGGGTTCTCGTCTGCTCTGGGAGGCAGCTGGAAGCGGGCTCCGTGCTGACTGACAGCGCGATCAATTCCCTTCTGCAGGGGGAGATAAAGTGCAGTTCCATTTAAGGGGCGGGTTAACGACGAGGTTTTGCCCTCACAAACCACCGTCCCAGCCCCGGCTGCTCTGCACGGCTTCGACTTCGACTGCATCAGCCACAGTTATTCCCGCATTCGGGAATAACCGCTTTTAAACGGCAAGGCCACCTGCTTTTTAAGCTCTCCTGGGACGTTCCCAGCTTAGCCCTAACATTCGCTTTTTCCTAAAATCAAAAGGATCCATCAAAGGCATCAAGGGTCCCGGGCACTTGTGCCGACTGCCGGCGATTCAGGAGGGGACAGCGGGCACACTCTCCGTCTTTCTGGAGCTCCTCGTCTGGGTCTCTTGCAGTGGCAACTGGCTGTCTTTTAGGGCAAAACTAGGAGGTACTGGATCCATTGGTCCCTCAAGCACCCACGCCCCTGGGGAACACCTCTGGTGGGGGAGGCGCTGGGAGCCCCTGGGCTGGCAGGTCTCCAGCAGATAGGGGTGACGGCGACTCCACGGGGAGTCCCTCTTTGGGGCCACTGCTTGGTCTGTCCGCCTTCACTTCTCTGAGGCGGGCCCCACACGCTGCCGCACCGGAGTCTGCACCAGGCCGGGCTGCCTGGCGTTTGCGGCACGCCAGCGCTTGGCCGTCGCCACTGCCCTTGGCTGACGCTCCCCGGCTCCCCTCGCCGGGGCGTGGGAAGTGAGCCGGGAAGGGGGCAGTCGGTGATGAGCATGGCCCTGTTTCGTGCCAGCCGGCCCCGAGTTCGCCTCTTGACCTCCATGGCCAGTCCTGAGTCTCCCTTCAGTGCAGCCCCGATGCCACTCGAATGCCCTGGAAACCCGCCTGGTACTGTTTTACGTGGGGACTTTAGGAAGAAGGAAAGCCAAGAAGTGGACTGAAGACGGCACGCTGAGCCCAGGGGAGGGTCGGCGGCACCAGAGAGACGCCCCGGAGCCTGGGCATCCCCCGAAGCCACCACCCGTCCCCGCTGCTGGGCCTCCGCCAGCTTTCTGACGGGAAGGCGCTGCTGGGAGGGGTCACCCCGGAGGAAATTCCAAAGTTTCTGCACGGGTCTCCCGGGAGCCGCCGTGACCAATTCCCGTAGCCGGCGGCAGGGAACGACAGAAATGCGTTCTCCCGCGGTTCTGGAAGGCGCGAGTCCAAAATCAAGGCGCGGCAGGGCCGAGCTCCCTCTGGAGGCTGTAGAGGAGGGCTGTCCGACCTCTTCCTGCTTCCGTGATCACAGGTGTCCCTCGGCTTGTGGCTGGGCCACCCCAGTCTCTGCCGCTGTCTCCACACAGCTTTCTCTTCTCCCTGCGTCTCTCCTCTTTTGACAAGGACACCAGGCATTGGGGTCAGGGTCCGCCCTGATCCAGTATGGCCTCGCTCTAGCTAATGCCATCCGAAAAGACCCTGTTCCCAAGAAGAGCCTCACCTTCCGAGGTTCCGGTGGACATGAATTTGGGGTACGCGGTTCAGCAGGCTACGTGCCTTGCTGCCATACCCTCCACCTCCCCCCTGCCTTTTATTCTTCATCTACTATTAAGAGTTCACAGAAGTTAGTTGGGATCCTGCGTGTGTCTGAAATCTCCTTCCTCCCACACAAGGCTCAGCTGAGTTTGAATTTCGGCTGCGAGCGGGAAGGCAGGCCTGGAGGGCAAGGCTCGTTAAATATTTGTAGGAAGTCACAGTCGGGTTTGCAAAGCTGCCTGGCGCTGGCTCCTCTTCGCCCAGCTCTGCTGACACAGGGGCGCGGTCAACTGCCTCTTGCCGAATGTGATAAACGCGCACACAGCCGTTCTCGGGGCAGCGCCTGGGGAGCCTCGCGTCTCCTGGGTATGTCTGGGGACCCGCGTGGCGGCCACTGTCGCCTTGACTTGGGGGCGACGCCTTCTCAGCAGTAGGATGGAGGAAGGCAAGACCTCCTTTAAAGAAGTATTCCCAGGCATAACCCAACACTCCCTCTCCTATCTCATTGGCCAGGATTTAGTTGCCTCACCAAGCCTAGCTGTGAGGACACTGGAGGTTATAGCTTCTAGCTGATCACAATGGCCAGTGGGATTTGGTTCCCAAAGCAAAAGGCTGGAAATTGGGAAGCAACTGGCAGTTTCTGCTTCAGGCAGGGGAAAGGAGACTTGAAAGAGCCCTACCGTGGAAAGTCGCGACTGAAGTGACATACCTGTTTCATGTGTGTTCCTGCTGGGCCTGGGGCGGGAGGACTCGGTCGATGCTGAGGATGTGATGGCGATGAGTAGTGCTTCAGGATAAAATACAGGGTGTCGCCTAGCTTTGAATTTCAGATCGACAACGGAAAAGTTTTTGGTGTGAGCATGACCCCAAAATTTCATGCACCTTACTTACACTGGAAAAGTATTCGTTGGTTGATCTGAAATTCAGGTTTCACTGGGCAGCCCGTGTCTTTACGTGCTCAGCCTGGCAGCTGAGCTACATGTGGGGCTGGAAAGCCCTCAGGAGGGGAGGGTGCAGCCCCGCCCGGCACTGCGGTGTCCAGAGGGGCTTGCCCCGGTGCTGGAAATCACGCCCCACCCCTCCTTTAAACACGTGGGCTTCCACTCACCTGGGGCCTGCCGAGAACCCTCATAGTTCTTTCCTGCGGCCACGCGCAGGCCGCCGCCGGTGTCCCGCTGCGCCGAGAGCCCGCAGCGCGCGCCCGGTTACCTGGGGTTTGTGTGCTGCTCCTTCCACACACGACCGGCAGGAGTTCCACAGACGGCCCAGATGAGCCACGTTTAGAGCTACGTTTCCTTAAGATTTATGCTCCTCCCACTTTCTTAGAGCAGCATTCGAGGATATTTTTGTGAAGTTCATCCCAAGGAAAACTAACCGGACAGTTAAAAAGAGAAAGCAGAAAAAAGAACCCACTTGGGAGGCGCGAGAACCTAGACGCAGGTCGGGGTGGAACGAGGTCTGCGCCGACAAGCCGTGACCCGGCGGGGGGAGGTGACGCGCTGCAGCCGTGCGTGCGCGTGGACCAGGACCCGGTGCGTGCATTCGGTTTGCGCGAGACCACGTGGTTCACGCAGGGGCCACTGCACACTTCAGAACGTGGTCCCAGGGTTAAAAGTCCCTGCGGGTTTTCGCTGCGTCCTGAACGCTCTCGGTGGGGGCGGTCACGGTGCGACAAACCCACGGGGGGGTGGGGTGGCGCTCGCTCACGCTTGGCGGATCGTGAACAACCCCGGGAGGTTTTCTAAGCTCCCGACGCCCAGGCTTCGTCCCAGGCCGCGGCATCAGCCTCTCGGGGGGCTGGCCGGCCCGGTGTCGGGACGCTGCCCCTCCCCGGCAGGTGCCCAGGCGCGGTCAGGAATGGGAACCACAGGTGTAAAGGATTCGCTTTCGTTTCCGCGTGGGGAACAGGTGCAGCCAGAGAAGTAACGCGTTCTGGCGGCACTAATGGAGCCGAGACGAGAAATCGCACCTCGATTCACTCCACATGCAAACGATTTTGTCGTTACTCAACCTGCCGAGGATGGTGAAAAACCAAACCAAACCGGGCTGCGTGCTCATCTCGGCCGCTGCAGGACGTGCTGAGAGCTAAAGCGTGCGGTGCGCTTGCTGCGGGCTAGACGTTGTGTCAGCTTATGTCGACGATTGCATTTGAGCCTCCTCGCAGCTCTGCGGGCGGACCCCTCCCAGCGAGGAAACTGGAGCTCTGAGAGGCTAAGGGACTGCCCGAGCCGCACAGCTGGGGAGCACGGGAGCCGGGATCCGATCCAGCCAGCCTGGCCGCAGAGCCTGCGCACGAACCTGCCGCCCCACGAAGCCGCCCTCCGCCGGGGCAGCACCCCAAAGCAGGGCACGCCGGTCACCCAGGGCAGCACCCCAAAGCAGGGCACGCCGGTCACCCGGGGCAGCACCCCAAAGCAGGGCACGCCAGTCACCGGGGCAGCACCCCAAAGCAGGGCACGCCGATCGCCCGGGCAGCACCCCAAAGCAGGGCACGCCAGTCACCCGGGGCCGCACCCCAAAGCAGGGCACGCCGGTCGCCCGGGGCACGTCTGCTCCCGCAGGGCCCCGAGAGCCACTTCTCACAGGCCCCCTGGGGACGTCAATGCTGCCGGTCTGGCAGCCACACGGTGAGCCGCAAGGGTGCGAGGCGTTATTGTTGTTTTTCATGGTTGTTTGTTGTTCATTTGTTTCACCTTTGAAAGAACAGTTTCAGAAAACGGGTGAGCTCGGAGGCACAAGTGTGGGCTTTGTTGGCTGTCCCTGCCTGGGTCCATCAGCAGGGACCGGTCGCGAGGACTCCAGAAGGAGGAAATCACCCGCAGAAGCGGCGCCGCGGCTGCGTGGCAGCATCACTTGCTTTGGATTCAGGTCCCCGCACCGTGGCGACAGCCTGCTGTGCGCCTTTACACACCCGCGAGGTGTCCGCGGCTCACACACGTCAGTTCTAGAGCAGATGCCCCTATCAGTGAGCAAAGTCAGCCCCCCACTTTGACAAGTTGGCTTCTGTAAGAATACCCGAATACGCCAGTGACGCTTGGGTCTTTGCTTGGGTTTCTCCCAAAGCAGACCGGAGACAAATTCCGGGTACACGTAGTTTATTTGGGAGGCGACCCAGGAAGCACAGTGAGGGGCTGGGGAGGGAGAGACAGGGAAGGCAGGAAAAAACAGTCCATGGGTGATGATGCTAGCGTTCGAGGATATTGCAGCTGGGGTGCAGACGCCCGGGTCCCTCCGAGGGACCACGCGGGCCACCCTCTGGTGCAGTCGAGGACACTGTCTAGGCACGGTTCGTCCTGCTCGGGCGGAGAGCTGCAGGTGCGCGCAGTGCGACACTGCGGAGTGTCCGGCACAGCCGGTGCAGCTGCGCCTCCGTGGTGGGCCGGGCACTGGGGGCGCGACAGCAACCCCCGCAGCCTGGCCGAGGAAGTGAGGGCTCCGTGCCCAGCCTGGGGGATTAGGCGCATTTCCAGGGGGGAAGGCGGGTATCTTGCTGAAGATTGAAAGCCAGCCAAGGGGCTCCTGGGCAGCTTGAGGAAAGAGGGGACGGTTGGATCGGTCCCATTTCTCAGAAGGTGCCACTGAGGCAAGGCTGAGAGCCTGGATGTGAGTGTGTTTTGTGGACATAAAATGATTCCGTGTTGGTGTCAGCTGAGCCCCAGTTGTGGAATAAGACGGGCAGATGGGACTTCCGCCCTCCAGAAACTTGCAACCAATTTGCTGAGACAGCAATCTGATGCACACCAAGGAGAGTAGGAACTTTCATCCACTTAGCCTGTGCGAGGTCATTCGAGGAAGGGCTGGGGGCAGGTTGAGGCAAGCGGGGCTCCTAGGAGCTTACGGTTTAAGGAGGCACAGTCTCAGGGTCCCGCCAGTGTCCCATTAATTTACCCTGGCACTGTTGTGGAAAATCACTTGACTCTATAAATAATGGCCTTGAACTTACTCTGTCATACTGGCATGCTTGTCTATCTTTATGTCCATACCACGCTGTCTTGAATATTATAGCTTTATGGTAAATCTTGAAATCAGGTATTGTGAGTCCACTAGCTTTGTTCTTCTTTCCCTTCATGGTGGTTTTGGGTATTCTAGGTCCTTTGTGTTACTGCATAAACTTTAGAATTAGCTTGCCAATTTTATAAAAAGCTTGCTGGGATTTTGATTAGGATTATATTGAATCAATTGATCAATTTGGGGAGAAGTGAAAGCTTAACATTTTGTAGTCTTTTGATCCATCAACATCTATTAGTATATCTTTCTGTTTATTCATGTCTTCTTTGATTTCTACTGCAATATTTTATATTTTTAACTATACAGGTCCTGCCTATCTTTTATTCAATTTACTAATAAGTATTTTATATTTTTGACACTATTGTAATAGTCCATTGCTAGTATGTACACATGTAGCTTATTTTTGTGTGTTGATCTTGTATCTTTTAAACTTGCCAGATGTTCTGATTGTAGCTTTTATATGGTAGACGCCTTAGGATTTCCTGTTTATGCAATTATGTCATATATGAGAAAAACAGATTTAGTTCATTCTTTCATATCTATATATTAAATACCTTTCATTTCTTTTTCTTGCCTTATTGCACTGGCTAGAACCTTCAGTACAAAGTTGAGATCACACATCCTTGCTTTGTTCCTGATCTCTGAGGGAAGGGTGTTTAGTCTTTCACCATTAAGTATGTTGTTAGCAATAGATTTTTCATAGGTAACTTTATCAGGTTGGATAAATTCCCTTTTATTCCTAGTTTGATGAGAGATTTTCTTTAAAATCAAAAATTATTGTTTAATTGTTTTGCATCTGTTGAAATGATTTTTGTCCTTTTTAGACTGTTAATATGTGGCGTTATATCAATAGATTTTTGAATATTAAACCAACTCTGGATTCCTGGGATAAACTTTACTTGGTTACAATGTATTAACTGTGTTATATATTGTTGGATTTGGTTTGCTAAAATTTTGCTTAGGATTTTTGCATCAGTGCAAAAGGAATATTGATTTTTCTTTTGTTATACCTTTGGTTTTGGTATCTAATATAATGTTGACCTCATGAAAGGTACTGGGAAAGAGTCCCTCCTCTTCACTTTCCTAGAAGAGTGTGGTAAAATTAGAACTATTTATTTTCTTTAAATTTTTGGAACAATTCTCCAAACATTGGAGTTTTCTTTGTGGCAAGGTTGTTAACTACAAATTCCATTTCTGTAATAGATGTGGGGCTGTTCAGATTACTTATTTCCTGTAGCTTGAGTTCTTGTAGTTTGTATTTTTCACAGAATTTGTCCATATCACCCAAATTCTCAAATTTATTGGCCTGAAGTTGTTCATTCTATTCCCTTTTTCACTTATTTATTTATTTTTCAGATGGGATTTCTCCCCAGGCTAGAGTTCAGTGGCATCAGCCTAGCTCACAGCAACCTCAAATTCCTGGGCTCCAGCGATCCTCCTGCCTCAGCCTCCTGAGTAGCTGGGACTACAGGCACATGCCACCACACCCAGCTAATTTTTGGATTTTTTGTAGAGATGGGGTCTTGCTCTTGCTCAGGCTGGTCTCGAACGCCTGGCCTCCTGTGTGTTTGTCTATTTCTCCTTAAAGGTTTATAAATTTTGCATCATGCTTTATGTTTCTTAATGGCAGTTTATCGTTGGGTCTTAAATTTTAATTCAGTCTGACAATCTCTGCTTTTTGACTGGGGTGCCTAGACAATTTAAATTTAATGTGATGATAATATATCTCAGCTTAAATCTGTCATGTTGCTATTTGTTTTCTATCTTCTATCTGTTGTTTGTTTCCCCTCTCCTCTTTTTCTGCCTTCTTTTGTATTCTGTGTTTTTTTTATTATTCCACATTGTCTTCTTTGTTGGCTTATTAGCCGTACCAGTTTTGTTAGTAGTTGCTTTAGGGTTTACTGTGTCCATCTTTTACCCGTCACAGTTTGACTTCAGGTGACATAACACCACTCTACTGAGAGGATGATAACTCCAGACATCATCCTTTCATTTCTCCTCTCCTCGTCTTTGTGCTAGGATTGTCCTACACCTTATTTCTATAAAATATTATAAACCTCATAATACATTGATATTGTATTGCTTTAAACATTTGGTTATTTTTAAAAGAAGTTCGACAAATAGGAAGTTTTCTTATTTACCCACGTGGTTACCCTCTTGGGTGCTCTTCACTCCCGTGAGTGGCGTCAGCTTCTGTCTGGTATTTATCACTTCCCTTCCACCCGAGGGACTTTCTGTAACAGTCACTGCGGCGCAGGCTGTTGGTGACGCAGTCTTTCAGCATCTGTGTACCTGGAAAGTGCTGTTTCGTCTTTGCCTTTCTTCTGGGTATAGAATTCTAGGTTTCGTTTATTTTTCTTTCAGTACTTTACAGATGCCTCTGAGGAGACATCTGCTGTCGTCTTCATGTTTATTCCTCTGTATGCAACGTGCTTCATTCCCCTGGCTGCTCTTAACATCCCTCTTATTTACCACTTGTCTTAGGCCCTTGATTACAAGGAGTCTTGTACTTTTCTTCCCGTTTCTTGGGCTTGATGTTCATCGAGCTTCTTGGCTCTGTGGGTTTCCATTCTTCATCAGATTTGAAAAATTTCAGCCATGACTTTTTCACTTATTTTTCCTATTCCCCTCTTCCTGGGGGTTCTCCAATTATACATCTATTAGGCTGCCTGGCGTTATTTCAGAAATAACTGAGGCTCTGCCCATTTGTTTTCCATTCTTTTTTCCGTGTGGCTCATTTTGGTTAGTTTCTATGGTTATGACTTCAAGTCCACAAGCTTTTTTCTTCTGCAATGTCAGATCTGCCATTCATCCCACCCCGTGTATCTAATGGCCTTTGCCTGTGTGCTATACATCGTTGAGAGTCTGGGTTTTTTTTGTCTTTTCCTTTTTAAACAGCGTTAGCTTTGCTCCTTTGCTACGGCAAGGAGCCAGCTTCCCGGAGGCCCAGCTTGCGGCCTCCGTGGCTCCATTTTAGACTTCCTTGGGGTGGGTGTGGAGTCAACCACACTGTACCCCAAGAGTGGATTCTGTGGACTGGCAACTGAACAAGGGTGCCCCATGACGTCTGCACACCGGTGGGTCAGAACCCCAGTGCCTGTCAGCACCGTGCGGCCTCTGCGCCTGCCCCGGCTCCCCTGGCTGTCCTACGCCAGGCCTCACAGAAACGTGGCTTGAGCACGAGCTGCTGGCGGTCAGCCAAAGACCAGGGGTCCCTTGCGTGGGTTTTGGAGCCTCTTTTCTAATCAACTGACTCCTCTGAAGCTCTCTCCCCTGCAGACTCCAGCTGCCTTGGAGCCCAAATGCCAATTTCTGTGTCCTCTGCCCAGTCCGAGCGCTGCTTCCTACTTTCGGGCTCCTCTTCCGGGGACCAGAGCCTGTAAAAGTCCCCGGAGAGGCTGGGTGAACGTGGGGCTGGCCTGCGTGAAAGCAGTGTCCCTCAAGGGCCACGGCGCCAGGCTCTCTGGTGTCTGCTGCCTGAAAGCAGTTGCTTGGCACAAACGTCTAGCTTTGTCATCGTCTGTGGCGGGAGCGAAGGTCCCCCGCCCTGACAGCACGCTGGCTGCACCCGGTGGTTTGGTTTTCTATCGCTATACTTGGTGGCTGCTGTGCGTTTGGAGCAGAGGAGTGTGTTGAAGACCGAGCTGCTGCCGTCGTGCCCGGGAGTCCACGGCAGTTTCCAAGAGGCGTCTCACGGGAGCTTTTCAGAGATGTCGGCTGAACCTTAGACGGTGCAGTAGGGACTTCTGTTTCTTGCCCTGGTGCTCTGGAGCAAGATCTTTCCTGCATTTCCTTGAGCCTCCATGGGTCACTCTGGGCCCCACTGGGGGCTGAGGCCACCTTCACAGTGTCACCAAGCTCACATGTCACCCACCCTACCTCTGGTGAAGGAGGGCAAAGAGACAGAAGTCCCCTGTGGTTCAAGACACCAGTTTTCTCCCAGCATCACCGTCTTGGCAGCCTGCTGTGCGTGGCCTGGCCCCGCGGGGCCCGGAGGGGTTGGAGGATGGCAGGGAGGCCGGGCACAGGGCAGTCCTCCCGGCGGGGGTGACTCCCTGGCTCGGGGAATCTTTCAGGGTTTCCTCTGGCCCAGAAGCAGAGCAGCAGCCATGTCCACAGGCCCCGGGTGCTGTTCAGGATCCCAGCGGAGACGTTTGGACATTCAGGGGATCCATGGGAACCAGGCTGGTCCAGGTCAGGGATTCTTCAAACGACTACTAATTTCTGCCGTTTTATTGAGTGGCTGCTATTCGTGAACCACCGTGCTGATGGCTTTACCTGCACGGGGCAGGCACTCTCGGCATCTGCTTTCTCCAGGTGAGGAAATGGAGGATCCGAGAGGTAAATCAACCTGCCCAGGGTCACCCAGCGGGTGTGAGGCAGCAGGGCAGGGGTCTGCACTCTCAACTGTGACACTAGGTTGCCTTCTGTGTTCACCGTTTAAGCTTGCGAAGGTTTTTAGGTATGAACACGTAGTTGGGGGAAAGGAAACACAAGGGCATTAGCACATAATTAACACCTTTAAAAATACTCATAACACTGTAGTTCATCCATCCTTTGATGCACTTTTTTTCCCCATATTTTATCATCTCCGAAATTTGGACTCATCTTATACTGATGGCACGCCATAGTTTAACCGGCGGAAACGTTCTCTTTCCCAGCGATGCCGGACATAACAGCGTGTCTAGCAAGCTATGGCAGTGTTGGCAGAACTCCTCTGTATAGGACCAGACAGTAAGTAGCTTAGACTTTGTGAACTTTAGCCTCTGTCACAACTACCCGGCTGCCAGCCATTGCCGTGCAGAAGCGCCAGCGGCACCGAGTGCATAAGTGGGCGTGGCTGCATTCTGACGCAACATTTGCAAAAACAGGGGAAGGATGAGGTTTGGACTCCTGAGCCATGGCGTCTTGGATTTGCTGAAATCTGGTGGTAATAATTTTCACAGCTGCATCGACAACAGCAGTTCGCAGGCACTACATGCCGAACGCTCGGCTTGCTCCGCGGTCGCATCCGAATGTCACTGCGACCCTGTATCGCAATGCTGTTATTATACCCGTGTTCCGAGTGAGAGCGCAGGCTCAGAGAGGTTAAGGCATCTGCCTTAGGGCCCTCAGCAGTGAGTGGCAGAGCGGGAACTGGATTCGGGCTGTCACCAGCTGCCCACGTGGGGACCTCTGAGCCTGGGCAGGGGAGCTCTTTCCCAGGGACTCCCCAGGCATCCCCCCACCCCTGATTGACATCCCGCGCCTCCTGCTGTCAGATTCAATTAGGCCTCAGGTGACAAAGAGGGAGACCACTTGATTTTGAAAGAACAACCACCTATCCATCTTTTCAGATTAAGAACCGTGCGCGGAAAGAAACAGAAAAACAAAACTGGCCGCCTGTGTGCAGGTTAAGGTGCGAATCGGCACATCTGCTGCCCTTTGGAGGGTGAGCCGGTTCACCACGCCCGGGCTGGTGCTGATGCCCAACACACCTGGATCAGGAGTTCCAGGCCCCGACCCGCAGCTAGGCCGGGCTTTTTGGAAAGCAGACCTGGAAACGTGATATTTCCCTTGGGCAACGGCGGACTCCCGCAGGTCCAGCAAGCGTGGAAAGGGGGGGCAGCGGGGAAGTCCCAGCCTCCGAGGGAGCCGGCCGTCCACGATCTACCTTTGACTCTTAAGCGTCGGATGAGGGACCAAGGCTCTGCCTTGCCACTTCCTAGCTGACCCTGGGCAAGTCCCTTTACCCCTGTGCCTCAGTTTCCTTGCTGGTAAAGATGGTGTAGCAATAGCCTCTGACTCCCAGGGCGGTCCTGAGGCTGCGTGGCGAGCAGGTCCCGAGATGGCTCTTGCTGTCCCGGAGGTGTGGCTACGGGCTCTTTTTTACATGCAAATTCTACTCTGTGATTGCACAAGTTCATTTCTAGGCTATGGACTCGATGAACCCGGTTTCCCAGTCTGAGGTCCCACTTCTCTGAAACTACAGCGCAAAACAGAAGGAAAGTGCAACTGGTTAAGAAAACCATCTAGGACCCCTCCCCCCATGCTGTTTTATGAATCTTGGGTGATCTGTGCGCCCAATGTCAAGTTTAAGTGCACAGATTTGGTCTTCGAAGTCCTGGGCTTTGGAGGCTGGTCTCTGGCCAGCAGTGTGCTCTAGGGCAAGTTCCTCAGTTTCCCATCGTGTAAATGAAGTGGGCAAAAGTACGTCCTCACCAGGCTGTCCTGAGGGTAGGCGCGTAGTGTGACCGTAGTGTTAGTTCTCCGGGTTGTCGTTCTTGTTACTTGTGTTATTCCTACTGATGATTTGATGCGGCATTGTGTACAACCACAGTGATCGGCACAGGGTGAGTGCTTCATACAGGGGGGTCTTCCCCGTTGTCATCATGGCTGCACTGCTCACAGCGGGCATGGTTGTGGCCAGGCGCGGCCACGTGGGCCTAAGGAGCAGATCCTGAGATCTGTTTAGATGTGCTCTGTCCCATAGGCAATGCCAGCGTGGAAATGGAAAGTTCCACCAGGAAGGGCCTGGCGCTGGCAGGCAGCCTGGAAGTTCACGCTCAGCCCTGCTGGGCGCCTGCTGCCTGTGCTGGTCCCCTGGCACCGCACCCCTCCCTCCCGGCCCCCAGGCTGCAGACCTGCCTCTTTCCCACCCGGGTCCTGGGCGGGACCCGCCCGGAGGGAGGGCAGACAGGCCGCCCTGTCAGGAGCGGGCTTAGGCTGGGATTAGGAGTTCTCAGCCTGGAGGGCCGGGGGCTTGTGTGGCGGGAGCGCAAGGAAGCTGGGGCAGCTCGCCGCCCTGGAAGGAGGCCCGGGAGGAGCCGGGCTGAGCCTGGGCGAGCTGCCCTGACCCGGGGAAGAGGCTGGAGAGAGAGCTTTGATCAGAGTCTCTGCAAGTCTCCCCTGGAGAAAGCCCAGCTCCTCCCGTCGGGCCCCTGATGCCGTGTCCCTTGCCAGCTCCGACTCCTAGACCTGTTTGTCCTCTGCGGCGCCTGCACGCCTCCCCGCCTGCCCACGGGGTCTCTGCGGCCCTCAGACTCCCCCTTTCCTGCCTCTCTGTGCAGCGACCCGCCACCCACCCCTCTGCACTTCCTGCACGGAGCTGGCGGTGCTGCAGGACGGCTGTGCCCTCCCTGGGCCGCCCGCCCTCCCACGCCCTGTGCTCCTGGGGCTGGATCTCCTTGTGGGGTGAGGGTGGCCCCGGAGCCCGGTTTGAATCCCGGCTCAGCCGCTTCTCAGCTATTGGCAAGCTATGCTCTGACCCTCAGTTTCTCTCTCTGTAAAATGGGGATAATAGACCGCTCTGCCTTGTAGGGCTGTGGTGAGAATTAAGGAATTCGATAGGTGTAAAGTGCTTAGAATATTGTCTGCCTCAAAGTACGTGCTCAATAAACGCTGGCTGCTGTTATGGTTGATGCTGTGGCCGTTGTTGTTCCTGTCCATGTCCCTCCGAGCCCAGCACAGGGCTGGCACCGGGCAGGTGTGCCATGTGAGCTTGGTTGGCGAGTCTGTGCCTTCCTAGTAAGGACCCTTCAGGATAAATAGCCTCTGGGGGTTGTGGGTATTAGAGGGGTCCCTGGACCGTGCCCAGTATGTCTTGTCAGCTGTCCCTGCCCCCCCCCAGACCTCCCAAGGCCATTCAGGTTTTCTTCCTTCTGTCTTCGGGTTAGTCTCTAGCAGAAAAACCCATCATCAAAACAGAACCCAAAAACTAAAAAAAAAAGAAAAAAACAACAAAAAACCCCAGCTAACCGCTCTCAGGTAGCCCAAGGACCCTGAGTCGTGCTAGTGCTCCCTGAGCCCCTGTACCTCGGGGCCAAGGATGTCTTCCTGTCCCCTGCCGGGTGTCCCCTGCCCTGATTTCCCCGGGACCCGCCCGGCGCTCTGCGCCCCACACCCGCCTCACGCACCGTCCCTCCCGTGAGGCCCAGGGACTTTGCCCGGGGTGGGGGGGTCCGTCCCCGACAGACAAACAAGCCCTTGGTTGTGCCTCGGGCCGGGTGCCTCGTGTGACTCATGCAGACGCCAAAGGAGCTGCCCGGGGCGGGCACCGCGGCAGTGACGTCACCGCAGCCAAGTGTCAGGGGACCGGGTGGCCTCTGGTGACAAGCTTCAGACGCCAGTTCCCCTTCGTTCCTGACACTGGGGGCTCAGCGGGAGGACTTGATGTGCGGAGACCTGGGAGCAACCCCAGATGGACACAACTGCCTTGTGTGGCAGGCGTGGGGACGGGCACGGCCCTCGGGGTTAAGCCAGGGCAGCTCCGGGAGGCGCCCGTGCCTCGCCTTGGGGTCCACGTTCGTTCCCGCTCCTGGATCAGGAGGCTGGCTGCTCACCGGGACTCCCTGCGGCCGGGTGGCGCCTGCCGGGCTTGAGTGGGACTTTTGTCACCTACCGGGCAAAGTGACCTTAAACAAGCCTCTTAACCTCTCTGAGCCTCAGTTTACTCCTCTGAAACATAGGAATAGTAATAGCACTTACCTACTAGGGTGCTTTAGGGAGTTTTCTGGGAGCTGACACATAGTACCCAAAAATGCATATTATAAATTATTATTATTTCCATTATTCATTCTAACTTCAAGACCAAACTGGCTATTTAAAACACACTTTCGTTACAGATACAGGCTGCTGTCAAAAAAAATAAAAATAAAAATAAAACACACTTTCAGCAGGAAATTGGTTCAGCCGCATTCTGATCTGGCTGTGGAACAATTAGTCTTTTCAAATCCTTGGCCTAGGTGGGGTTCACCCTGAGCCAACCGCATGGCAATTAGGCCTTAGCATCCGGCCACTCTGAGCAGGCGGAGTCAGCGACAGCCGCTTACTCTGCACCCCCAACCTGTGTCCACAAGTGTCTGCTCTTCTCTTTCCCTTATAGCCCAGTGTTAGCTGGTTACCGAGCCACCTGGGCCAAGACTACATTTCCCAGGCCACCTGGCAGCTGGGAGTGGCCATGTGACCGTGTGTCAGCCAATGGCATGAGCAGATGTGCCGGTGACAGTTCTTGGTTATGTCCTTAAAGGGATGGGACCTGCCTTCCACTCCTTTTCTTTCATCACCAGGAAATGGGACTTGGTGGCTAGCTGTTTGGGGCCACGTGGACAAGGCTGCACCCTAGGGCAGGCGGGAACGTAAGGTGGGAGGCGTCTCGGAGCCCCGCAGCACAGAACGGCCTCGTCAGCTGCGGGTGGCTGCCCGTGAGAGAAAGTAACTTCTCTTCTGTTTAAGCTGCCGTCGTGTTCCGTCTTTGGCTTCCTTCGCTGAACATAATGTTTTCAAGGTTCATCCAGGTTGTGGCATGCACCAATACTTCATATCCTTATATGGCCGCACAATATCCTACGGTGTGGGCTTATCACGTTCATCCGGTCATCAAGGGTCAGACTTTGGAGCTGTTTCTACATTTCGGCTATTATGAGTAACGTTGCCACGAGCACACATGCGCAAGCTGTTCGGTGAGCACGTGTTTTTTTTTTTTTTTTTTTTTTTTTTTTTTTTTTTTTTTGAGACAGAGTCTCACTTTTGTTGCCCAGGCTAGAGTGAGTGCCGTGGCGTCAGTCTAGCTCACAGCAACCTCAAACTCCTGGCTCAAGCAATCCTCCTGCCTCAGCCTCCCAAGTAGCTGGGACTACAGGCATGCGCCACCATGCCCAGCTAATTTTTTCCATATATATTAGTTGGCCAATTAATTTCTTTCTATTTATAGTAGAGACGGGGTCTCGCTCTTGCTCAGGCTGGTTTCGAACTCCTGACCTCAAGCAATCCGCCCGCCTCGGCCTCCCAGAGAGCTAGGATTACAGGCGTGAGCCACCGCGCCCGGCCCGGTGAGCACGTGTTTTAAGGGCTCTTAAAGACCTTAGTAGCAGAATTGCTGTGTCAGACAGTAAGTCTGTGTTTAGCTTTCTGAGGCACTGCCAAACTTTTTCAAAGTGATTGCCTCCTTTTACCCTCCAGCAGCAGGCAGTAAGGGCTCCATTCGCTCCACGTCTGCACCAACATTTGCTACTGTCCATCTTTCTGATCATAGCCATCCTCGTCGGTGTGAAGTGTGAAGTTGTGGTTTTGATTGGCATTTCCCTAATGGCTAATAGCGTTGAGCATCTTTTGATATACTTGTTGGATATTTGTGTATTTTCTTTGGATATTTGTCTATTTAGATCATTTACTCAAGTTTTAATTAGATGACGTCATTGTTGCGTTGAAAAGAGTTCTTTATTCTGGATACAAGACCCTTTTCAGATATGTGATATTCTCCTATTCTGTGGGTGGTCCTTTTACTTTCCTGATAATGTCTACTAAAGCTTAAAAGGGTTTAATTTTGATGAAATACAATTTATTTATCTTTTTTTTTGGTTCCTGGTGCTTCAGCTGTTATATCTAATAAACACCTATCAAATCCAAGGTTAGGGATTGCATTGACTCTGTAGATCAGTTTGGGAAGTATTGCCATTTTAACAATATTAAGTCTTTCAATCCACAAAAAAGACAATCATTTAAGTTTTCTTTATTTTCTTTTAATCAATGTTTTGTAGTTTTCAGTGTACATGTCTTGTACTTATTTTGTTAAATTTATTTCTGGATATTTTATTCTTTGTGATGCTATTGTAAATGAAATTATTTTCTTAATTTCATTTTTTGGTTGTTCATTGCCAACATGTGGAAATATAATTAATTTTTGTATATTGATCTTGTATCCTATAATCTTTCTGAACTTTTTATGAGCGCTAATAGTTTATTTGTCGATTTCTTAGGATTTTATATATGCAAGATCACCTCATTTTCAAAGATATGTTTTCACTTCTTTCCTTCTGGTTTTATTTTACTTCATTTTCTTGCCTAATTGCTTAGCTAGAAGCTCCAGGACAATATAGAATAGGAATGGCAAGAATAGACATCCTTGTCTTGTTCCCGATCTTAGGAGGAAAATACTCAGCCGCCTTTCATAATTAAGTATGATGTTAGTTGTGAGTTTTTCATAAGTGCCCTTTGCCAAGTAGAAGAGATTCCCTTCTATTTCCAGTTTGTAATATATTTTTTTGTTACAAAATGGTGTTGATTTTGTCATATGCCTTTTCTGTTATCTATTGAGAAGATCACGTTGTTTTGCTTTTAATTCTATTAATATGTTATAGTACATTGTCTTTCGTGTGTGGCCACTAAAGTCAGCTTGCTAGTAAGCTAATGCTTGAAAAGATATTTCCTTGAATGCATGGACTCATAAGTCTCCAAGTGTTTGCCACGGTACTCTGCATGCATGTTGGGTACGCTTTCAGCACCTGGCTAGAAGTTGGCAACTCTGCCTTGGCCTTCACTTCCTGCTCATACAGACCCGCAAGGCCAAACAGAAGTGGGAGCCTAGGGCCTTCTAAGGTCTTTCCTGAGTGTGCACACAAGACTCAGGTCTTTCCTACACATACACGTGGTCTTTTAGATTCTCAGGAATATGTTGGAACTTTCCAGAGCCCCCATGGTCATCTTACTTGCCAGGTTTTTCCTTTAAGCTTTTTGTGTAGCCTATAGTTTTCCCCAACTGTTATTCACCACCTCAGCCAGCCCCCAAGACACCAATCAATTACTTTTAGTTGTTTTCAAAAAATTCTCAGACTTTTCACACTGGACGAGGTTTGAGGGAGGTCAAATAAAGACACCCTTGCAAGCGGCGTCCTCCAGAGACCCACCAGACAAGTCAAGCATGGTAATTCTCTGGGAGAGGGTTTGAAGGGGCTCCAGCGCTGTTCTCTTCTCTACAGGAAGGTAGGTTTGCAACCTGGTTGCAGCCTGTTGGCTTTGAAGGCTGACTCAGAGCTGGAGGGGATGGGAACATGGCAAGTTAAAATGCCACGGAGCTCACCTTTCTTACTGAGGTTAGGACATTTCTCTTGAAAATGTGCTCCCCAGATGGCTGCCAGCATTTAGTTAACTTACAGAGTTCTGAAAAATTTGATTCTGTCATTTTTCCCGTCCTTGCTGGTATCTCTGCGGTATCCTTTTACTCACGGCAGATGAATCTGACTATCCATTTGTGATGATGATATAAAGTTTCCTTTTTAAATAAATTTATACAAGTCAAAAAATGTAAGTTGGGTTGAGGAAGCCAGTCTGAAAAGGCTCCATGCCACATAATTCCGATTATAGGGCATTCTGGAAAAGGCAAAACCATAGAGACAGTAAAAATACCAGTAATTTTCAGAGGTTCCGGGGTAGGGGTGGAGGTGCATAGGGTAGCACAGAGCGTTTCTTAGGGTGGTGACACTATTCTGTAAGCTGCCATCGTGGTGGATCTATGAGGCGCGTCCGTCCAAGCCCACAGAGCTGTACTGCAGAGTGAACCCTAATGGGGACCGCGGGCACCAGCTAACGAGGCACCAATATCGGTTCATCAATTGCAACACATGCCCCACAGGAAAGCGAGATGTTAGCAACAGGGAAAATGTGTGAGGGAGGACAGGGAGTGTACGAGAACTCTCTGTACTTTCTGTACAATTTTTCTGTGAATCTAAAACTGCTCTAAAAAAATAAGACCTGTTAAAAATTTTTTAAAAAGTGAGTTGATTTTAGGAAATATATTCAGTATAGAATAGTAGGTGGCAAAAGAGGATGGCACACACCATGTGGGAGGTACGTGGGTGGTTGACATTTGGGAGGCATGATGTCAGAGATGTGTTACTACTGGGGTCTCTGCCACGCAAGGGGATGGAGAAAAGAGCTAAACACATCGAATAAAAACAAAAACAGTTCATTCATAACTGGAGATCTATTGGGACTGAATATGCTACACCAGGTTGCTACAGCTGGTTGTTAGTTGTCCCTGCTTCAAAGGCTAAGAATAACTTGGGGAGAAACAGGAGACAAAAAAAAAGAGACTGAATCATCTAATACAAGGCCTCTCCTGGCCAACGGAAAAGCTCATAGTAAGATGCAAGAGGAGACAGGTCACACCTGTTGGAAAGTCCCCCTGAAAAGCCTCGGGGGCTGTCAAAACCATGAATTGGATGACAAGTATCCTTCAGCTTCCAATGAATGGCTCTAACCACTGAACTAACCACCCAACATCTACCCAGCATCAGCTGGTTCCATGCTTCTCCCTGGTACCATGGACAGCAGCCGGGCACAGCTTCGTGACCTAGAAGGCCAAGGGTTCTTGGCTTCCTTCGCCGGTGCCTGGTTTTGTGCTAGGTCCTGCTTGGAATACAGGGATGAGCAAAGGGTCCGGATGCTATGGGGCGATCTGAGCCTTTCACATGGAGCTAAACAGAAGGCCAGGAAGCACGGGAGTGCACCGGACACAGCTCAGGAATGCTTGGTCCAATCTCTGCCACTTGCCCAAGGTCACAGGTCTAGCGACAGAGCATCGCACCCTTGGAGTCTCCGTGTTCTCTTCTGCAAAATGAGCTTGCTCCTCAACTAAGCCCGTGAGCACACAGAGCGGGCGTGGGGCAGACATTCGGTGAAAGACCTGCAAAAGCGCCTTTCCCTTGGGTGTGGGGCAGTGCCGTGGTTGTCCAGTTTAGTGCTGTCCTTTGGCTTCCTGGCAGAGTGCCTGGCACATAATCAGCACTTCAGCAAACGTTCAAGGAGGAAAGAAAGCAGGGGAAGGAGGGCAGCTTGCTCCGGCCTGGCTCCCGGGACCCGCTGCCCCATCCCTCCTTCCGAGCAGCCTGTCTGTCTTACAGACACCGGGTCAAGGCCCCTCCTCTTGCCTTTTTACTCATCCTTGGTGGCAGGTGGCGCTCTTGAGGGGCCATGGGGGGGTCTGCCCCCAGGGGACAGAGCCTGTTAGGGGGAGTGGGGCACTAAGGGCCTTGAGGACAGGTTTTTACCTCCATCTCTCAGCCTGGGAGTCTGACTTTAAGAATCTGTTCAGGAACATTCCTCCTGCTGTATTTCCAACTGCAGACGCCTGCCGAGGCCTGGTCCCTGGGGAGTCTGGTCTGCAGGAGGCCAGCTCGCCAGGCTTTTGTGATGAAGTCACAGCCCCTTGATGTATTATTCAGGCTGGGCAGCAATCAATGCCAGACGCCCATCCATCCTCTGCTGGTCCCCCTGCCTGGGCCTCTGCCGTTTCGGAAACAAGTGCTAAAACCCGAAGAGAAATCGTCTGAGTCTGTCTCGCATAAACACTTGGCACCAGTTGCCAGGGAGAGATGTTTGCTCCACGTCGACGGATTCTGTTATTTCCAGCTTTCTTGCTGGTTTTAATCATCTCTTGTGCCTTTAGCCTTGGGGACGGGGCAGGGGGAGAAGCAACCTCCCTCAGCTGCAGGTAAAAGCGAAACTAGGCTCAGACTCCAGCACTGTTGTGTCTACTGCCCTCTCTGTGATGGAAAGAGATGTGATCAAACGGGAACACCTTGGAGAACATCACAAGCCATCGCTGGGTACTGACCAAAGCCCTTCGCCATGCAAGCCTCGGAGAGAAGTCGAGCGCCGGGAGGGGCTGGGCGAGGGAGGAGGGGTCCTGTCCCCTGTCTGCCACCTCTGAGCTCCAGCCCGGGGCACGAAGTGAGATTAATCCCGTCCACGCTGGCTGCTCGTGGGTCCCTGTGCAGACAAAACCCAGGGCCAGGCTGTGCAGCCTCTCAGCCCTGGCGTCCAGCAGCCGTGTGACTCTGGGGAAGTGACAGGGTCCCCTCTGTGTGTCCCTGTTTTCTCACCTATGAATGAGGACAATTAGGGCACCTCCCTCACAGCTGGTGAGGACCAAACCCGTTCGTGTGCGTGAACCACTCGGCCAAACGCTGGTTTCCCTCGTTCTCGGCACCAAACTGCTGAGTAAGCCGCGGTGAGCTGACTATGCCACCCGCGTGGCCGAACCTCATCTTCACAGCAGCCCCAGGAGGGAGGTGTGTTCACTTCTCGGGAAACTGAGTCTGAGAATGAAGGTACAGCCGGGACCAGAAGTCCTCGCTCCTCGCCGCGCAGACGTCTGCGAGTTTCCTGGGGCGGGATGCCAGGACGGAGGGTGCAGGGCCGCGACAGCCCCGCGCACCCCCGTGATCGGAGAGAGCAGGCCCGCCGCCCCCGCTCTGTCTGCCGAGCTCTGCTGGGAGCTGCTCCCGCCCTGGCCTTGTCCGGGGGCCCAGGGCCTCATCCCGGACCACCTGCCGGCCCAGCCCTCCCCTGGCACAGGTCGGGGCAGCTCCCTCTTTCAGCAGAGACTCCAGCTGCCATGTTTACCTGGCTTCTTTGAGCCCTGTGTTGGCGTGGGTGTCCCTAGCTGGACACAGAGCAGGACATGGAGCCGCAGTTGGGGTCTTCCAAAGCAGGTGCCGAGGTGGAATCTGGGGCCTGACATGTTATTAGGGACCAACAGCTGTGGGAGGAAGAGGAACGGGAGGAAGCAGAGGGGCGCAGGGCTGAGGCCAGCAGGCAACAGCTCGGCAGCGGGTCCTGCCGTCCCCAGCTGAGCCTCTGTGCCCGGCCTGCTTCAGGCGGCCCCAGGAGAGGGTGACCCCCAGGAGGACAGACGCTGCCATGCACACTGGGCAGCCCTTCCCCGCAGGGGCCCGGGCCCCATCTCCCGGCATGGCGCACGTGGCTGGGCTCGGTCCGCATCCATGGGCTCGGCAGAGGGCACGGTGCCCTGTTTCAGCCCCACAGTGCCGGGCAGCGGCCCTCCCAGGGGACCTCTTTTCTAATTTCCTCAAGGGCCCCATCTGGTCTGGCAGCTGCTGTGGACGTCCCAGGGGACAGAAGTGAATGGAACCTTCCAGCCCGTAACCAGGGTCCCCAAACCATGTCCGGCTGCCCGGCCTGGCTCCCCTCTTGGCAAACAGCTGATATCGAACAGGGCCGCAGCCACTTGCGACTCTCCGCCTGCGCTGGCTTCTCTGGTTGCAAGTATCTTCACGCTTGTTTCATTTTCAAATCCATCTGCTGCATCGCTCCAGCCCCAAATCGATGTGGACGGCGGGGCTGCCCCATCCCTGTCCCTGTCCCCAGTGCCAACAGAACTTCTTCTTTTCCTTTTAGACATGGAGCAAGGACTCACAAAGTGGATGTTTGCCTCCATCGCAGCTCTGGGAGAGCAGAGCAGAAAGGCCAAGGAGCTCGGCTCTCCTGCCATCTCTTCATCTTCAATCGAGGGACTTTTTCGTGCCCGGGGAGATTTTTGTAGTGACGTTATCTCCCCCAGCCAGGCAGGGGGAGAGGAGACGCCTCTAAGCCCAGACCCAAGCACCCGGAGGGTGCTTCCTCTATCTCCCCCTTTAGTAACCCCCACTAGGGGTTCAAACGGGACATACGTGGGCTTCATTTCTATTTGTAAAGTGACCTGCATTCCAAACTCATCCCGTAACACTTCACACAGGTAAGTAATGTTTATAAAACGTGTGAGGGGGAGACAAAGAAACCTGGACAGACTATGGCAACTCACAGACCGGAGCAGAAGAAAGGAAGGTGCTTTGTAAAAATTACCACGTTGAAAATGAAAAATGAGATGGGTTCATAATTAATGAGAGCTGAATTTTTTTTACTAGTTAAATTTTAAAATGTTTTCAATTGCCAATTGTTTAAGAGCTTAAAGGAATCCCACATGTGCATCAGGAAAGCCACCTGGCTTAGCTGAGACATCTCGGCCCTTGCATATGTCAAGAACAGCAACCACATCAGCCCCCCTCACGATGAGTCTGTGTGTTGAGCACTTACTGTATACCGGGCTCCTTATACATGATGCAGTCCTCAAATAATCCTCTGGAGTTGGTGTTCGACAGACAAGGAAACTGAGGCAGAGAGCTTGCCACTGGCCCGGCGGGGGTGATCTCCAATCCTCCCCCATCTGCTTACACCCCTGCTGTCTGCCTGAGCCCAGAAGGATCCATCAGCCTTGCGTCCGATGGTCCAGGCTGGCTCGACCCTTATTCCGGACCCACAGGAAGCCCTGAACCAGTCAAGGCGCCCAAAGCGCTGTGGGCGTGAGCATAGGCCCTTGTAGGTGACACCCGGGCCCCTGACACCGGGGCCACCTGGGCCCAGCTCTGAGGTCTGGCGTTGGCACGCTGCGTGGCCCTGGGGAGGGGCTGCGTCTTTTTGAGCTTCACTCCCCCAACCTGGCAGGTGGGGTGAACGGTCCCCTCGCGGGATTGCCGCTGTTAACAAGCGAGAAGAGTGAGGACAGTGTCTGGCACGTTGCTCACACTAATTATTTTTATTTCTATGGCCCTTCATATGCTGAGAAATGCCTTTGCGTTCCCGGAAATGACAGCGGGGTCACGACACTGAGCGGAAGCGCGCCGCCAGCGCCCTGGACGTGTTTTTCAGGGCGTGCCGGAGGCCTCCGTCAGCCTCACACGGGCTCCCGGCACCTGGAACTCCGGGCCCCGCGCCCACTGGGCAGCCAGACCTGCAGCACCCGCGTGCGTGCGTGGGGCCAGGCCAGTCTGGGCCGGTGGGCGGGCCCTGTGGGAAGGCAAGGCAGGTCACGGGTGGAGTGTGGACCACGGCAGCCTCCGCGCCGCCCGTCTCGGGTCTTAGCTGCGTGGAGGGCTGAGCCGCCGGGCAGGCCCGCTCAGGCTCAGGGCCCGGCTCACCTTCCTCCCTGGGCGCCGCAGGTGAAATGACTGCAATTCTTCCCGCCGTGGGGGAGCGGGCGGTGACCAGTTGCCCGCTCCTGCCCCCAGTCCCCACTCCTGCCCAGTCACCCCGCTCCTGCCCCCAGGCGCCCCGCTCCTGCCCCCAGGCGCCCCCGCTCCTGCCCCCAGGCGCCCCCGCTTCTGCACAGTCGCCCCTGCTCCTGCCCCCAGTCCCCCCCAACCCCCCTCTTGCCCCCAGTCACCCCGCTCCTGCCCCCAGTCGCCCCAACCGTCCACGCTTGCTCTTCCTTGGCCTGAACGCAGTCGCAGAGCTGCGAGTTTAGAAGGAAAAGGCCCCAAGCCAGGGGTCCTCAAACTTTTTAAACAGGGGTCCAGCTCACTGCCCCTCAGACCGTTGGAGGGCCGGACTATAGTTAAAAAAAAACTAGGAACCAATTCCTATGCACACCGCACATCTCTTATTTTGAAGTAAAACAACAAACGGGCAAAAACACCCGCGTGTGGCCCGAGGGCCGTAGTTCGAGGACGCCTGCCCCGAGCCATCGGGGCGGGGAGTGGCTGCAGGGCTGCGGTGCCGAGGGAAGACGGGCACACGGGGGAGACGGGCTCGGCCGTCGCCAGGCACCTGCATTCCCCGCGCGGCCTCGAGGGGCCAGCCGGGCGAGACAGGTGCGCCCCGCCCCGCGGAATTCAGAGTCTCTCCCGCACGTGTGTGTGTCTGTCTATGTCTGTGCGTGTGTCTGTATTTGTGTGTATGTCTATGTGTATCTGTGTGTGTCTGTGTGTGTGTCTATGTGTGTGTCTGTGTGTGTCTGTATGTGTGTCTGTGTCTATGTGTGTCTGTCTATGTCTGTGTGTGTGTCTGTATTTGTGTGTCTATCTATGTGTGTGTCTGTGTGTGTGTGTCTATGTCTGTGTGTGTGTCTGTGTGTGTGTATGTCTATGTGTGTGTGTGGTGTGTGTCTATGTCTATATGTGTGTCTGTGTGTGTGTGTCTATGTGTGTGTGTGTGTCTGTGTGTGTGTGTCTGTGTGTGTGTGTGTCTGTGTGTGTGTGTCTATCTGTGTGTGTGTGTGTGTGTGTGGTGTGTGTCTATGTCTATATGTGTGTCTGTGTGTGTGTATGTCTATGTGTGTGTCTGTGTGTGTGTATGTCTATGTGTGTGTGTGTGGTGTGTGTCTATGTCTATATGTGTGTCTGTGTGTGTGTGTGTCTATGTCTATATGTGTGTGTGTGTGTGTGTATGTGTGTGTGTGTGTGTGTGTGTGTGTGTGTAGAGATACCAACAAGTTCCCAAGGACTTGCAGCGTGGTCTGATAAGTGCACGAGGGGAGACAGCGGGAAGGAACAGAGACTGGGACCCTGAAAGGAACAGAGGAACTTAGAGGCGGGAGAGAGGGAGGGAGGAGGAACGGGAGGGAGGGAGGAGGAACGGGAGGGAGGGAGGGAGGGAGAGAGGAGGAACGGGAGGGAGGGAGGGAGGGAGAGAGAGGCGAGAGGGAGGGAGGGAGGTGCAGGGTGGGAGCTGGTGGGGCGCGGTTGGGGGTGGTGGCAGGGTGAGGAGTCTAGGGAGGCGGCCCTGGGGGCGCCGGATGGCTTGGGGAGCCAGGGCCCAGGAGGCTGGGAGCAACGTGCAGCAATGCCCCCTTCTCGCCGGCGTGTGACCTCGTTCCGGGCGGGTCTCACGTCTCACACGGCCGTAGCTGCCCCTTCCGTGCGGGTGTTCGGGAAGACTCGATGGCCCTGCACGTCCCAGCCGGGCACACTGCCGCGCCACAAATGGCAGCGATTACTCCGAGGCTGCTCTTGGCTCCGTCCTGGCCGGGCTGGGGGGGTGACCTCCTTGATGTCCCGTCGGTGCCCGGGCGGGCTGGCCGCCCACGCTGGCGTCAGGACCTGCCCTGATTGCGCTCCCAGATAGTCACTTCCGCACCCAACCCGAGGTCTCTGCCTCGGTGGCGGCAGCTCCCTGCCTTCCCCTGACAACGGCCTTTCCTGGCAGAGGCCCCGTGGAGCCAGCCCTCCCTGGGCAGCTGGGCCGGCCGTCCCACAGAAACGGGTCCGTCATGGCTGCGGTGGCACCACAGACAGGGGCGGGGGGCGCGGCCCAGGCGCAGAGCTCGGGGGGCAAGGGGGGGCTCAGGGCCAGGCCAGGCGTCCCCCGCCCTGCCGTCCTCTTCCCAGGCCCTCCCTGGGTCCGTCCTCTTTGTTGAGAGTTCAAGACCAGAGGCTGCCAAGTTTCTGACTGAAGCTCTGGCCGTGGCAGCCGGTCAACAAACTGAAAGAAAATAAGAGAGCGAGGACACGCAGAAGGGGACAGAGCTGAGCACAGTCCGCTGCTCGCTGCACAGCCTGGGGCGCGGGAGGCAGGCTGGCGGGGCTGTTTAAACACGCAGGTGGTGGCTCGGGTGGGGGTCCTGCAGCCCTCAGAGCCCCCTGGGGCTCCGCCGGAGCTGGGCAGGGAGAGGAGGCCCCCGCCTCGGCAGTGGGGCGCCGTGCTCCGCCAGCAAGGGGAGACTTCCGTCTGCGGGCCGGTCACGTGCGCGTTCGTCCTCACGTGGCTGAGACACGCTTCCGTGGGACGCCGCGTCCCCGTGGCTTGGGCAGGGCGTCGCCCACGCTTCCGGGTGCAGGTCCGGGCTGCAGCTCCCACGGCGGGGATGCCGGGCGCCGCCTGCTCTGGACGGCCTGCGCCCGTCTGCAGGACGCGGCTGTGGGGAGCCCGAGACTGACGGAGCCAGAGGCCCAGCAGCAACCATGTGACCAGCGTGTCACTAGCACACTGATCCGGCCTGACGCAGTGAAACGAACACGTGAGTGGGCCTCCCACGTGCCGGGTCCCTGAGGCTTGTGGGTCAGGATGGTCTCACCGAGAAAGGGACCCTCGAACTTGGGCCCGAGGCAGTGGATATTGGGGAGATCACTCCAGGCAGAAGGGCTGCAGGTGCAAAGGCCCGGGGGCAGGAGGAGGGTGGTGTGTGAGGCCCAGCACGGGGCTGCGGGCTGGAGGGGACTGAGTGGGAGGGTGGGGGCAGGGGCGGTCAGGGAGGTGACACGTGTGTGTTGGGGGTGGGTGCAGGGCCTGAGGGCCGTGATAAGGACCTTGGCTGCCAGAGGGATGGGGGGCCACGAGGGGTTACAGGGTGCCTGCTGTAGAGCCCCCAGCACGTGCCAGGCGCCGAGCCGGGCGTGGGGACGCAGGAGCAGGAGGGCAGGCCTAGCACCACCCTCCCAGCCGAGGCGGTTCTGCTTCCCAGACCCGCAGGGGAAGAAAGCTCCGTGGCGAGCGCTCCCTCATCTGACCTCCCAGGCAGGCACCCACTTGGGAGGAGGAGGAGAAACCGAGGCTGCAGGGCTGGGGCGGACGCCCTGCTCCCGCTGGCTGGTGCCCCGGAAGGGAGGTGGCACGCCCAGGCTCCCTCCCCCTCAGGCTGCCGGCTGGGCCGGCTGGAAGGGGCTGAGGGTGGCTGTGCCTTGACCAGGGCCTTGGCTCCTGTTGGTGGCCCTGACCTGCAGGTGCCACCGGCCCCTCCTGAGGAAGGGCAACAGCTGCCGTGGTGGCTGGTCCAGGTGGGTCCCTTTTCCCAGTGGTCCCCACACGTTTGTGGAGAGTCTCGTCGTGGGCTCTGCGTCCGCGCTTCCCGGCGGGAGCTGTCCTCCTGGGACTGGCCCACGTCTCGGAGACGGAAGTGTCCACCCCACCTCCAAAGGGAGAGACAACGGGAAGCGGGTTCTCTCTCCTGCAGGCTGAGCGAGGACGGACCCGTGAGCTCAGTGCCTGGTCACAGGGAGGCCAGTCCGGGAGGAGCAGCAGAGCACGCACGGACAGCAGAACGGGACAGCAGGACAGCAGGAGGGTCTGGCGGCAGCACCAGCCCCAGAGCCCAGCCTCCTGTGGATCTCCTGTCCCATGAGCAGTGGTCCCCACGCAGTTCTGAGATGAATTTTCTGCGATATCCAAAGTGACGCAGTCACACAGCGGTGGGACATCCTGCCCCCTCCCCCCCACTTCCCTCCCACCCTCACAGCTCCCAGCAGCGGGTTAAGAACACGGGCCGCACGTTAGACAGAGTGGATCAAATCCCAGTCTGGCCACTGGAAAGCTATGTGGCCTTGGGCAAGTTGCTTAACCTCTCTGAGCACTGGTTTTCTTCTCTCTACCCTGGGGACTATAATAGTTCCTTCCCTACAGGGTTACAGTTGCAGGGTTTAATGAACCGCGTCACAGTGCTCGGCACAGGGTGAGCACCCCAAACGGTTTGTCTGGCACTGCTTTGCTGCTGCTATTTTTGTACTTGGGGAGCGGTTTTGCTGCCTTTTCGCCACTGAAACCGGGCACCGGTCTCCTAATTTCTGCCTCGACACACCTGCTGCGGGGAGATGGTACTTGGCGGTTTTTCTTTGAGGGGAGGGGTGTTTGCGAGGATTCTGCTTTCGTGAATCGAACGTTGCTTTCTCTCGGGGCCCCCCACTACCTGGGACCGCCTGGGTGGCATGTGCTGGCATTTACAGCACAGGTAACGATAGAATTGGAATATTCCATTGTTATTCTTTTAGTTTGTCTTATCTAACACCCACCGCAGTCTCAGAATAGTTCTGATGCCAACACACCAGCATAATTACTGAGAACAGTTCCAAGGTCTTTGCATCCATTCCCTGGGTCTCTCCCGGCCTGTGCTTGACGGGCTGTGTCCCCGTGGGCCCAGTAACGGGCAGCCGTTACGCGCCATGGTCTCTCCAGCGAGCCGTCTTTGCTGTCGGTTTAAACGTAAGCGGATATTTAACACTCACCCTCAGTCCTTACGTGAATATTTCTCTAGTCGTTTTGGTGTCTGAAGCCCATTCTTGAGTAGATTCCCCAGAAAGAACTATGGGCTCATGGGAACAATATTCCCTGAGTTCTTGCATGTTGATGACAGTTTGTGTCCTTAATACAAAAAAGTCGGCTTGTGGAATTTAAAATCCTCAGCCCATGTTTTCTTCTTTTGAATACCTTAAAAATATCACTCCATTGTCTTTTGGCATAACACATTATCACCAAAAAAAAAAGACACAGAGATGGTGGCTCACGCCTGTAATCCTAGCACTCTGGGAGGCCGAGGAGGGCGGATCATTTGAGCTCAGTAGTTCAAGACCAGCCTGAGCAAGAGTGAGACCCCTGTCTCTACTAAAAATAGAAAGAAATTAATTGGCCAACTAAAAATATATAGAAAAAATGAGCCAGGCATGGTAGCACATGCCTGTAGTCCCAGCTACTCGGGAGGCTGAGGCAGGAGGATCGCTTGAGCCCAGGAGTTTGAGGTTGCTGTGAGCTAGGCTGACGCCACGGCACTCTAGCCCAGGCAACAGAGTGAGACTCTGTCTCAAAAATAAATAAATAATAAATAAAAAGAGAGAGAGAGAGAGACACTTACTACTTTTGTCTAAATGTCCAGTAGCTTTTTTTGAGTAATTTTGCTTTAGAATATGACTCCCTGACGGTCCTTCCAGGTCCATAGTCTCAGGTACCTACCCTGTGTACCCTTGCAGAATGAAGTTTCAAAATCAGCTTTTAAAATGAAGTTATAGTTTATATACAGTGAAATTCACTCTTTATATTGTACAGTTCTATCAGTTGGAACATGGTCATGTAACTGCCATCATAAATGAAAAACAGTTCCATCACCATTTCAATAGGTAAATTCAAACCTCACATTCAGTAAAGTTTCCTTGAGTTATCGTTTTTAGTATTGGTTCTGTTTTGTTCTGGTCTTCCTCACGGATTCCTTTTATCTGTTTGTTAGATCTTCTTTGGCAATCTTCAATCTTCATCACTTTCCTGAAATCCTTTTTATCTCTTCTTTTTGTTGTTTTTTTTCCTCTTTTTTCATTTTGGGTATTTTCCACTATTATGTATTGTTCGCGAATCTTTCCTTCTGCCGTGTCTAGTCCGTTGTTAATCTCATCCATACTTTTCACACCAGACATTCTTATTTTCATCCTTTTACCCCACCTGGACTGGAGACTCTTTATTTCTGAGTAGTAAATCCATCATTTGCTGTGTTTATCCACTCACGTTTTTTTTTTCTAGTTTAGTATTTATTTCTGTAGCGATATTTTTTCTTTCATCCCATTTTCCCCTGAGTTCTATCACCTCACTTCTGAGTTTTTCTAATTCCGATTATACTTTTCGTGTCTTGGGTCATTTTCTTCATATCCTCTGGTTCGTTTTGAAAGAGAGGGCTGCAGCTGGCGCACCCTCATTTCTGGGGGGTGTCGCCCTGCGTTTCTTTCCAGGGCGATGCACTGTGGCTCTGCGTGGCGCTCGGCCTTAGTGCCTTTTTGCTACTCGTTCCACACGGAGTTAGTCTCCCCAGACTTTGAGAGCGAGGCGTGGTTCCCAGATCTGCCGATTCTGAGTCTGCTGTTTCCACGTGGTATTAAAAATGACGGCAGCTTGTCCTGTTAGACTTCCTGCTTTGCTCCCACCCCCGGCTTTGTGTAGACCTTCTCTTTCCTTTGTCTGTCCTGCTCCTGTGCCGGTCAGATTCGATTCCACTTCCTGCAGTGACTCCTCGGTCTGCCTCCTGTCTCGGAAGGGAGCCCTGGCGGGTTAGTTCCAACAGTTCAGAGGACGGATTGCTTCCTCTGCCTTAGACAGGGGGGCAAAACCCCCTTCTGCCTCAACGGCTGTTCTCAGATTCACCTGCCGGTCTTCCTGTTGGTGACTGCAGACTTCCCTGTCGCAAGACAGGATGCCCTGGTGCCGTGGCCCGTTTGCAGGACGGAGGATGAACACAGAACACAAAAGAAAACACGGACGCACATACAAAGACAGTTGACTCGAGTGATAATACACTGGGTCAGTTTTATTTTTATACTCTAAAAAATTAAAGTTAATTCCTTATACGTAACCACCCAGGCATTGCAGCAATGGCCATAAATTCTGAAACACGTAGCCTTAAGGACATAGATGTCCCCTGACTCAAAGTTTCCAGGTGGTTGCTCTAGGCGCCAGGCATAGATCACAGACTGAGATTAGCAAGGATGGGCAAGGCAGCCACAGGGGGCATTTATTGTCCCCAGTTTCTTTTTAGGCTGATCCCCTGCGGCTGTGCCTGGCTTAGGTCACCCTTCCCTTGAGGGGTCTTACCCATCATTGACTAACCAGCCATCTTATGGGGCAGCAATCACATGAACAATGTGTGTATCGTGTGGCCTCCAGACCCCCATTGCCGTGGGGTTGGGCAGCTCTTGCTTACTTGCAGCTCAGGTCCTTTGTTACGCCTCTAGGCAGCAGCCTTCTTTATCACACGGAGCCTATCTGGAACACATTACTCTCAAACGCTCTGGGCAGAGCACGTACATTGCTCACTAAATTTAATTCTTAAATTAGGAAAATATGATGTCAGTCCCCAACACCCCGGCCCTTCCCTGGGCTTTCTCCCCCACAGACGGAGATGGTACCTGGGGCTGTGGTTGCCAGTGGCTTGTTTCTACCTGCTTATGTTCTGGGGTCTGCGGGAAGAACTTGTCACATGTTGTGACGAAGTTTTGCTGTAATCGTTGTCCATGAGTTTTGGTTTTGGTATCTAGTTGCTCTGTGGTATTCGGGGAGATTAAAGATCTGTGTCGCCGCCACCCTTGTCACCTTCCCAGAATCCCCCAGATGCGCAGCACGAGCTTTGCTTTTTTCATTCGATACGACACCACGCGCGGTTGTGCAGGGGGTCAGGGGTGGGTTGGTGGGTGCAGTCCGTCTCTGCCGAGAGGAGTAGTTGATCAATGACATGGTTCAGAATTGCCGACTCATGGCGATGACAAAAAGCAGCTTGGATTTTGTTGGGTTTATTCTCATTTTTTAATTCTTTACAGCAAACGCACCTTGTGTTTCCTGCAGTCAGGGTGGGCTGCCCTCACCACCCCATTTGCGCTTGCTGTTGACCATGGGAGGTTTTCAAAGTCATTAAAGCATCTCTATATCTGTGAGTTTTCCTGGCTGAAAATTAGTTCATCATATAGATATCACATAAGTTGCTTTCGCTAACCCCTTTTATTGCATTTTGAGACACTCTCCAAAATTTTGCTATCATAAGAAAATGTAGTATTAGACATCCTTGTACATAAACCTTAGCCTTTAGCTTTGTTTTCTAAGGACAAATTCCTAGATATTTAGCTGTCAGGTACAAGGGACAGTGGTGTAAGAGTAGGAGACCATGGAACTCTTGTATGTCAGGACTGTAAGGGACCCTAAACAACCTCTGGTCCAGGGGCCTCTGGTCCAGCTGGGAAGAATGAGAGTCAGAGAAGAGATGAAACATGTTATAACTAGATATCTAACCAGCAATACCTTTCATTTCACTGCTTCCATTTTTGCTGCAAAACGCTTGCCCTTGCCACACAGAGAGGCGGCGCCCGGACATTCGCCCCCTGTTGCTGGCCGGGGTCCCTTCCCCTCGGTTCCCTCGGTAGTGCACACGCATCCCGTCCTGCTGGCTGTCCGGACTTAGTCCACGGCTGCCTGAGCTACTCTGGAGTCGAGCTAACAAGCGTGGAATTGGCAAAAAATTTGCACCCAGTGTTGAGAATGAGAAAGGAGATGACACCACACTAGAGACAGCGTGTGACTTGCAGCTCTTCTTCCCCTTAGATCGCAGGACACGGCATGACATTGCCACATCTCACTGTCGCGAATGGCCCTGTCACATCGCTCATGCTGCTTCTCCCTTTTCTTTTAAACGCAACGTCCTGTTCTGATCTCTTTCCACATTTGTGCCTGCTGACTTGAGTCGTTCCCTTGACAGGTGCATAGTTTGCATATACCAGGTTGATTCACCGGTGTACACCCTGTGCATTCTGATTATCCCCAACTCTGTAATTGCAAACGATGCAGCAGGGAAAGTCCTTGAGCTTACCTCTGAATTTATGAGCATTGTCTTTGGGGTTTCTACGCAGGGGCGGAATCCCTGGGTCATGGAGCGTGTAGATGCTTCGAGTCGTCAGCTTGCTCTTGGCAAGGACCGGCCCAGTTGCTAAGCCCCTGGCAGTACGCGAGGGTGCCCATCTCCATTGCCCTGATGACACATGACATTGACATCAATGTTAACGATGTTTCCCAGTATTAACATGTGTCACTCTAAGGGGTATGGAGTAGTAACATATTTCTGTTGTCTCAACTTGCATTTTTGTGATCATTAAAGAGGTTGAACCTCTTCTCACCCTACTTGTTAGATATGCATGTTTCTCCTGAGAATAGTGATTGTCTATTTCTCATTTGGGTTTCCTTTTCTTTGCTTGCTGATTTTGTAGGAGATTCCTATATATCATCATATTAATTTTTGTTAATTTTAGATTGCAAATATTCTTGCGCTCTGTCACTTATCACTGTCTTTGTGATGTTCTTAGTTGTGCAAAAATATTTAACTTTGGAGTGATTAAATCCAAGACATCCCCTTTTCTGTTCTGCTTTTTATTTTGTACCATATTAAAAAAGATCCTTTTCCACTCCAACGTCATGATGATAACGCTCCTGAATTTGGTCCTCGCAGTTTCAAAGCTTTGCCTGCCCGCAAATCTCGTTAATCCTTCATTATTTTTGTGTGTGACGTGAAGTACAGACCTAATTTTTAAAATCTTTGCATTGAGCCAAATTTCTCAACAAACATTCAGTAAATAATATATTCCTTCTTCACTGATTTTTGGTTCTGCATCTTGAGTGTTTCCGGGCTTTCCGTTTTGTTCCATTGCTGAATATACTAATTTCTATGCTATACCAAATAATTTAAACTATTATCACCTTGTAATGTGTTTTTATATATCATAGGGTGCTTTTATTTTTGAAAATTGCCTTAGGATAGGAGCAGAGGAGCCCAACCAGAGGCTGTGGACCATAGTCAGTCTACAAGCACTGCATGTACGTTCCTCAGGCTCTTGTCAACTGTGGGCGTGGAGCTGTGTCCCACAAAAGCCCAGATCGCTGGCCTCTCCTGGGACGCCTTCAAGCGTTGGCCTTGCAGGCTCACTTTCCTGCCCAGAAACCAGAGGCTGGAGCCGGATGGCAGATGTCTCCTCTGGGGGCCTTCCCGGTCCCCTCCCTCCTCACTTTCTACTCACAACCGAGTCCGCCCCCCCAGGAGTGGTGGGTTTGGGGGCAGAGGATTCCGGGTCCAAGTCTAACCCCGTCGTGTTCCCCACGTGTCCTTCGGTGAGTCGCTTCCCCGCCTGGCGTTGGGTGGGCGGAAGGGCCGTGGCAGAGTGAGAACCAGGTCCCGCCACCGTGCACCCCTCGCGCCGGTCACTCCCCTTTCTGGGCCACAGCTCCCTCACCCGCAGCATGAGGTGATGGCGGGGGCGGGTGTTGGGGCTGGAACACGCCGAGTGCTTTAAACGTGTCAGGTCCGGGTCCTCCATGGAGGCAGGCAGCGCCATCATTCCGGATTTAAGAGGAAACCTGAATTCCCTTCCCGCCCAGCTAGGCGACTGCAGAGCTGGGCTGTAGGACGAGCCCCATGGCCCCAGAGCCCACCCCGCCCCCGGCGATGGCACACGGAACGCACTTGGCTCAGTGTCAGCCACCTGCTGTCATCGATGTGCGCTCGCCGTCACATCTTGGGACAGGCCGGTTAGACCCCAGGGCCCTCTCTCTGTGGACACCCCAACATAACATCCCTGGAACGTGGTTCTTGTTCTCCCTCCTACACGCTAGCCTCCCGGCTGCCGGGCTGTCCCTCCCCACACAAAGGGCCTGCTGGGCGCTTTGCGCAGCGTGCCAGAGTGGAGGGGGGCCTGTGTTCCCAGCCTCCGGGGAGCCCAGGGACTGGCCAGCCCGCTGGACGCCACCCAGCTTCAAAGCACTTCCCAGCCAAGCGCGTCCAGCTGACCATGCTCACAGGGGACAGCGCCTCTCTCACGGCCTCACGGGCCCTCACCAGCCCGCTCCTGAGGTCCTCCCATCTGTGACGTGTCCACCCCCTGAGGGGCAGCGGGGGTGTGGGTCAGAGCAAACTGGGGCTTGGAGAAGTCTGAGTTTGGATCCAGTGACTGTTGGACTCTGGGCAGTGCCCCCACTGGCCTAAGCCTCTTCTTTGTCTGCAGCGTGGGCCGCCAGCGAAGGTGGGTGCGACAGCCTCCCCGCAAGACCACCCTAACCGTGTCTCCTCCGGGAGGGGCCCTGAACTCACAGCCCCCTCCCTTGGCGGGTCTCCACGCTCTGGACACTGCAAAGTTATCGAGCTGGGCAAGTTCTCTTCTGGGCACAAAAGCCAGAATCCAGCCACCGAATGTGACCCTCAGGGCCACACAGTAACAGGATACAAGGCCCTCTTTACGGTGCTGTCCGTGGGAAATGCAAAAACGAGTCCCTTTCAGGAAGAGTGCCTGTCTCGCGAAGACCAAGAATTTCATTTCTGGGCAGAGCACCGAGAAGAACGTGAAAATCTAGCTCTGCTGCTATCCTTACACGGGCAGGCCTGCAAGGAAGGGAAAGCAAACAGCCCCGCAGCACCATTGCTAGTATATAAAAAGTCCGTGCACGGTACAGAGGCCCTACAATTAAAAACAAACAAACTACTAACTAGACAAGTACGCAACCCAAATTTCAGGTCAGTTGAAGACTCGGGAATGGAGGTCTGCAGCTTGCTGAAGAAAAGGCAGGCTGAGCCGGGAGCCGCGGGCCTGGACCCCCCCCCCCCCCCCCCGCACCCAATGTTATGACCACGGAGTAGTCATGTCACCTCCGAGCCAGTGGTCTTGAACTAAGGCCACCAGCCACGCGAGTATATTTTACATTAGTGGGCTGAACGAAAGAATATCCCTCAAAATCCCTTGAGGGGATCTTGCTCGCCTGTTTTAAATCAATAGACACTACACACAACACACACAAAAGCGTGGACTTTTCTGAAAGAACTCCTCTTTGGAGGCCTGTGCGTTAGTCGGGGTTCTCTGCAGAAACAGGACCAATAGGAAAAACATATATATATGCACACATATACACATATACACACATGCAAATGTGGAAACTGCGAAGTCCCACAACCTGCCCGCTGCCAGCTGGGGACCCCGGGAAGTCAGTGGTGCGGTTCCAGTCCAAACCCAAAGTCCTGAGAACCGGGGAGTTGACGGTGTACGTTCCAGTCAGTCCAAAGGCTGGCGACCCGGGGTACCCGACGTCCGGGAGCAGGGGAAGGTGGGTGTCCCAGGTGAAGAAGCCCCCCTCCCCCTCCCCTGCCTTTCTGCTCCACTGGGGCCCTCAGTGGCCTGGGCGACGACGTCCACACACCTGGGTGAGAGCAAACGCCTTCACTCAGCCTGCGGGGTCAAATGCTAATCTCTTCTTGAAACACCCTCACAGACACCCGGAAATAACGTCTCACCAGCTCTCTGGAAACCCCTTCGCCTCGTCAACTCCACACATAAAACGAACCATCACACATGGTCTAGGGACACTCCAGCTGTGGTCAACTCAAAGAATATTTAAGAGAACTCACGCCATGGGCTATCCAAAATGCTCTGACATCCTACAGCTCAGCTAGGGAAGAAGCTCAATGTAAGTTTCCCCAAGTTCTACAACAATCCTAAAAATGACATTGCATGACTGATAAGGAGTTGAGAATTTGAAAGAAGCCCCAAGGAACTGCCAACAAGAGGCACGTTTCCATCAGCTATGTTAGGGGATGCTCTAAGCTGTCTTTCTGTTTCTCTATAGAAAAGGTTATTGACAAAATTGTCAGAGGAAGAGACAACCGGTGTTTATACAACCAAGGCGAAAGTAGGAAAAAAGTGTTACAGAGCTGTAATTAACAAAACTATTATGTCTTCCCCACTATACTTTGTGATATCGCTAACTTTTAAATATGGTGAAGCTTGTAGTGATTTCTTTTCTTGGGATAAATTAATATTTCAAGTTGTAAAAATAAAAATTAACTGTCACAGCCTGACTTCCTCTAATTTCATTGTAAAATTAATAAATTTTCCCACCACTCTGGGCAGCATCGATTGGGATTATGTTTTCCATTGTCCTTAAGAAAATCCCACTGATGGTGATGAACATCTTTCCCAGAAGATTCCAGCCAGTGCCACGTGGGTGACTTGCTGGCATCCCCAATGTGGCCCCGGGGAGCAGGAGAGCCGTGGCTGCCTCCGAGGGAGCCACAGGGGGTGGCCGGCGTGGCCCTGCCTTTCCGTCTGGCCTGGGGACGGGCCAAGGGAGCAGGAGGCCACCCACCGGGAAGAGTCACCAGCTGGGGGCCAACACTGTGGGATTTTTCCCCCAGGCGGGTCCAGAGCTGCCTGGACTTGAAAACGAAGGTTGAAATCACGTGGGTAGTTTCCGAGCGGTGTTTCAGGCTGCTTTGGTAGATGGTCGTGAAGGTCAGCTTGGCTTGCTGACCGGCCAGGCTGCAGGCCCCGGCCATCCAGCCACCACTGGTCTAAGCGCTGCAGGGGGGACATTCTGCCGGGGGGACCCAAGCCCACGGTCAGCCGACTTCAGGTACAGGAGGTTGTCCCGGACAATCTGGGTGGGCCTGGTCCAGTCGCTGGGAAGGCCTTAGAGCCGGGTGAGGCTCCCTGGAGAGGAAGGAACCCTGCTGTGGTCGCAGCCTGGGCCATGCCTGGCACCCCGCCCGTCCCCACCGCCTGCCCCGAGGATTCCAGACTCGCCCAGCCAGACCCCACAGTCGCCTGAGCCGACTCCTCACAATAAATCCCTGTGTCCACCTCCCGCCGGTGACGTTGCTCTGGTCAAACCCTGACGGACACAGTGACGAAGGGCAACACAAAAACAACCTTCTCACTGACCTTTAACTGTGCCCTGAAGTTTCTGTCTCGTCGCTAATCCTGACACAGCCCGGCCTTCTCCCCTGCACGTCTCCCCCTCCGGAGTCTTGCCCAGAGCCGGCCCCTCGGCCCAGCCACGCTCCTGCTGGTGGCTCAGCTCTCGGCTGGAGGGTGTCCCCTTGGGCTGCTGAGAAGGCTCCACCTGCTCAGGGGCCCCTGACCCGCTGACCAGGACGGAGCCCCATCCTTTCGCTGAGCGAGTGTCTCTCCCGCTCCCCGGGCAGGCTGTCCAGGTGTGAGGGCAGGAAGGTGAGCCGGGCAGTCCCGGCAGGAGCCACCAGGGAGTGGCGCCGGCGTGGCAGCAGCCGGGACACCTGTCTGGGCAGAAGGAGAGGCCTGAGGGAGGACAGAGCCCGGCGTGTTCTAGGGTCAGAAATTAGTGAGAGCAGAACACAGTGAGCAGAGGGGCGAGCAGGAAGTTGGGGGCACGGAGGGCTTTTGCCTTCGTCCTGAGTGCAGCGACAGGCCCAGCCCCGGCTCTGCCCAAGAACAGCCTTTCCGCAAGGAAGTCACGGAGCCACCCCTTCCCCCAGGGCCCGGCTGGGGCACCTCCTGGGGGAGAGAATGCTGTCATCGCTTCCCTTTGGGGGTGGCCTCTGGAGGGGACCACCCGGCATGACCTCCCGTTGACCCAGCTTCTGCCTGTGTCCACGGCTGTTGGGTTCTCTGAATGGCCAAGAGATGAACTCATCGGCCACCTCCTGCAGGGCCACTGTCTGAGCGTGTCTGCTGCCTAATCAGGGGACAAGGACGCTGTGTTCCGGGGCTGGGCTCGCGAGCATCCTTGATGAGTAACTGGGACGGTCCAGGGACCGGGAAGTGGCAACAATGCGGCTATTGTGCTTTCGCTGGGCCGGGAGCGCCAGGTCTGTGCGGCAGGCCGGGCTGGCAGCCGCAGCTGCGGGCGAGGCCTCCCCCGGCCTCATCAGCCACCCCTCTGCAGGAGGGCCCGCGGCAAGGTCCAGCTGCCCCCGGGGACCGCCACCTCCGCGGACCCACCGGAGGCTCACAGAGCAAACATCTCTTCCCGTCTGCAAACAACAAAGGCCCTTTCTGCGGAGGGACCAGGCACATACCACGCTGGAGGGCGTCCAGACTCATTTGTTCGTCCATTCATTGATTCCTTATTCATTCAGCATTCATCCAGTTCCTTTGGGAATTTTACCCCAAAGATGAAAATGAGCAGTTAATGCTTAACAGACATAAAGTTTTTCCACGGTGGGCAGAGGGTTTGCAGACTTCATTACTATATTCAATCTGCACGACGGCCTCCCGTGCAGTGGGGTTCTGTTGACTCGGCTGATGGGGGCCCAGCGGCTGGGTCTGGACTCTCTGGGTCTCCCCGCCTCTCTGCAGAGTGCGGCCTTGGGCTGATTCCTCCACCTCCATGACATACAGTACAGTGGGAGGTTTAGACACCCCTTTCCATTCTGATTTTCACAGATCTAGAGTTGAGAGTGTACCTACGGGGGCTCTGCATGATCTAATTAATAGACTTGATCCTATAGGTGGGGGAAGATGACACTACCTAAGTGGGCGATACTACCCAGATTGTCATCAATAGTGAAAGGCTAAATAGATTACGGTCTTTTGTTCATGCACTGGAACACCGTGTAGCAACACGTGAAAGTTAACACCACACACAACCACATGCGGCAACACGGACGCATCTCGCAGACAACGTGGGGAGAGGCACAAAAGACACAAAAGAGTTTGCATTTTAGGGCCCCACTCATGTAAAGTTTGAGCCCAGGCCAAATGAATCCACAGTGTCAGAATTCATGATAATGGCTCTCCCTGGATGGAGCCTAGGGGATTTCTGGAAGGGGAACAAATGGAGTTTCTGGGAAGACAGCAACATTCTGCTCCAGTATCTACGCACTGGTTACGTAGCTATGTTTACTGCCTAAAAATTCATGGAGCGGATATTTATGATTTGAGTGTTTTTGTAAGTCTGTTAATCTTCAATAAGAAGTTTAGTAAAAATCTAAGATTTATAAATAAAACACAACAAACCAAACTATCATAAAAAATCCTGTCCTAAACAACTCTTGGGCCAAAGAGAAAAACCATAAAAGACCCAGAAAATACTATTCTTCCAAGAATTTGTCCTGGGTAATTAATCACGGACATGTGCAAACACGAATCAGAGAATTTTTATTGCTGAATGATTCAGAATAGTAAGAAATTGAGTATTGCCCAAGTGTTTAACAAAGGAGGTGGGTAAACATATCATGGCGCAGCCAAACAATGGAATATTATACAGTTATTAAAGTTAGAGTGTAGAGAAAAATGTTTGATGATGTGGAAAGTTTCATAATGTATTATTAAATGGCTATGACAATTTTTTTCTAAAAACATGCTCGTGTCCTTGTGTTTTTTTTTGTTGTTTTTTGGTACTAGGAAAAATAGTTAAATAGAAATACACCAAAAGATTAGCCATCATTAACTCTAGATAACAGAATTGTGGATTATAAAATGACGTTTTTATTCTTTTTTACATTTTCCAAATGCTCAACTGTGAACATGTGACACTACTATAATTCCCAGAAAGTTTACTAAAAACAAGATAGCTGTAACTAGTGTTCTGGCAACCAGCATGTACCTGCTAGAGACTAAATTTCCAGTGGATATTTCTTGAAGGAGTGAACAGTTTTGAGGGTAAAATCTGTGGAGTGGATGGGACGGTTACCACATCTGACTGCGAGGAGGGGTGTTTTCGTGGAGAATGAGCGGAGACAGAGCAGCAGAATAAATGTCTGTGGAGCGAGGGGAGAAGGGACTGGATTTTGGCAGGGGCAGTCGGTGGAAAATCACTTTCCAAGTCTAGGCAACAGATTGCACAGAGCAGAGCAGGGAGGTTTTAGTGAGTGTGGTTTCTGAGACCCAGAGACTCTGCACGCCCCTCTCAGTCTTTTGAGGCTCCCATTGTATTTAGAAGCAGAGCTGCAAAATGGTGGTGTATCTCGTGTGCTCACGTTGCATAGATAATAACTCGTGCACCAGAAACTGAGACAAGGCCAGCCGAAGAGGCTTGTGAGAGTCGATTGTTAAATATTCAGGAAACTTACGAGTTAGTTCCTAAACCACCTGTGGCCTGCAGTCAGCCACGGTAAAGTATTTACACCATGGAAATTGGCAAACGCCACAAACCAAGGGGACTTTCCCTCCTGTTTTCTGGAGAGGAGGTTCCCCGGCACATCCCTGGATGTGATTTGTGCCGTTCACAGGATAATTGCAGTATTCAAAAACAATTACTAATTCTCAGCGTGTACGGGTGGGGGGCAGGGTTTGAAGATGGACCAGGTGCACATTCTTCCTCCCGTCCTGCCGAGGCAGCCCTGTGACTGTGGTGGAGCTTCAAGTGGGGACACTTTCCGATGTGTTCTGGGGCTTGTTGGACACGCGGGCTTGGGCTGAGCGGTCATTCCCACAGGTGGGAGAACCTGCCCCACGGCCCGCTGTCCGGGGAGGCCTCCTGGCATTTCTCCTCCCACCAAGCCCGTCGCCGGCCAGTCCGTGAAGTCAACCTGCTCCAGGTGGGCTGGTCGGTGGCCTGGGGCAGGGGCAGGGCCTCCCACGTGACACAACCAACAGCCAGAGCCCTTCAACGCATCTGGTTCCCCAAATCCCTCTGGACGAAGGTGCCTCTCCGTGCTGGGGGTGATCGGCCACTTGGGAAAGGTAAACTGCGGAGAATTCACCACTCTCTCCTCACCCGTAACGTTTTTAAAGTTGCCCCGGGAGAGGTCAAGACAGCTGTGCCATTGTCCCTGACTCAGAAGGAACCCCCTGAGAGAGGGGGTTCTCCCCCCTCCTCTCCACCCCTCCTCTCCATCCCTCCTCTGCCCCCTCCTCTCCACCCCTCCTCTCCCCCCTCCTCTCCGCCCTCCTCTCCCCCCTCCTCTCCACCCCTCCTCTGTCCCCCTCCTCTCCCCCCTCCTCTCCCCCCTCCTCTCCGCCCCTCCTCTCCGCCCCTCCTCTCCGCCCCTCCTCTGCCCCCTCCTCTCCACCCCTCCTCTGCCCCCTCCTCTGCCCCCCTCCTCTGCCCCCCTCCTCTCCACCCCTCCTCTGTCCCCCTCCTCTCCCCCCTCCTCTCCCCCCTCCTCTCCGCCCCTCCTCTCCGCCCCTCCTCTCCGCCCCTCCTCTGCCCCCTCCTCTCCACCCCTCCTCTCCCCCCTCCTCTGCCCCCTCCTCTCCACCCCTCCTCTGCCCCCCTCCTCTCCACCCCTCCTCTGCCCCCCTCCTCTGCCCCCCTCCTCTCCACCCCTCCTCTCCCCCCTCCTCTCCCCCCTCCTCTCCACCCCTCCTCTGCCCCCCTCCTCTCCACCCCTCCTCTCCACCCCTGCACTCCCAGCCGACTGCAGACGCCCTGCGCTGCGTGTGTGGTGCTGGACCTAGAACATTCTTCCTTCCCCTCCCCTCCTCCTCCACCTCTGCTCTCACCTGGGGGTTCTCACTCTTCCTCCTGGGAAGGGGCCGTGGAGGCTGTCCCTGTGCGTCAGAGGCATTTCTGTACCTGTAAGAGGAGCAATGACATTTCCCAGGTATTCACTGAGCACTCTCGGCGTGCCAGGCTCACCCGTTCTCCTGAGGCCCCAGACAGCCGTAGGATGCTGCCAGCACCTTCTACACCCCTCTCCTTGGCTTATACAGCAGCCACTGCATACACAGTGGGAGCTCGGCATTTATTGAGCGCCTACTATGCGCTTTCCCCATTATTCACTGACAGCCACTGCAGACAGTCTGTTTCTGTTGGAAGTTGTGGGCTTGCCCAGCAGAGGGTCTGAGATGTCTCTTCTCCCCACCCTCCTCCTTTCAGCTCAGCTTGATTTTCCCAGAAAGTAATATTTTTCCAACTCGATTAAAGGATGCCATTTTCACCTCTGATTGAGGCTAAAAACTACAATTGAGAAGTCTGGCGCAGCAATCAATATTGTAATAAAATTACACCTAATTTACTTAGTTCTTCAGGTGCAACAGGGTTCATTTATCTGAAAGGAGCTTTTTAAAGTTTCAAAACGAGAAAGACGAATTTTGCTCATGAAATTTTTATGCCGCGTGGTCGCTAAAGCAGCCGTTAATTGCCAAGACCTCCGAGCTCTGACCCGCTCGGGAAATCGATGCCACAGAACGCGAGTTCCTCAGACGCTGCCGAGTTTTCCAGTCATGAGACGGGATCGGGTGGCAGGCAGGGTGGCCAGAAATGCCTGCTAGTTTATCTGGTTGCCTTTGGGATGGAAGCTGCTCCTATTTCCATGGCAACCCTTGTGATTGTTTCAAAAAGTGGAAAAGAGTGTTTACGGGGAGAACTGGAACAGGGAGGCACGTGGTTTCCCAGGGAAGCAAAGGCCAGTCCCAGAAGGGGAAAGTCCCAGCCTCCAGGCCACCGGAGGCTGCCACCGAGACACGTGGCCCGAACCCATTGTCCACCAGCGGTCTCCATGCCCCCGGAGGGCCAGCCGGAGGCTGTCGCTGCTTGCCTTCACGTAATGAATGCAGTCCCGGTGGGTCTCCTGCTCCCAACCGAGGGCTGGGAGGGACCACCCTGAGGGACCCAGCTCCACAAAGCTCCTGCCCAGCGGGCGTCCCGGGAGGGAAGGGGCCCCGTTGCCCCTGGAGACTGGCTGTGCACCCGGCAACCTGCCGAGCCGCTCCCTCACCTGCCCCCCGCCCGGGCCTCTGCCTCGGGAGCAGCACTGTGGCTCAGACACCCCGTTTCCTTCCCCGGGTCACCCGCCCACAAGCCTCCCCCTCAGCGAGTGCCTGAACTCGGCTGCGTGGCGGCATGCCTGGTCCCTGGGCCCCACGGCCTGGGCTGGAATCTGTGCCCTGCTGCCGCTAGCTGTGTGGTCTTGAGGGTGTTCGTGAACCTCTCTGTTTCTTTGGCTCTTCATCTAGAAACGGTGGCGGTGAAGGTAACCGACACCTGGGTCTCATCAGAGTTAAGTAGGATGATCTGCGTGAGGCCATTAGGACAAGGTGCTGGGAGGACGGGGTGGTGACACGTTGGCCTCACTGTTGAGAGTGTGTCAGTCTCCGCCGTTCTCCCTCCCTCTGTCCCTCTGTCACCGCCTTGGCTCCTCTGCCGCGTCCTGCGCCAGGGACCGGCCCTCACAGGCCTCCTCTCCTCCAGAGCCAGCCGACTCTCCCCTCAGCCTGCCTTGGCCTCTTTCCTCTAGCTGGCTTCACGATCCGACGGGCCGGGTTCCAGATGGCGGCAGGGTGCTCTCCAGCAGCCTTGGGCTTCCCTTTCCGCCAGAGCTAGCGAGCCTTGAGAAAACGACCCCAGTCTCCCTCCCTCCCCCCAGAGGACTTCGACTGGTCCTGCTCAGGTCATGTGACTGCTCCTTGCTCTATCAGGCTATCCTGGGGCATGGACTACTCTGATTGGCCAGCTTGGGTCACATGCCCAGTCTGGCAAAGGAGCCAGGGCCACGTGCTTGCACATGCCTCCAGGTGGGGAAGGGTGTCCACGAAAGGAGAAGACAGTGGGGCCACCACACGAAAGGGCTCCCGAGGGCCCAGGGCCTGCTCTCCGGGAGGGCAGCGGCTCCCTCCTCTGCAGCGCGGGCGCCACCTGTCCCCGTCCGGGAATGCTGCCTGCACGGGCGTCCTGAAGGGGCCGGGTGCGGCCAGGCTCCTCCTCCTGCCCCCTCCAGCCTGGGACGGCCTGGGGTGTCCAGCCTGGGCAGTCGGGAGTGGGGAGGTGGGGAAGGAGGACACAGAAGGGCCTTAAGTTTATACATAATTAAAACACAAACACAATCAGACCCCCAATTGACTCCAGAAAATCACTGGAACTGTTGGAAAAAGAAAAAGACAGGGTGAGGGGACCATTGAAAATGAAATGGAGTTAATTGACTGTGGAACTGAGCACCGTGAAATCAAACATAATTTAATGCGACGCTTGTGTGCTGTCGTCGGGCTTCGTGCTTAGTGAGGGGAGTGTGTGAGGGGCAGGGCCTCCACGGAGCAGAGGGTGCGTGCGGCTCAGAGGATCCTGCCCGGGCGGGAGGGCGGGGCCAGGTGAGCAGCACCTGAGGCGGCATCCAGGGCTCCAGGTACCTGAATGCCCCAAGGGAAATCGTGTCCCCTCTGAACGTCAGCTTCCTCAATTTTTCATCGAAGTCATCAAAGGAAGACAGTGTTGGCCAACATGGGGCACGTAGGTCAATAGTGGGAAAGGTGTTTTTAGGCAGCACAGAAGGAATTTTTCAAAATGTTAATAATGGTGTGTTTATCTTTACAGCCACCTTCTGTTTTGGTTTTCCAGCCACAGCCGTGGTACAGGGTTTCCTTTTAAAATAAATTTGCTTGTGCGAAAACCGTGAGTCCATTTAAAGAATAATCCTAAGTAGGTTATGATACCATGGGCAAAAGTCGTGAGGGCGGTTCTCCCGTGACTGCTGTTTGGGAAATGCCAGCCGAGCGCGCTGGGATTTGGGGGGGGGGGGGTCAGAACCTCGGTGTCAGGCCAGCCGGCCCAGGGCACGTGGGCCAGCGCGCTTGGTGTTTGCACAGCAGCCATGAGTGGAAGCGTGACAAGGTGCCCTGGAGACCAGATGTCACGCCAGGAGGTAAGCTCTGGGCTTCCCAGGTGTGCTCTTCTGGGCGCCTCGTACAGAAACAACTGCAATCCCTAGTGACAACCCTGGTGACATGCCATTTTGAATCCTGCTCTTTTGAAACTTAATATTGCATGGCAGTCACCACATGCCATCAGCCTGTCTCCTTCAACGTGACCGCCAGTGGCTGCTTCCTGGTCCCTCTTAAGAAGGCCCCGTAATACGCTTCGAGGCCTCCTGTTTGGAAGGCTGTTTCCTGTTTTTATTATTAAAAGCAACAGCAGGCTGAGCGTCCCTGCAGCTGGACCTCGGCTCCCTTGCCTGCCGTTTCCTAAGGAGACTGTCCTTGGCAAGGACGTGGCTGGACACCCCTGTTCCGGGGGGGAGTGATGACACTGCCGCCTGTCTTCCCAGGGGTCCGTCTCTGCCCCAGTGAACGGGGACACCTTGGCTGTCCCGCTGCAGCCCCAAGCTGCCCACTTCCCACGGCGGGAGGCCATTCAGCTCCCGGCCCTGTCTAGACAGCGAGCGTGCCAGCCACCGCCAGGCCCGGGCCAGCTGTGTGTGTGTGTGTGTGCGTGCGTGCGTGTGTGTCTGTACGCGCGCGTGTTTGTTAATTACCCTGGAATGTCTGCTGCAGCCGCCGCTGTGGAAATGTAGGTCACCCCGGCGCGGCGGGCGGTCCTGTTTGGGGGAGATGGGGCCAGCCGCCGGCGCACACACCGTATCCAGGTCACGGCCGTCTGGGAGCCAGCCTAACGGGCCGAGGCACGTGAGAGGCAGGCGGGCGGCTTCTCCCGGGGGCTCCTTCTCTTAGGACGCCTCGCGGTGTCGCTCACAGCCTCAGCGGGGGCATGTGGCTTTCCTGCCACAAAGGTAAGGGCAGCGTCACACCGCACGTCTGAGGACCTCTTGCGCAGCGTTCTTTGTTGGCGCCAGGGCATTCTGAGCAAGTCCCCCTGCGTGGTCGGTGTCACTCCGAACGTACGGCTGCCCTGGGGGGAGGGTCCCGTTGCCGTCACGGTGACGTCATGCGCAATCTCCGTGTGCGTGTCGCAGATGAGGACACAGAGGCTCAGGAGAGCTGCCCAGCCATCAATGCTAGCACGGCCGTGCACCGCCGCACGGTGGACTTGTGAGAAATGCTCCTCGAGGCGATTTCATCCTGTGACGTTCGCGGAGCGCCCGCGCCAAGGCTAGACGGGGCAGCCTGCCACACACCGGGCTCCGGCGTAGGCACTGGGCACCGCAGGCACCTGTGACGCAGCGCTGCATGTCTGTGTGTCTGAACATTCCGATCGTGGAGAGGCACGGTAAAAACACAGCGTCGCGACCTCCTGCAGCCGCCGTTACACACATGTGGCCCAGTCTTGGCCACAACGTCAGTACGTGGCGCGTGACCCCAAACGTGACGGCTGTTACCGTGTGTGGTCTCGTCTGCCTTCAGCACTTGAAACATCTTTGTTGGTCCTCCCACAACCCAGTAATGGTTGCCCCCATTTTATAGAAGAGGAAACTGAGGCACGAGGAGGCCGGTGTGATTCAGACCAGCTAGTCTGGCTCGAGGCTGAGCTCGCAAACCCTGAGCCCTTCATTGCTGTGCTAAAAATCCCCTGGTCATGTTGGAGTCACTCACTGGCTCGGATAAACCATTTGGATTAAAATTAAAAAAAACCAAAAAAACATGGAGCGAAGGTGGGGCCATTGCGCCCCTGCAAAGGAGCTTTTGGTTAGAAGGAGTTAAACTTGTGTCCTGGTACACAAAGGTGCTCCGGATCTCCTTGATGTGGCTGTTCACAGACCCAGGCCAGAGAAGTCTTTTATCAACACCTCCCCAGAGTTCAGGCTAAAAAAAAAAAAAATCGGACGCAACAGACTTCTGTGCCTGCAGAACTACAGGCTGCGGTGTGGGGCCTGTTTGTGCACCTGACAGCCAGATCGTTCCAACATTTACAAGCCGAGGGATTATGAGCGCAAGGTTTTGAAAACCTGAAATCCGAGGAAATAATGCTCTCACCCACCCTCCCCTGGAGAGCTGGGGTGGGCTGCACCCCCCCTGCCAACAGTTTACTGTAAAACGTTTTCAGAAATACAGACACGCTGAAAGAATCAGACATGCCCCGCCGAGGCTCTGCCCCGAGCTGCTGGCCGGGCTGCTGTCCCTTCTCTCTCCGCCCCGCTTCCGTGCCAGGCTGCATCTCACGATGACACTTGCCGTCTGAGGGTGGCTGTCCCTCCGTGGGGAGGGTGTTCCCACCACCGTGGAGGGTTGGCCAGGACTTCTGAGGGTTGTTTTTATGCAGAATATAGCGTTGGAGGGGGAGTGGGCCAGGGAGTGTCAGCCGCTGTTCTTGTCCCTTTCTCCCCTGCTCGGCGGTGCTTGCTGCCCTGGAACAAAAGCCAGACCCTGTGCTGCTGGCTCCGTCCTCGCCGCCCCAGGCCTTGCCTATTGCTATCCTTGTCCACATTTCCCATGGGGAGAAACTGAGTCTCTGTGAGAAGAAATGGCGCTCCTGCAGCCACCCGGCTTGGAAGTGGCAGGAGGAGGACGCAGACCCTCGGCACAGCTGCAGACGGTGCCTGGGCCCTCACCACCCGGGGCGGTACCCGGCACCCTGCAGGCGCACCACGAATGCTGGTTAAATTAAGTGAGGAAAGGTAAAAGCTCCCTTTTGCAGAATGCGTTGGGGAAACTGAGGCTTGTAAGTCAGGTGGGTAGAGGGTTAGGGCCCCCCTCCCCCCTGTAGACCCTGCACCCTCTTGGCCTGGCTGTTGTGGGGCAGGACGCGGTATCACTGGGAAGGTCCCCCTCGGGCCTCTGCACCTCCTCCCCCAGGGAGCCCTCCCGGCTGCCCCCATCGACAGACACATCATGCGCACGGCTCCCCGAGACCGGCAGGCTCCAGCTGGCTTCCGACTGATGAAGGGCCGGGTAGGGTAGTGGCAGACCCCAGCCTCCTGGAGTCTGGCAAACCCAGATCTACACCCAACCTCTGGCCGTGATTAGCTGTGTGAGTTTGAACAAGTTGTTTCGTCTCAGCGTCTGTGTGTGTGAAAGGCAGTGACCGCACCTGCAGAAAGCCGGTGTGGGGTTGAGGGAGCCAGAGGGGGGTGAACAGCGTCGTGTGGGGCCCGCGCGCAGCGAGACGTCACCGTAAAGACGTCTGCGTCTGCCGAGCCTGGGGGCTGTGGCATGTGCTTTGCACGTGGAGGGGTTGGTACTGGGCTTCTGTGACCCGTGATCGTGGGGTGGTTAGACCCATCTCTTCTGCACAAGGTGACAGAAGGGCCTCTCCCCACCCACAGCTCCATAAGATAAATTGTAATCTGCCGGCTGGTTTAGGGTGTGATTTACTTGGGATCCCACCAGAATTCAACAATGAATTATACATGACTCCGGGCTGTTTCTCGTGTATTTGTCCCTGTGTCTGCCCTCAAGATGCTGAAAGCCTATAAGGAGATATGTTTTACCCCTTTCTAATGAGGTCAAGAGTACCCAGAAAAGGGCTTATTGTGATTCAGTACAACTCATGCCAGCTCAACCTAACCTCACCCAACCCAATCCCCCAGCTCAAACCAACTTAACTCAACCCAACCCAACTCATACCAACTCAACTCAACTCAACCCAACCCAACCCAACCCAACCCAACCCATACCAACCCAACACAACTCATACCAACTCAACTCAACTCAACCCAACCCAACCCAGCTCATACCAACCCAATCCAATTCACACCAACTTAACTCATCCTAACTCAATGCAGCCCCACCCAACTCATACCAACCCAATCCAACTCATACCAACCCAATCCAACTCATAACAACTCAACTCAACCCTACTCAACCTAACTCATACCAACTCAGCTCAACTCAACCCAACCCAACCCAACTCATACCAACCCAATCCAACTCATACCAGCTCAACTCAACCCAACTCAACCCAACCCAACCCAACTCATACCAACTCAACTCAACTCAACCCAACCCAACCCAACCCATACCAACCCAACACAACTCATACCAACTCAACTCAACTCAACCCAACCCAACCCAGCTCATACCAACCCAATCCAATTCACATCAACTTAACTCATCCTAACTCAATACAGCCCCACCCAACTCATACCAACCCAATCCAACTCATACCAACCCAATCCAACTCATAACAACTCAACTCAACCCTACTCAACCTAACTCATACCAACTCAGCTCAACTCAACCCAACCCAACCCAACTCATACCAACCCAATCCAACTCATACCAATTCAATTCAACGCAACTCAACCCAACCCAACCCAACTCATACCAACTCAACTCAACCCAACTCATACCAACTCAACTCAACCCAAATCAATGCAACCCAACCCAACTCACACCAACTCAACTCAGCCCAACCCAATCCAACCCAGCTCGAGGGCAATAGTTGTTCAGTACAAAGCAGGTGAGACTTGGAACTAAGTGGACATAAGGTGAAATCTCAGCTCTTCTACTCACAGGCTGTGTGACCTCACCAAACTCACGTCACTTCTGAGCCTGTTTTCTCATCTTAACACAGAGAGGGGAATCTTGTGTTTGCTGGCATATAAGGTTCATCGTCTGCTCCTTGGGCACTTCCTTATGTGACGCCAACAAGTCCTTCCCAGGCCGGTGGATGGAATAACTCAGCCACAAGCCGCACGCCCCCTGTGGGCAGGTGTGAAGGCCTCAGGGTCCCAGGAGAAGCCTCCAACCCAGTCTTCCCGGTTGCTTCTCCAAGAAGACTTGGCCGAGTCTGGGGTAGCAGTTACCCTGTTTCAGAGAAGCCTCCTGGTGAAACCGAGTGGCTTGTGCACTAGGGAATCCATGGACTGCAAATAAGGTACTTTCCAAGTGTTGTCGCGAGGATGGACATCCGTGTGTGGCTCTCACACTAAATTCGGAGAAATGGCTGCTGTTGCCACTGCTACTGTTGTCATTGTCAAGATCCTGGAGGGGAAACTCCCTTCACCTGTCCCTATGTTAGTGACACACTCATCAGTGCCCTCCACGGCCACTCTGAACGCTGTGGGTGTCCACGGCACCCCGAATGTTCGCAGCTGGTCAGCTACACCCCAGGGAGGCTGAGCCCTTCCAGTGAGTCACTCGATGACTGAGAGTCAGATGTGTTTGTTCCCAAACTCTTACGCCAGCTATACTTGTAATGTTAATTTCACAATTCAATGGAATCATTATGTAAACTGAAAAACTACGAGTGTGAAAGAAAGATAATCATTATTTCTACAAAAATAAGTCAACTGCTTTGGAATGACTTGATAAATATGAGTCGCTAAAAAATTTGCTGAATAATTAGGTGTGGGAGAGACTATTGCAAAGATGAAAAACACATGAACGGTGAAGGATTTTGCATTTGGATGTCTTTGCTTTAGTTTTTGCTTCACTTTAAAGCATTGGGAACCGTAAGTGCCAGAGAAAGTAAAAGTGGGTGTGGCTTGTTCAAGAAGATTACTATGGGACGTCACCGAGCAGAGATGAAAATGCCTTGTGCACACGAAGCTTGGCGAGTGGACGTACCCGTGGGCCATTAAACCACGAGCTTTAACTGCGTCAGGTTAGAGGGATTTTACAGCACTGAGACCACCACGTGGGCACAGAGGAAGCTGCCCGTGAGACGGTGGGGTCCCGGGGCCCGGCTTCACGGGGCTTCAGGTGCAGCATGAGCTGAGTGTGGCCACAGAGGACAAGCTCGCCCTGAAGACAGACGGGCTCCCCCCTCCTCCACCCCTTGCTTGCCGTGTGACCTTGGGTGGACCCTGTCACTTCTCAGGGCCACGATCCCTTCCTCAGCAAAAGGAGGCGCTAAGAATCCACTCCCGGGGTGTGGAGGGCCAGGGAGGGTAGGGGAAAGCGTGAAGCCACCTTTAGGCCCAGAAGGGACCTCAAGAGCCCCCGGCCCTCCTGCTGTGTGCCTGCGATCCCCCCACCCGGCGTGGGCCCCACTCCCCACCTCCCGGGCAGTCCCAGCCCAGAGTCCACGCATCTTGGGCACGCCTGGGCAACATACCCACGAAGCCAGAAAGATGTCTACGAAACACGCCACCTGCAAGCCCAGAAAAAGCGCCGGACACGTCTGCGAACCCTGGGGAGGCCGAGGTTTTGGCGGATCCAGGAAGCCTCAGACGGCAGAGCTGGGAGAGGAGATGGCAGTCCCGGGAACGGAGGGGTGAGGAGCTGCCTCCTGGCATTGCCTCGAGGATTAATTAAGGATGACAGTCTCATTAGCCATCGTCTGACCTCCAACGGGCAGGCGCCCTGGGTGGGCAGCGTGGCCCAGGGTCATTAGCGGTGATGCCCAGGGACTTATCGGAGAGACAACCGTTCTCCTCCAGGCCCGGTTCCAAGCGGACAAAGCACTTGGCTTCTAGGCCCCCATTGTTCTCGGTATATAAACAAGGGGGGAGGGCTGCAGGCCCTGGAGCCCCCCACCCCCCCGGGAAGCGTGGGAGAAGAGTCTCCACGGCCGCAGATGTGGGCCTGTGCCAGCCCCGTGGCCGGCGGGGCCAGAGGAGGGGTGCAGCGTGTGGTGGGGCTTCGGGGGTCCTGGGAGAGGCGGCCGGCCCTCCCTCCGATGCCCCAACTTTTGAAGTACAAACAGCCCACACCTGTTGAGCGCTCGCTCGCGCCCGGCTCCGGGCCAGGTGCTTTCTGCGTGCTGCTGCATTCCGTCCTCAGCCAGGCTGTGAGCGGAGCTCTGCTAGGGTTCCATTTTACAGATGAGCAAACGGAGGCTCAGAGAGGCTTGGAGACACGCCCTGCTCGGTAAGAGCTGAATCCAGGGCTGAAGCTCTTCTGTCAGACTTCACGGCTGACAGTTGAACAGCGAAGCTTTGCTGTCTTCATGATAACACCAGTGACCCATGGCATTTGTCTGGTCATGGTCAGCGTCCAGTTGCTGAGCCACCCAGCAACCTGTGAAGACGGTGCCACAGCCATCCCCATTCTGCAGAGGGAAAAGGTGAGGCTCCACGAGGTTAGGAAACTCACCCTCACCTGGCGATCTGTAATGCTTGCTCCCCCCAAAAGTTGGGGTGGCCTGTGGCCTTCTGGGTGGGACCTGTCTAAGCAGTGGGAGGCAGTGGGGTCCCCCGGTGAAGGTTATTGGCATGCACGTCAGGTGGACCTGGACCAAGGCCACATGCTGGCCCAGTGACTCACTCCGCCTGGCCGAGCCTCACTCTTCCAACCTGCAAAATGGGCTGGGAGGGCCTGGGACCCATCAGTGTGTAGGCGCTTCCACCAATAAACCAACCCCGGAGGCGGGAGAATGGGCCACCCTCAGCCGGTGTCGGGTCATTTCACTGGTTTATCTGCTCACTGACCAAAGGAGGTTTCTTTTCCTTAGGCCTTGGGAGTTGGATTTCATAATTCAGAAATTTTCATTCGAGCGCCGAGAGTAGAGGTCCCTTTAGTTCATTTGACCATTCCGCTCGGACATCTCCCGGCGTTGGGGTCCCTTCCTCTGTCCGTCACCTGCGGCCTCCCTTCCCGGCTAATCCCTGCCTGTTAGGGCTGCCAGATGAGACGCAGGCTGCCTGGCCAGACTTGAATTGCAAGTAAACATAACCGCATTGTCAGCATCTGGCATATACCATGAAATGTTGGCGGGTAGGCCTGGACTAAAAAATTATTCATCGTTCATCTGAAATTCGGTTTTGACTGAGTGTCCTGTGTCCCTATTTGCTCGGTCTGGCCACGGAGGCAGGGGCAGTCCCCAGGACCCCAGGGCCCCCAGGCTGGGACGCGGCCCTGTTAATGCCCATGGTCAGGGTTTGGTTATCGGCAGCCGCTCTGGGCCAGGCGCCCGAGGTCCACCTTCTCACCCTCGACCCCCGACCCCCGACCCTTTGCAGGTGCGGACACAGGGGGAGCTGCGAGGGGAAGAGGCTTCTCCAACCCACATGCCACTGAAGCCCAAGCCCGTTGCGACTCTGCCCGCTGCGTCCCCCAGAGCTGGGTCCTGGGGGGGTGCCCACTCCTGCCCGCCGCCGCCGCCTCCTCCGCCCGCCTGGCTCTGCTCTACGTCCCAGTATTCTCAATCCGCTGCCCGAGCCGGCACATAAAACTTTACGTTTCCACCCAAATTAGTTTGGGGGAGCCCCTGCGCCCTCCTGGCTGGCACGCCGCTTGCCTTGGCGCCTGAGATGAGAGACATCACCCCCACAGCCCCCTCCGCGAGGCCGGGGAGTCTCCCTGCTCCTGGCCGCGTGCCCTGCCTGGACGGCCGCGCGGTTCCGCCTTCCAGCGCACCGAGCGGCTTCACGGCTGTCACACGTCACGGCTGTCACACGGTACGCGTCAGGCGGAACCGTCGGCCCTGCTCTGTCCCAGGACGGCTTAGCCTGACCCCACGGGTTGGCTTTTACTTGGCTCCTTTGTCTTGTGCAGTTGTCCTGCTGGGGGTGGGCGAGTGTGCCAGGCGGGAACCACCGCCGGTCGCCCTCCAGACCTGGCTCCCCGGACCAGAAATCCCGAAACGTTAGATGACAGCCTGCGACCCTGCCCTGGTTCTCCGCGGCCCAGCTCCAGATTGAAAAGGTAAATCACTGCGGAGACACAGCCAAATACGAGACAGAGTGTGGCACCGTCCTGCAGGTGTGGGCCGGTGGCGCCGGCTCTCGGCCACCCAGGGCCCCGCGTTGCCCGTCTAGTAAACACGCACTGAGCTCGCGCCCCGCTTGACATGTCAGCACCGGGACACACTGAGAAGACCAACACGTGTGCACTGCCTTTAAGGGTTCCGTGCCCAGAGAGGGGCCAGAGCGTAAGCGAGACTTGCGTGGAGCTCTGACGGGGAGTGTATGAGCAATAAATAGTTTGCTCTCCCGAAATAAAGCCCATAGTCATCGGCCGCCTCCTTCCGGGTTTTTGTCTTGAAAACGTCGACACGATGCCCCACGCCGCAGGAGCCGTGTCGACACCACAAAGCCACCAACGTAAGGACGAAGAGCCGAGGTGCCTCCGCCCTGCTGGTGTCACTGAGCCACACCCCAGCCACGCAGCGGCCACCTGCTCACTCCTCAATACGGCGACGCAGACTCCTCTGGTCCTGCCGCTGTTGGTTGGGGTTTCTGTTAACCTGCAGCCTGGAGCATTCCAATCTAATACAGAGCACAGTGAACTTTGTCTGGAAGGTTCTGGAAAATCTATGCAGAAGAGTTAAAAAAAAAAAAAAAAGCACAATGTCCCTGTCCCCAAAGATTCATAATCAGTCAAGGGAGACGTAGCCTTGAACTGTGGTCACTCATTTGTGTCCTTAAGTCCTGGCAGACAGATCCCCTTGCCCACTGGAGCTTAAGGGGTTTCGCCTCCAGGAAGGAGGGAAGTAAAATCAAACTTCTCGCACCTCCTCAGTTTCCCCGAGACTTCCCTGGAACCCCATTCCGCTCCTCCACCAAGGTAGGCTGCCAAAGCACAGAGCACACAGTGTGGCAGCAACCTCAGCGTGCCGTGTGCTTTTCCTCCTCAAAATGCAGATTTAGGTCCAGGCTGGGGCCGGAGAGTCAGCTTGTCTAGCACACGCCCAACGGTGCCAGTCCTGCTGGCCTGAGGGCCGCATTTGGAGCAGCAAGGATGCGGAGGGGGCCGGCTGCTTCTGAGAATGTCCCGCTGGTGGTCAGAACCAGTCTCCTACCCCGGGAATGAAAGTCAAGTCGCATACCCCGTGCTTCAACTCACGTAGCTAAAATGCCCGTGTCCTGATGTTTTAAAGTTATGTCCTTCTGCCGTGTGACAGGACTTCTCAGCTGTAGATTCAAAATCAGTTTCCTGGGTTTTGCGTAGACTCAGAGTGACCGTCCGTCCCGGTGTGCCCGGGAGGAAGGGTCTCCTGGGACGTGCGGCTTTCCGGGCTAAAACTGCAAAGTCCCCCGCAAACGGGGAAGAGCTGGTCCCCCGTGTAGACTGAGGACTGAGCGCTTCTAGGGGAGGCAGGACGGCTACACAGAGGCCTTGGAAGCAAACGGGGGAAATGCCCCGTGGTCACTGGCCAGGGGTCGGCGCACACGGGTCAGTGTGGGAATTAATCTCAGCACTCCACCCGCAGAGCGGGGCAGGCCTGCTCTTGGGAATGTCCTCTGGCCGCCCGGACGTGGTCTGGAGCTTGGATTGCTGGGAGGGCAAGAACAGCGAGCTCCCCCCGACCGTGGGCTCAGGGCCGCCACGGGGGCGGGGGAAGGCGGCGCTGCCTAGCCGCGGCCAAGCCGTGAAGACTCAGGCTGGGACAGAATGAGGCCACAGTCGGCGGCTCCGGGTTCGCTTGGGCCTCCCCCGCCTTCCTCCAGCCCTGGGCGGTTAACGCCGCTCAGCTCCTTAAGGAAAGAAGTATGCGCGGCTCCCAGCTGACTGCCCCAATCGGTCTCATTTGTGCCTAAGGCGCGGGGCAGTGGGCAAACCAATGTTAAGCAAAAAGGCCGTCACCGAAACGCCACGGCCCCGGCAACGAGTCTTCCGAAAGCCTGTCCTCTCCCTGACCAGAAAGGCTGGCGGCCAGGGGCCCGAGCGGTGGCCCGCCTCTGCCCGTGGGCTGCTTTTATGTTTTGGCCCTTACTGTGGTTTTGGTTTCTTCCTTTTGTTTTTGTTTTGTGTTTTTGAGAAGTTGCAGACATTTAAACACTGGAAGGTTTCAAATAAAAATGTGCATTTCTAACCTCTCTTTAAAAACCCGGCAGCACGGAACCCACGGCTTGGCCCAGGACAGCTAGCGGGGCTGAGGACAGGCTGCAGCGGGGAAGGGCGGGGGAGGTGCCCCCCAGGCAGCCTGGCCCTTGTGACACCGAGCTGGGGCTTCTCTGAATCGTTTCCGGGGTTATTTTATTAAGTGAGACGTTCTGCGGAAGTCGTTGGTGTGGTTATTAGCACGCGCCATCAGTATTGGAGTCACCTTCACAGGTAATTTGTGATTCTCTGCACCTTCCAAGGAGGGGACTTCCCACACGGGCAGGACTTGGGACCAACCAGGGGAAAGAAGCGTTTGAGAGTAACGGGTCAGAACTCCAGAATTAAAGTTTTGCATCTGTCTTGTTACTGTGGAAACGTGTGCGTTCCTGTGAAGAGGGGCGTGGGCTTTTCACGGTGCTGTGTTTGAAGAACACAGCGAGTGTCCCTGAGGGGAGAGACAGCCTCTCGGGTCCCCCACCCCCAGGGCATCCTAAGGAACTGCCCGGAAACGTTCCGCACGAGCAGCTCTGACTTCTCCCCCGAGCGGGCTCGTGAGCAGAGTGTCCACCTGGGCATCTGCAGGGTGAATGTCGGCCGCAACGGGCCTTGCGAAGGCGCGGTCCCCGGAAGGCCAGACTGAAGCCGCGGAAGGGTCAAGCTCCGTCATTGCTTGATCTATTATTTTTTTATCATAGAAGCAGATTTAATGGCATGAAGACAAACAACGTTAGGATGTAGATACATGAAAATTAGCAGGTTATGAAACAATACGTGGTGTTCATGACTCTTACAAGGAAGTATATATTTAAGGGTGTATATGAAGAGCAAGATGAAAAGCTACCGACTGCAACGTATTTAGCAGTTTTTAATCTGTGGATAATTGGATTGTGTTTTCTTTTTATTCGTAGTTTTTTAAAGGAGCCTGGCAGTCCAGTCTGTTTCCCAGGTTAAGGCTCCCTGGAGCTGCCCAACTGGGATTAGCAAGCGCTCGCCTGAGTGAGTGTCAGAGGCGGGCAGTGACAATAGCTGTTGTGATGACGGTGTCCGTTAGGACTGAGTCGGGCTGTGCGTAACCCAGTGGCGGTTTAACAACATAGGGATTCTCTCTGCCTCCCCCGTTATAACGTGAAGCTAGAGACGGGCGATCTAGACAGTGGCTCCACAACACTCTAGGAAGCCAGTCACTCACCTTCTCCCCACTCACCCACCCTTTCAATGCTCCTTTCCTCCTCGTGAGAGCAAAATGGCTGCGTTGTCTCCGGACATTACATCCACAGTGCAGGAAGCAAGATGGGAGGGTAGGCAAGAGGGCAAATGTTTAAATCATTTTCTTTTATTTATTTATTTTTTATTGAGGGGGCAAACCCTGCCAGAGGATTGCTTCTGACTTCTCGCTGTCTCACTGTCCAAAACTGGGTCACTTGGTCATTTTTAGCTTCAAGAAGGTCTAGGAAGGTGAGTATTGTTAAATAAGCACGTAACTGCCCGAATAAAATTGAGGTTCTATTAGTGAAGAAGGGAAAGAGGGTGGATATTGGTTAAGAATCGTGCAGCGTTCGCCCCAAATAAATAACGGTGGTCACATTACCGTTTTCCACGAGTGTTGCTGCGTGCCAAGAGCCGCGCATTACCGGTGCTGCACCAGCCGCAGGGGGGCTGTTACTATTTCAGATCGCAGAAAAAGGAACTAAGGCTCAGAGAGGTGGCGCCAATTGCCTGGGGCCACACGAAGCCTCGGGGAAGCTGGGATTCCTGCATCACCCCATCCGGGTCCGGAGCATGAGCACTTACTCGCCAGGACACGGCAGGTGACCAGCCATGTGGACACGAGCGGAAACACGTCAAGGAGCGGCCATTTCTTCCTGAGCCCAGGCTCTCGGGCCACGGCCTCCTGGGTCCCTGGAGACCCCAGTGCTTCCCAACCGTCGCGTGCACCGGATCCCCGAGGGGCCCGGGACCACGAAGGTTCTGCGTCTCTGGCGGGGGCCCCAGGCGATGCCCGCGCGACTGGTCTGTGCACCGTACTTCCAACGGCGGCACCTTAAACCGTCGCCCAGACTCGCCCTGCCTCCCTGGAGCCGGAGGCCGGTGCCGAGCTCAGGGGGGGTGCCACACACGCAGGGCTCAGGGAAGGACAGCCACCAGCCGGGCGCCGGCCGGAAAACTCTGCCACGTGCAAACGCCGCCGAGAGCCGCGCTCCTCACGGAAGAGCCGCTTCCCGCGGCCGTCACGGCAGGTGCCAGGGGGACCGGGTGAGGCGCCAGCCCTAACCCAGAGGACACAGGGAGGACTGGGGACTCTTAGGAGATTGGCCCCGGCCGCTGGGTGTCAGGAGCCGGTGGGTTGCGCCTTCTGTCTCCTGGCGCCGCGATGATAGTGATGATGATGGCGCAGTGATGACGACGTTCGTAAAGATGACTGTGATGACGAAGATGAGGAGTCGGAGGTGGAGAGAGAGGGGGAGAGAAAGAGGAGGCAGAGACGCGGACGGAGGAGCCGTGGGAGTGGGCAGGTGGCCGGCGTGTTCACTGCACACTTACCGCGTCCTGACCGCGCCGAGCCTCAGAGGCCCCTTGTGGGGCCGGGCCGCGTCCGTTCCCGCGTTGCAGAGGAGGAGACGCAGCGTCGGAGAGGCTGGGTCACCCGCCACGCCCGCACCGCCCGCGAGCTGTGGATCCGGCGTGGGGCGAGAGCTCCCCCCACCCCCGCGTCTGCACAAGGCGCGGCTTCCCCCGCTGGCTGGACCCCCGCAGGGTCTCGGAACGCCCCCGGCGCCCCGCCCGCCACTGCCAGCAGATGCTGTTTATTGCCACCCCGGGGCCAGGCTAAGGTGAATAGAAGAAGGCAAGGTCTGCGGACACATCCTGTGGGAAAGAACTCTTGGGAGTCAGGAAAAAACGCCGGCGTCCCACCCGCGGCGCCCCACCCCGAGCCAGGTGCAGCCAGTTCTGCCCCGAGGCTTGCTTTGCAAACACAGAGTTGCTCCCACGTGACTGACGTATTGGCGGACAGCCCGAGTGCCGTGTGATTCCGTGTCTGTGTGTGCGCGGTCTCGTCCTTGGGGAACACAGGAGGACGCCGCACCCTGCTCGCGCGCCCGGTCCCCTAGGCGTCTGCCTCCGCGCACCTGTGGGTTAGGAGCCACGCCTGTCCAAGCCCGTCGCTGCAGCTCTCTGCCCAACCCCGGGCCGCCCGCCCTCCTTCCTCCCCGCCACGGTCACTCACAAGCTGACGCCTCCTACCTCCACGTGCACAGGCTGCTTCAGACGGTCCCCAAGGGCCAGTGCTACCTTTCCCGGGGCATTTATGTATCTCCCACCCTTTGAATGTGTGTGACACTGTGCTGCCGTTTTATTAGCTTTCTGTTTTATTTATTTATTTTTTTACTGTCTTACTGGTAATGTTTCCAGTGTCGGGTTCCTAACCCCAGGTTTTCCCTAAGCCCTGCAGTTTTCACTGTGGGATTTTTGCGCAGTGTGGTGGTTTTCAGGAATCTCATGCCACCCTACAGCAGAACTGCCGTGTGTGAGCCGCGCTGGTCATCTGGCCACCTGGGAGCCTCAGTCTCCCCATCTGTAAAACGGGGCTGTTCTTATCCGAAAAGGCTCAAGAGAGGACAGTTCAGGAGCCCTGGCCCTGGAATCTGAGCGATGGGCACAGGCCAGGCTCCGAGACGCCCTAGGCCACCTTGGGGACTTGGGTTCTGCGGGATTGTCCCTCTAGGCACCGGCTCCCTCCACAGCCCCGTGCAGCTCACAGGGCAGCTGGGCGGCTTGGAGACGGGCTGTCCCGCCAAGGGGCTTTGCAAACCCCAGCGGTCGGCGTTATCTGGGCAGCTCGGTCTTTCCAGGGGGAGCTTGGGGCGCACAGCAGACAGAACTTGCCCCGAAGGCTGGTGTCTCCCCAGACTGTTGTGCAGACCTGGCAGCAGCTGGGAGCCCCAAACGCAGCACTCCTGCCCGTCTCACCACAAGGGCCTTGGGGGGAAGGTGGGAGTTACTAATGCCGCTTTATGGACGGGGAGATGCGGTCAGAGCTGTCCAGGGACGCGCCCGGAGCCCTGCAGCCGTAGTCACAGGCGAGAGCTGGAAATCGCGACGGCGGCCCAGCTCCCGCTCTGAGCGAGCTGCTCACGTAAGGTCCTGCTTCTCTCCGGACTCGTTTTCATGGACTCGTGATGGACTTGTTCTGAGTTTAAAGGCAATGTTAAAACGCTAAAATCCTCTGCAGTAGAGTGTATGTTTATTAGTTCACTCTTCATTGGGGAACACAACTACACATGACTAACATCTTAAAGATCTCCTCTACCCCCAAAATTAATGCATTAAAAGCATTTATTTTTCCTGTAATGAAAGGAAATCAAGATACTTCCAAAACTTTGGAAGAAAAACCCAGAAAGGTATAAAGGAGGAAATAGCAGTTCTGCATACTCTAATCATCATTAGCCTCAGTAGATTTCGTCCCAGGGCTCCCCTCTCTGTCCGCGTGTGTGACGCTGTGCCGTGCATTTGCAAGTTCACGCGACAGTTTGTCGTGAGCGTGCCGTTTCCTCTTTGTAAAAAAATGCTTTTCAAATATCGGCTGTAATAACTGTATAAATATTCCATCATAAGGACATTCTATAATGTACTTTAATCATTTTGGTAGTGTTGGACATTTTATTTTTTTAAAAGCCAAATAAACCCAAGATTAGTGCCTGTTTATATTAACCTGTTTTCATTTACTGATTGTTTTCTTGGGCCAGATTCCCAAAAGTGAAATGACTGAATAAAGGACAGGAGTGTTTTTAACATATTTTTATACACACACACACACACACACACACACACAGGCATGTGCACATATGCTCACATGCATCAACAAATTGCTTTTCGTGAAGATGCTTTGATAGTGTGCGAGACAGCCTAGGGCCCCACCATCCTTAGCATTAAGTATTATTATTTTTAAAAATCTCTGCTAAATTAACTTTTTGGATGGTATCCTATGGTGCTGAATACATTTGACTAACTCTAAATGTGTTTCTTCACAGATTTATTACTAAGAATGAGTTAAAGCCCCCATGTCACAGCCGGATTTGGGGGCCTGTCATTTCTGAGCACACTTGGAGACATGGCCTGCGGAACCGTGGAGCTGTCTAGCAGATTCGCGGTGAGGTCAGCCGGGTGGGAAAGCCGCCGGCCCCGAGGGGAGGGAGGCTGCTCTCCCACTCGGCAGCAGTCCTGGCTTTCACACCGCCGGGCGCCGCAGGAGGGCTGGGTTTCCAGGCCGGCTGATCTGGGGCATACGGGGTGATTCGGGTCGCTGGGATCTGGACTGTACCCAGTCTCTGGTTTGCAGGTGAACCTTGCCCAAAGGCGGAGTTCAGGTTCCACGTGGTGTGAGGGTGCCAAAGAACGTCCAGGGCCACCTAGAGCACTGAAAATACAATGCGTGCAGGTCGTAGCCCCAGGACGCCTTTTCAAGGGTAACACCAAATGGTGGAGTCAGGGCTGGAAAACAAGGGGTGACTGGCTGTCCTTGTGCCTCCTGCTGGCCCTGGGGAACGTTGTTGTTTTGTTTTTTTCTTTAAGAGACAAGTTCTTGCTCTGTTGTCCTGGCTGGAGTGCAGTGGTGTCATCATAGCTCGCCGCAGCCTCGAATTCCTGGGCTCAGACGATTGTCCTGCTTCAGCCTCCCCAGTCACTGGGACTACAGGTGTGCGCCACAGCACCCAGGTCCTTGGGTGACCTTTACGGCTCTATCTGTCCATGACCTCTGGGGGGCATCTCGGTGACACCAGCGTGGGTTTTGCCTGACATCCACCTGGCTCCCCAGGCTTCCCGGGACTGCACCTGTCGTCTGCCTCCACTCAGGTGCAATCTGGGCATTCATCACTCAGCAGAGAGCAGGTGCAGTGCCTGGATGACATCTCATTAATTGGCACGTTTGATTTATTCCTTTTGAAAACTATGGATTGGATCCCATGCGTGCGGGGGCCGGGGGGGGGGCGCAATCGAACAATTCAAAGCAGCCCTTTTCTGAGGACAAGTTTGGGTTTGTGAAATGGAAAGTGTGTGCCCCCCGGGAGAGAACAGAGCGGATAAAAAGACGGTGGTGTTTGGAGGAGAGACCCGGGTCCCAGTCCCGCTGGGGAACCTCAGGCAAGTCTCCAAGCCACGTTCAGTGTTCGCACTGTGGGTGCTGACGGACAGTGGCCTTGCGCTCAGTAGAGCAGCGTCCAGACATCAGAGACTGCGGGACGATCGCCGTGGCGATCAGCACACCAGCACTGCGGGTCGAGCAGTCCACCTCCCTCCTCTGGCTTTGGTACAGCCAAGCTGTTGGCACTGTTGCCACGTGTGTATCAAATACGCATATTTCATATATGGACATACACTATATATATATGTATTATTTATCATATATTGATTATAGGTATACATATATATATAATGGATCCATATACATGCATGTGTACGTGTGCTCACACATATATACACGTGTATAGATACTCATGTATATAAGACATATTGATATGGATGCATATATATTGATAATGATATATGTATATGTGTATCAAAATATACACTTTTTCTCCATGTTTTATTTCTAGTTCTAATTATAAATCACAGGCAGACCACTTTTTATAATGAAAGAACATTTTTTTTGTAAGCCCTGTAAATGTTTTCTCCATTGCTTTCCCCATCTTTTTTTTTTTGAAGAAAAACCTAAAAGTTAAAAAAAAAAAAACAACCGGATCAAGCTCTAGTCCCCATGGCAAGTCTGGCTGGGCTGGCGCGGTTTCAGCGGATGACGTCAGCAAAGCAGGTTCTGAGCTAACCCCCTCCCCCCCAGAGGGAGCCCCCGACGTCCAGATAGCACTTGGGACAGTACCCACAACTCATCTGGGCTTTTATGTGACGACAATGTTGCTCTCTCCGCGTGCACGTCCGCCCAGCCCGGGGTCCGCCCAGCCCGGGGCCCGCCCAGCGCGAGGCTGGCTTCCTTCCCTGGCACCGTCGGCCTGGCCTGACGAACTAGGCTGCAGGGGCAGCCTGGGGCAGCTGCCGGCGAGGACGATGCGGGGTGCCCTAGTGATCTGGCCCCCTGTCCCCACCTCCACACCGATGTCTCCCAGACACATCCCTTCAACCCAAACCGGTCCTCTTGACTTCAGCCCTGCCTGGCCACCTCCTGCTCAACATCCTTACTGGGACGTTGCCAACAAACTGGGGGCTCAAGAGGCCAAAACCCAGACTTGCCACCCACCCTCACCCAGTCACGGCCACAGTGAATCAATTGAACCATCAGAAAATTAGAAGTGATCCCCCTAGATCCGTGCGTCCAAGGCCTTGCCACTTCTCATCGATTTCGCCTACGAAGGGTCTCTAATTCATCCACTTTTCTTCCACCAGGCCTCTCCAAATTACCTGCCCTTGTCTCGCCTGGAGACTCCTGACTCCCTCTGAACTGGTTTCACCTCATTCCTCCTGCTCCAAGAGATCTTGCCTCACTCACACTGGAGACTCCATTCTCGGGCGCCCCCTTGCTGGTCGGACATAGCCCAGGGCCATGAGCGCGACCCTCAAGACCTGCGGTCTGGCCCCCGCCTCGCTCCCCACCCTCCAGTCCTTGCAGGGTGGGACCTGGGCAAGGACAGAGAAGCATCAGCCACGGGTGCAAAAATGGAAAAGGGAAGTGACAAAGAACTCAGGATCCAGGATCAATACTATTTTAATGCAATATTTTAATCATGAAAATTAATGCAAAATTACATGCTATCGAAACTTTAGATGGAAAATAGTCTCGCCGGGCGCTCACATGACACTCCTTACTCGCCTCCCCGAGCTTGGCCTTGGAGGACCCTGTCTTGATTTTACCCTTTGATATTTTGTTCTTCATGCGTTTTTTTGCATTAATTTTGATTGTTTTTAAATATTGCATTAAAGTCATTAAAATATTATTTATCTTGATCATGGCGTGTTTTGGCACTCCCTTAAATCTGGGGTGCAAGGTGGGTGCCTCATTCCCCCCACTCCCGCCCTAGTCCTTGACCTGTGTCCTGTTCTTTGAGCGCCGGCTCCTCCCAGATTCTCTCCCGCACAGGGTCCGCTGCAGCTGGGCGTTCCTGCCCGGGCCTGCCCCATCTGGTCACACCCCCTTGGGGTGCCGATCTCATCCCACCCAGCAGGGTCCCCTGGGTGTCCTGTCACCCCGACCACATGACCACCCTCTTGTCCCTAGCACCTTTGGTTCCTGTGAGACTTGCTCGTGTCTGTCTCTCCCACTGAGCAGGTACTTGGGGACCAGAGAGTCTCAGTGCCCCCGACAGAGCCAGACAGATGGAAAAATGAATGAATGAATGAACGAGGCAGCATTGCTAGAACTCAGGGTTTTAACAACGGCTCCTCACGGTGTTGCTCAGATGTTCAGTGTTGTTCAGATAATTAAACTCAGTAGAATTTGGGATTTGAGAATCAAAGCACTGTTGAGATGTCCTTGAGGGATATCTTGTCTGGTCTAATAAATGGAGCTTATAGTGATTTATCTGCAATTCTAAGACCGGTAGCCACCACTGGGTCTTGAAGGAGGAGTGAGGTTGAGAACTATCCAAGCAGGAATGCTACACCTGTTCCTCCTCCAAAGCAGTCGCCTGTGCTCTGACGCTTGATGTCACACCAACACCTTTGTCCCCAGCAGGAGCCTGGCGCTTAGTAGCTGCTCGGTTCTAACACTTGGATAAACCCAAGCGCAGCCAGTTTCGCTTTTAACCGCAGCACGGGATTTTAACCAGGACAAAGGCCACCTCAATGCTTTGCTCTTTTCTATTCCCATGTTTAGGCATCTTAAGATGATGCGAGTGCCTGTCCCCACAGGTTCAATGAGCACGTATTCTCTGTCTTCTAACCTTTTAATCAACAGCTTAATTGGAACTTGCTTAATGTTTCTACCCAGATTCCACTAAAGATGAAAGCAAGGGCTTCTATCCCTGGGACCTAGTGTGAGGCTGTAAGTGGGAAATTTATTTAGATTTTGTGTTTTATCTTAAAAACTCTTCTCAGTTTTGCATTCTTCTCTGATCTTTTCTGTATCTTTTTAACAGAAAAATTAATTTCCCTGCCAAGTCTTTGGGCAAAACTTACACTCCAGGAAGACAAGCTCTGTCTTTTGCCTGCTGCCGGATACCGGGGCCAGGACAGGGTGAGAATAGCGAGGTTACGGGCTCAGAATGCAGGGAGACCCCGCTCCTGGGTGCCCACCCCACCCTCACTCGAGTCTGGAGGTGACACCGCCTTACGTTGCACTCTTGCGCCTAGCCCGCCTCGTGCTGCCCCCTCCCGCCTGCACCTGCTATGAACCCCGTTTTCAGGGGTGGGGGCAGACCCTCGAGAGCAAAGGTCATGGCCGGTGCCAGATAGTTCTGTCTAGAGGACTGTTGCCCCGACGTCAACCTCACGTGCATCAAAGCCTCCTTGGAGATCTCACATGGGGATGTTAGGGAGACAGGCCGCTCATAGTGTTATTATCCGTTCACTCACCTATCCATTCTTAAGAAATCCGCACTAAAAGCTGACCGTGTGCCCGACGCCGTGCTGGACGCTACCAGCTCTCTGCTTTCCCGTGGCGTGGGTGTTTGCACAAGCAAAGCCCGACAGAGCTGGGAAGATGAGTCCGCGTCTCCGTGAAGCCGGGCTTGTTCCTGGGCTGTGCCCAGGCTTCTCAACTCTGCACTTGCCCCTTGGGGGTGCTCGTTCTAAGAGTAAAAGGGGTGCTTTGTTAAATAGACTTGGAAAGTGCAGGATAGTTGGGGCCCTTGGAGGGGTTCACGATGCACATTTGCAGATAAGATTCTGGTGAGCCCTAGGGTGGACTCTGCCCCACGCTTCCACATTTGGCCCTTTTTCCTGCAACATCTGTGAACATCTGGCCAAACAGGTTCTTCCTTGCCCGCTTTGGGAAATGCCGACTGACCTTTTAATCTGACCTATTAATTTGCTGGACTCAGCCTCTTGGTCAGTGCCCCATATTTGAGGGGAGAGCTTATCTCTTTCCCCCTTTTGAACACATTTAAAGTTGCATGGACACAGCTTAATCGTTTTGGGGGGCAACTGTGCCATGGCCAGAGGGTGCTGCGTACAGAGCCCTCCCTGGGCTGCCTGCTGTTGCCGGAGCTTAGGGAAGATTTAGGGACTGGGAAGATTTTCAGAGCTTCTGAGAACTTTGGCATAGCCCCTCACATGGTACTAATCAGCTAGAAACAATGAAAATGACAAAAATTTTTTTAAAAAAGAGGGAATCACAGGAAAGAAAAAAAAATGTCATGCAGCTGAGAAAGACGGTTTAGAAATAAAATGGAAACGACACCAGAGATTCACCTGGCAGGTTTTGCACCTTTAGAAAAACGGCCTCCTCATTCCTGGCCGCACATCAGAATTACACAGGGGTCTTTTTAAAAAGGCTGATCCCCCATCATCCCCAGGACGAGGGGGGGCGGGCAGGAAGACTGTTCCTGCTGGGGAAAGGGGAGTGAACTAAGTCAACATCCCCTTGTCCTTTTCCATGTTTCTTCTTTGTCTTCCTACGTTTTTTGGGTTTTTTTTTTGGCATCTCGTTTAAAAGATTCCCAGATGATCAAACAACTGTCCTCACGTCTCCATCCCGCCAGAATTTCATATTATGTTTCTCTCTCTCTCCCCATTTGGATCTGCTTTGTAAAGGTCTTGATTTTATTGTTTTTCTCTCCTAATTCCACCCCGCCGACTCCCCGCGCCCCCGCCCACGGCTCTGCGGTGCGGCTCCGCGCGCCAACGGCTCCGAGACTCACAGCGGCGAAGATATTTTTGACTGTGCAGCTGCAGCCTCTCTGGGAACCCGGCTACAGAAACCCCGAGAAGATGGCAGGATCCTAAAGAGAGAACAGCTCTCGTGTTTCCGCTCCTTACCGCAGGGCCTTTGCCGGCCCTAGAGCGGCCTCGACCGCCTCGGGGACACAGGCGTGGCCGGGTGACCCGCTGCTGCCCGAGTCCTCTCTCGGGTCCGCCCAGCTCGTCCCTCCCTCCTTCCCTGCGGGCCGCAGCCTGAGAGGGTGTCGGTGGCCTCCCCGGCGCCACCTGCAACTAGGTCAGCAGTTCTCACCCAGAGCCAGTCGGCAGCGTCTGGAGATATTTTGGGCTGTCACGGCGGGGTGGGGGTGCTCCTGGCAGCTGCCCTCTCCCGGTGGGTGGAGGCATGGATGCCGCCCCACACCCCACAGCGTGCGGGACAGCCATGCCCTGCCCCGCTAACACAGAACGATCTGGCCCCGGACGTCACTGGCCCCGAGAGTGGGAACCCTTGGACCAGAACATGAGGTCTTTGAGGGCCGGGGAAGTTTCCGCCCCTTCCTGGGCAGCCCCGTAGTTTATCGTTGCTGGACTGGGGTGAGAACACGGTTGTGTGGACCTCAGTCATTTTTGCACCGCTGTTACTTATTTCATGCATTTCTTTAAATTAAGTCACTTTGCTTTCTTGAGTCAAGAAAGCAAATATATTACATGGAAATGTTATATAATTACAATATTTGGGAAACCAGTATCACGTGCCACAGATAGACAGTCCCCTAACAGTAAGGGACACGAAGGTACGGCTGAGTTACTCACATGTCTGTCTGGCTGGAGATGAACACGGGGTCCCTTCCCCACGGTTGTTGTCATGCAAGGGTCAGAAAAGGGTTAAAGACACGCCAGCGCCCCATGGACACTCTCCCTGCAGTTGCAGAAGGACCCGCAGGAATGAGCTTTTGAAGTTCGTGAGACTATGTCCCCTCGTGGCCTGTCTGGGTACCGCCCAGCTCTTCTCTGGGGCCCGTGGGGTGCACACCTTAAACCGGGATCTGCCAGTGGGGCTCTCCCACCGGGGGCAGCCTGGGGTGGCCGTGACACTGTAGACCGTGGAAGGGACCTACTGGAGGCTTTCTCAGCCTCAGTTTCCTCACCTGTAAAAATGGGACATGTTGCACCACCCCCTTCTAGCCTGGTGGGGAGGATTCAAGGGGAGAATGAACCCACATCGCCAGCGTGGCTCCGCGCCGCACGCGATTACTGCTCGATAATCCCCATCCTCTAATAACACATTGTCAGAAAAAAATGAAGACGTTTTTCACTACAGTTTTGAATAATAAGTGCCGCGTGTTTTCAGTGAGGTTCACACATTCCATTAGCATGCACACAGGCGCGTTCAGACAGGCTGCAAACGCTCCGAGAGTCAGGACGCTGTGCTGGTCTCCAGACACCTCGAGGGTGGGGGATAAAGCCTTGGCTTCCCAGATGGCGTCCTGCTTTTGTGCTCGGCCTCGCGTGGCCCCGGGGAACGGTTCTCCTGCTGCTCCGGGATGGCGCGGCGCTCTCCTTTCGGCCTGGAAGAAAATCCCGGGAGGCCTGCACAGGCTTGGCGTCCATGAGCCTGGAGAAGTGTTGGCCAGAGCTGCTGGGAACCGAGACCCAGGGGGCTGGAACCGCACGCCGAGCTCCCTGAAGTGTGTCCAAACGGAGGCCTCCCTGTGTCTCAGCCCCCACACGCCAGCCGAGCTTCCCCTTCCCCGCCCCAGGAAAGCCCAGCCCTCGGCCGGTTTCAGCCGGGGGGCCTGGCTCGGCCGGGCGGGGATGGAACATCTTCCTGAGGTTGAAGCCCACCTCCCTGCCTCGGGCTGATACAGGGCAGGTGGGACTTGGGTGCAGGGAAGACATTCCACTGCTGTGGGTTTGAGTCCCTGAGGGCTAAGGGTTTTCTCAGAGACGATGTCCTCATCTACAGACTGAAAATAATAATTCTCCTGGTCTCCTAGGACTGGTGAAGACGTAGTGGGACAGCGTGTTCAGACACTTTGTGTAGAGGCTGGCACCTAGGGAGCACTGAAAAAAATGACAGCTTTTCAGGTCACACAGACCTTCGCCCGTTGAAAACAAGCCTCCTAGCCCAGAGAAGTTAATAAACAGAAAGGCAATGGGAACTTCAGGAGTTCTTTCTAAGATGTGAGCATTTGTGGAGCTATTGGACTCTCTGCTGCTGCGTGGTGATCAGTATATGGAGAAAAATGAAGGGTGGGGGAGAGAGGTGGTGGTGGTGATGGTGACCATGGTGATGATGGTAATGGTGGTGATGGTGAGGTGATAATGATGGTGGTGGTGGTGGTGATAATGATAATGGTGGTAGTGATGATGATAGTGGTGATGGTGATGGCGGGGATGATGGTGATGGTGGTGAATATGATGGTGATGATGATGGTGATGGCAGTGATGGTGGTGATGGTGGTGATGATGGTGATGATGGTGGAGATGATGGTGATGATGGTGGAGATGATGGTGATGATTATGATGGTAGTGATGGTGATGTTGGTGATGGTGGTGAATATGATGGTAGTGATGGTGGTGATGATGGTGGTGGTGATGGTGGTGATGATGGTGGTGGTGATGGTGGTGGTGATGGTGGAGATGATGGTGGTGGTGATGGTGGAGATGATGGTGATGGTGGTGAAGATGATGGTAGTGATGGTGGTGATGATGGTGATGGTGGTGAATATGATGGTAGTGATGGTGGTGATGATGGTGGTGGTGATGGTTGTGGTGATGATGGTGGTGATGGTGGTGATGATGGTGATGGTGGTGATGATGGTGATGGTGGTGATGATGGTGATGATGGTGGTGGTGATGGTGGTGATGGTGATGATGATGGTGATGGCAGTGATGGCGGTGATGGTGGTGGTGATGGTGGTGATGATGGTGATGGTGGTGATGATGGTGATGATGATGGTGATGGTGGTAGTGATAGTGATGATGGTGGTGGTGATGATGGTGGTGGTGATGATGATAGTGCTGATGGTGGTGACGGTGATGATAATGATAATGGTAATGGCAATGGTGGTGGTGATAGTGGTGTGTGTGTAATTGCAATGTAGGGCGGTTAGATAAAGTCTCAAAGAGAAGACAATACTCGTCCACATATAATAAGAAACTCAGGAGATACTAAGGAATAGCGAGGAGCCTATTTGAAACAGAGGGAAGAACCAGTGCAAAGGTCCTGGGTGGGAATGGAGCCCGCATCTCGGGCCTGGCAGGGAGGCGGGTGGGCTGGAGCGGAGTGATGGAGCGTGGGCAGAGTGCGGGAAGAGTAGGGGTGAGTGACCTGGGACCTGGGCCATGGCCAGGACTTCAGCTTTTACCCTATGTGAGATGGGACCCATGGGAGGCCAATGAGCAGAAGGTGACAGGACTCAATTCACATCTGAACGGGATCCCTCTCGCTGCTGAGACAGACCTGGGGCCAGCGGGGACAGGGAGACCCAGGAGGAGGGTGGGATCTCCTGGAGGAAGAGCTCACATCCGGAATCTGTTCCGGAGATAAACTGCCAAATTCCGAGCCCGATAGATGTGGGGAGCGAGGGTGAGGGATGTCCAGAGAGAGCCCACTTCCCACCCCCAGGTCTAGGGGTCAGGGCCGTTGTGCTTTCTGACTCTGTCCCCAGCGAGCATGTCCCCTCTGCCATGGGGCTTGGGGGCCGAGAGGGTGGCGGGAAGGCAGGAGCTGGTTGGATGCACCGGGGAGTGGCCACAGAGGGCCACTGAGCTGGCGGAGGACGGCAGGACAAGCTGGCGGGCCGGCAGGAGCCAGCACCCTGCGGCCCCGCGCAGAGCAGGGTAAACAGAGATTCAAAGGCTTCCCGGGTGGCGGGGCGGGGCGGGGCGGGGCAGGGAAGGCAGGCGCCCTGTTATTTCAGCTGGGGCCTGAGCGGCACCGCAGCAGGAGAGCCCAGGAGGAGCTTGGGGACGACACTCCCAGGGCTGGGCAGGGATGTGGGGCGGGCAGGACCGACGCCCATGACCCGCAAGGGCTGGCCCCCGGTGCTGGGAGAGGGGCTGGAGAGGGCGACTGGCCGCCAGAGGGGTCAGGGTGGCGTTTGTGCAGAGACCCTTGGAGGGAGGAGGCGTTTTGGGGGGCCAGGGTCCCCGGGCAGCACGTGTTTGGGGAAGCCCTCGTAGGGGCTATTTGTGACCTGGAGGTAGACAGAGAGGGGGAGAAGAAGAAAGGGAAATAAAGCCGCAAAGCGGGGAAAGGGTCTGCCCGAGGCAGAGCTCGGCGTTCAGTGACGTGTGCCCCGCTCAGCCCACAGACACCCACCGCACCCGGGCCAGGTGGGACTCTGTGCCACGGTCCTCCCACGGCCTGGAATGTTCTCTCTCCCCCTCCTCGACTCAGAAATCCACTCAGCCCGAGGCCAGGCCAAAGGCCACCCCGCTGCCCCCACCCAGGAGACAAGTGCATCTCTCAGGGTGCACCTGCAGCTCCCCCTGCCTTGTGCTCGAGCAATGATTTCCCCAGCAGGGACCGTCTGTCCCCAGGAGCACGTGGCAACGTCTGGAGACATCACTGTGCGTCAAGACTAGGGAGGTGGGCGTGCTCCCAGCAGCTCATGGGTGGAGGCCACAGAAGCCGCTAAACATCGTACCATGCACAGGGCGGTGCCCAGCCCCCGGTGTCGGTAGAGTGAAAGGGAGGCGCCCCGGAGCAGGGCTTCCAGAGACCACGGGGGTGTCTCGGGGGGGAGCACGTTAACACCGTGTCCGCTAGTTATCGGGTGCTACCATAAGCCATGTCTCCCCTCTAGCTCTCACAGTCCCCTGCAGGGAGACCCTGTAAAGGACACCACCTGACAGGTGAGGAAACGAAGCCCCCAGTACCTGGCACGAAAGAGGTACTCAGTGAAGCCGAGGCTGTCCCTGGCTTTGGGGGTGCAATAGCCCAGGGGGGGAGGACGGAGGGGGGTGGGGGGCTCTCCTGGGTGGGAAGGGACTGCAGCTGACATTGGAAAGAGAGGAGCATGTCCAGCCCAGCACAGGTCTGGGCGAGGCCACCTCCACACGGCCATGTACAGCCAACGCTTCTCTGGGCTGGTCTTAGCCATGTCACAGCTGCCTGGGTGCAGGCCCACTGCTGCCTTCTTTGCTCCCTGGGCAGCTGTGATACCTGCACCCCCAGACCCCCCACGAAGAAGTGGTCACCCCAGCTGCTGGGATCTATGAGCAGGCAGCCCCTGCAGGGACTGCCTCAGCTGCAGAGGCTGCCTTGGCCAAGGCCACATCTCCCCTGGGGTGACAGTATCGGACTTCGTCTTAGCAGACTAGAGACAGAATCTTCCGTTGGCCTTGAAGAAGCCACAGCATCATAAACGGCCTATAGAGCCAGCTACGTGGCAGGGCACTTCAGGTGCCTCTAGGAGCTGAGGGAGAACCCTAACTGATGACCGGTAAGGACCTGGGACAAGAAATGATGCCACCCACAACCTGAAAGAGCTCGGAAGCTGGTTCCTCCCCAGCCGATCCGCCGGATGAGAACGCAGCCCAGCCGACACCTCGATTGCAGCCTTGAGACCCTGTGCAGAGGACCCGGCCCAGCCAGGCCTGGCTTCCTGATCAGTGGAGACTGAGACGATAAATGTGTGTTGTTTTAAACCACTAAATCTGTGACAATTTGTTATGCAGCAATAGAAAATTATTACTAATAATAAGGAAAGTAAATGCCGCACGTACAGCAGCAGACATTTGATGGATGGTATTGTTGTTATATCCACCCATCCATCCACCCATCCAACCCTCGCGCTCCTGTGGCATGAGGGCTTCACAGCGAAGTTCTGTACCTTGCACACCTGCTGGTGCTTTGGCCAGGCAAATCTGGAATCCTGGGGGTGTATGGGCTGCACCCTGGGATGTCCTGTGTCCGCACGCTCATTAGCAGATGGGAACGCTGACCAGCTTTGAGAAGGCACTGAGGGTCTAGCCCCCTCAGTCTGATCTCGGGAGAACTGAACTTGTGTTGTGTGTGTGTGTGTGTGTGCACGTGTGTGCATGTTCACGCATGATGTTAGTGCAGGGCAGGGTGGGCAAGACACCCAGTCTTGTCCTCCCTCCCACCTGCCTGGGCTCCAGCCCCAAGTGGCTTCAGGGTGTCAGCGACAGGGGAGGGCGGGAGCAGGGGAGCCCCTGCGTGGGTCCAGCTCTCTGTCTGGCCATCAGCCGGGAGACCAGACACAGATGTCAGATATCTATGGCAAATGTGAGACTATTTAGGTACAATTTAGCAGAAATGAGTCATCCTGCAGACATAAACATTTTAATCAGAGTGACAATTTATTCAAACAATTTGACAATGCTTACACATGTCGAACAGATGGGCCGGGGTGGGGGGCCCAGAAAGTGAGCTGGTGGGGGGGAGCCCCCGGCAGAGACCGGCTGCTGCCGAGAGGGGCGGAGTGGAAGACGAGGGCCCCCCTGCCCCTCCCAGGAGCAGAGAGACTCCTGGAATGACCCCAGACCCCACCCTCGGAAACCTGCCTGTACCTTCAGACAGCGTGTTGTCCCAAACCATGGGCACTTGCGGGAAATGCTGGCTAGTAGAAGGCCGTTCATGTATTCACTCACTTAAGGAATGTTTGCTGAGAGCCTGTGAGGGGCCGGGCGTTGTGCTGGACGCTGGTGCTGTGCCCTTGCGTGTGCACACGTACACGCGTGTGTGCGTGTGTGTGTGTGTGTGTGTGCGCGTGCGCGCAGTCTGATCTCTTACCGATGTCTGTGGCTCCTGCGTTGGGAGTCAGAGTTGCGGAGGCTGGCACCGCAGCAGCCCCTGAGACGGGGGTGTGGTGCCAGCAGTGCGTTTGGGAGGCAGCCCCAGGAAGGCCCTGCAGGGCGAGGAAGTGAGCCCGGGGAGGGAAGGACACAGGTCCGGGGGTGCTGACGGTGGAGTGGGGACTTCTACCCTGTGGGCGATTTCACCTGCCACTGGCCGAGGGAGTGGGCTCCTGGGCACGTGCTAACCATCCCCCTGGGCTGGGAGGCCAAGGCGGTCGCCCAGGCTCACGGTCAACACGCACTAGGTAGTGAGTGAGCATCCTCGGAACACGGCAGGACACCCACTGTTGAGCTTACAGACGGTGTTTTGTTCATTTTGTTAGCCAGCATTGCTCTGCTGAGCAATACATCGATTTTAGTCCGTCCTGGTATATGCGGGAAACTGAGGCCCACAGACTGCAGTGACCGCCCAGGGTCTCTGGTTGGTCGGTGGTAAAGCCCAGAGCGGATCTCTTGTCTACTGGGCTCCTGCCCAGGGCTCTCTCCACAGTGCTCTACCGCAATTGTCGGTCCTTCTCTGGGACGTTTAAAAGAAAACGGTGGAACAGTCTGCCAGTGGAACAACCCCTGACAGTCGGGCTGGAGCTGCCCCGTTGGTGGGCGTATTTAGCCAGAGCGCATGGACTTTTCGATCCTGATTAGGAAGTCACCGTCTAAGGCCCTGGGACAAGGTCTGATCAGTCCCCGGCCCTGATGCACTTGCTGTGTCTTTCCCTACGGCCCTGGCAGGTCCAGAGCCCCCAGCCTCTCATCTCCTCCCAGCAGCACCCCCACACTGCCTCCCTCCTCCATCCACCCTCACCCCGACCCACGCTGCCCAGGGGTGAGTCTTCCCGACCCCTTTCGGGCAGTTTCTTTTTCCCCGGAACAGCCAGGGAGGTCATTTGGCCTCGGCGATAAGATCCAAGTCCCAGACCTGGGCGCCCACCTGCTGGTCCACAGTGCCTGTGACACACGGCGAGGGCTGGCATCCGGAAGGCACTGTGCGTCTGCCCAAACCCACCCTCACCCGTCCCACCGGCACCTGCGGTGCACGGCGCGGCTGTACCTGACCCGGGACATCCGGAGCCCCAGACCTTTCCCCGTTCCCTCCTCCCCATCCACTGGCCGGCAACATCAGATCTTCATGGCTCGGGTCCCTTTCCTGGTCTCCACCCCCACAGCAACACCGGCCCACGGTCTCCTCCCATCCCGCGGTCCCTCCCTCATCCACTCTTGCCCACCGCCCCGCCCACTCCCACTCAGCAGCCCGAGTGACACTTTAAGAACTTAGACTGGACGGAGCCGCACACTCTGCAGCATAGAACGCTCCAGTAACTCGCAGTGGTCCTGCCCAAGACCCCAGCCAGCCCCACGACGGCCTCGTGGCTCGGGCTCGCCCACCCTCCCCTTCCTGCAGCCAGGCTGGCGGCCTGGGGCTCCCCGCCCGTCCTTCTTGTGCCACGTCCGCTCTCCCCCGAGACACCCTGCTCAGGTCGCTGCTACTCGCGGCACTGTCTGTTGTCTGCCACCGTGCAGGCGCCTGCCTATCCGTGTGCTGCCGTCGTCTCCCCTGCCAGACCCAGGGTGCTGCACGGGTGGACGCCGTGTTCGCTTGTCCGTCAGTGGACCCGTGCCTGGCACGTGGCGCATGCTCAATACGAAGTTGTTGGATGGATCAACAAATGGTCGAATGAACCCTTACGGTCTCTTCTCCCTCCAAATGCAGGAAGTTTTTACATCAGGTTCAAAAATCTTTTCCTAAAGGTCCAGTCCTGGAGGCCTGGCCTTCCAGGCTCCTGAGGCCTCTCGTCCACACTCCCGAGGCACCGCACAAGCCGGGCCACTGGCCTGTAAACCCCTTTGCTGACCTCTCAGAAAGATCTCGGTGGTGCCTCGTGCAAGCTTTGAGACAGACGGAAGTGTTTCCCCGTTCCTAAGGGCACGCCTTGCAGGCCCTCGCCGCTGAGAAACAGGGCTTCCGGAATCGTAGGCCCTTGCCCCACAGCAGCCGGCCCCACCGGGGATTCACGGTCGACAGGGGTATTTGTGGGGCAGCTCTGGTCTCGTGGCGTGAAGTGCACACCAATTCATAAGAAACCCAACACGTTTTTACAGAAATCGTATCAGTATTGTCTGAAAGAGACAAAGACAGAAGACAAAGAAGGAGGCCTTTGGACCTTCGGATCTCTATGGGCAGGAAGTGGGCAGAGAAAACTCACCAAGCACAGTCCAAAGCCTTCGTTTTGTGAGAAGGGGAAGGAGAGCCAGCAGTCGGAGAGGAACCCCGGAGCAGTGCTGACCATGGGTCAGGGCACGACAAGGTGCGTCTGCCGGATGTCAGGATCGCCATGGAACAGGGGCCGAGGTGCGCCTCCCGTCCCCGCTCTGCAGACGGGAGCGTTTCTGGGGGTTCGCCCAGGCCTGCGCCGCCATCGCGTGCCGGGTGTGTGGAAGGCGGGTTACTGTCTCTTCTGCTCGCAGGTCTTCAGAGTTGCGGGAACAGGCGCTCAAGGAGCCGCACGCGGAAACCACAGCTGAAGAGCCGCAGCTAGGACCTGATCTATCCAGCAAGAGCCTGCACTGGAGGCGGATGCTGAGACGGAGTGAGACTTGCTGGCCTTGCGGAGGGGCAAGCGTGCTTTGTGCGTGAGTTGTCACGGAGGGAAGGCAGTCTATGGCGGCGGGCTGTGTGGCCCAAAGCTGGCGGCGCCCGCATATCCCATCCCACACGCTCTTCTTACAGTCCCGGGCTGGCACTCCCACCACTGAGTAATTCGGTTCTTTTACGCTCCCCCTGAGCCTGGACAGAGCGTAAGGCTGCCTCGGCGACCAGAACATGACGCTACGTGGTATGCAGAGCGAGGTCACAGCAATGCCACGCACTTCCGCCGCCTCTCACTCTTCAAGCCCTGCTACCACGCTGCGGGAGGAAAGCCCAGGCCACACGAAGAGGCCGTGTGCAAGTGCCCTGGCTGACAGTTCCAGACTGAGGTCTCAGCCGACAGCTGGTCCTAACTGCCAGTCCTGCGATCACGGGAACCTTGAGATGACCCCAGGCCGGCCACCATGTGGCTGCAGCCACGGAAAGGCCTGGAGTTTGAACCCGCCAGCTGAGCCAGTCGACCCCAGCACCATGGCAGGCAACACTAAAATTAATTGTTGTTTTAAAGCCATTAGATGTTTGAATGCTTTGTTGCACTGCGGTGAATAACTAGAACATAGGTGTGGGGCTTCAAAATATGCCACAATATTTTTGCCGCTTCCTTAAAAAAAAATGAAGCCTAATTCCCCTGCTGTTCAGTGTAGACTGGACTCAATGAATCACTTCTAACAAGTAGCATAAAGCAAAGTGATGGTGTCCAACATCTGGTACTAGATAATAAAAGACATTGCAGCCTCTCTCTCCCCTTCTTTCTCTCTCCACTCGCTCCGGAGAAAGTCGCTGTTGTGCTGTGAGGACACCCAAGGAGCTTGCAGCGAGATGCTCCCAGCAGGGAACTGAGGCCTCGGGCCAACAGCCAGCGCGCGAGCCGTCTTGGAAGTGGGTCCCGCAGCCCCAGGCAAGTCTTCAGGGAACTGAGGTCCCCGCCGACACTCTGGCTGCAACCCCGATGGGAGGCCCCAAGCCAGAACCACCCAGCGAAGGTGCTCCCCGATTCCTGACTCACAGAAAACGTGAGATGGCATTTGCGGGCTAATTTGTTACACGGCAGAGGTGACTAATACGCCTCTTTCCCCGGCCAACCCTACACAGACGTGCAAGGTTGCAAGAACGATCGTCGTCCTTACCTTTCAGATGAGGATCCTGGGGCTCAAAGTGGCAAAGCTGTTCTCTGTAGTCGCACAGCCAAAAGTGTCTGGATCTGGGGTTTGACCCCAAGTCTGAACACTGCGGGGCCCGTTGTCACAATAGATGGGGTACACCTTCCCACCCCTGTGCATCCCAACACGCTAACTGCTGGAGAGGAAGGCGGTGTGACACTGAATTGGACATACAGTCATTGCAGCCTCTGGTTTTCTTTCCTTCAGTGACAAATTCACCGGGGAAAGGTCGCGAGCTACCGCGAGAGCCCTCGGCGTGGGCGGTGCGTGTCCTGTAACAAGCGTCGGACACGATGGCCGTCTTCTCGGGGAAGGGACGCCGTGTCTCCCTCCTCCTGCCTCCGGTTTTCTGAGTACAGATTCCTTCCGATTTATCTCTCGATACAATCTCCAGTCTCCCACTCCCCCCTCCCGGGCAAGCGAAATGGTTTTGCAATTTAATTTAATCACCCACTGAGTTTCCAAAATTAATTTCCTGTTAGAAATAAATATTGTACTATGAATTATAAATCAGACTAGGCGGTAATTTACAAACAACCTGTAAATTAAAATGTGAGCTGTTGTTCTCTGCAGCACATGAAAGGGGGAGCACCGAGTGTGCCCGGGACTGAGCATTCGCAACCGTTCAGGGCGAAGGTCAGGTCTGCGTGGACATGCCACCAACGAAGGCAGGCCCTGGTGGCCTGGGGTGGTTTCCCATCATGAGCTGTTTTTGTTCCTTTGTGATTCATTTGGACCAGCTTGTGGACGGCACCCCACTGTCCGTCAGCCTCCGGGCGTGTGACGATGAATAACAAGGTCCCTGCCCGGGACATCGGGGCCTCCTAGCTGGGTCTCACACGAAGAGGTTGTAACACTAAGGGCCAAGGCAGGGACAGCTGGCGCTTGCCCCGTGCTGAGGGCTGTCCTAAGCATTTTGCACGTGTTAGTGGGTTCATTTCACAGTAACCCTACAAGGTACGTTCTGTTATTAGTACTGCTTCGTGGATGAGGAAACTGAGGCACCGAGAACTTGGGGACTTGCCAAAGCTGGCGAGTCAGCAGGTGGTGGTGCCCATGATTGGTGGTTCCAGAATCAGGGTTCTCTCCACCCAGCCACACCCACGTCCTGGCTGGCCCACTCGCCCACCCCCTGCCATCTCCCAGGCCAGGCCAGCCTTGTCCCCAACATCCATGGCCATCGCTGCTCCCACCCAGGCTCCAGCTGCTGCCTCTCCCCCGCAGAGCACTCAGAGACTCTTTGGGGACACCAGTGCCACATGAAAGCCCCAGCGTCGGCGCCCCAAGACTGCCCTGTGCCCCCAGGATGAACACGACAACACGCTTGCCCCCAGGCAACTCCCAGGTGGGCGGGAGGACAGGAACCTCAGCGCTGGGCAGCTAGAACCCCAACGGAGGACGTGGGCTGCTTGGGCTCTGTGCAGGGCAGTGGTGCTCTCGCAAGGACCCTGGGAGAGAGGGCATCGGCGTTTCTCTGGCGGGCAGACCACTCGCAAGTCCGAGGTGCAAGTCCCAGCGTCCATGCAACATCCACTTAGCAAAGTATTTATTGACCGAAGCTAAACCGTCCAAAGCAGGGGGACTCCACGGTGATCGGGACAGGCAAGACCCTCACCCCAGGCGGCTCCCAGGTCAGGAAGTGGGCGACCCCCGGGCAGCGTGGCCTGTGGACTGTGATGGGAGCGTGGGGTGTGTGGGGTCCCGGGGGGCTCCTGGTGGTTTTTCTCCCCTCCCACAACCAAACGGGCCTGGGGGTGCTATGATCGTCACCCACCTTGCAGGTGGGAAACTTAGAGGTGAATCGACTTGCTCCCGGCCACGGAGCCGGGGCGTGGCAGAGCCAGGCCTGACCAGTCAGTGGGGCCCTGGGGTGACCATCCCCAGTCCTGTCTCTTTCCCCCCGATTCTCGGTAAATAGTTGAATGAGAACGTCAGGCTGGCCAACAGCTCAGAGACAGCGTGGAGGGGTCCCGCCCCCTCTCCCCACCCTGGGCAGGAGATTCTTTCCTTCTAGACAACTTTAGGCTTTCCGCTGCACGCCCAGAAGCCCAGTGCAGACCAGCTAGAGCTACAGGAAATGTGCTGGCTCGATCTCACCAGGGCCTCGGGAGCACGCGGCGGCGGGTGCGGCTGGGTGCAGGGAGCCAGCTCTGTCTTCCGGCCTCTGTCCGATGCTACCTGCTCCTGGCTGTCCTCTAGCAAGTCGCTGCCCTCGCGTATGCAGCAGGATGACAGCTCAGCCACCCCGTGGGTGTCCTCCCAGCTCCGCACCCCAAAGGAAAGCCCCTTCCCCACTAGCACACACACGGACGTTTAGGGGAGGCCCAAATGGCCTGGCTGAGGTCAACTGCCTGCTCCTGGGCCTGCCACTGTGACCAGGGTAAAGTTCTGAGTCGTCGAAGTCCTTTCTACCTGGCCGTTGGACACCTTTGCTTACCCGGCACCGCATACCAAATAGCCTATAGCCAGAGGGTTAACATGTAAATTCTTCTAAGTTCTCTGCCTCTCTAATCGTTTTCTGCCTAATTTATTTTCTTTAGTCAACAAAATGAATCACTAAGTTGCCTTTGTTTCTGAGCTACTTTGAGTCGGGTGCCTGTGACTTCAGTAGCTCGAGGGAGGCCAGGATTGGCTGAGAGTGGCGTTGCCATCACCACCCCGCCTCCCTCCTCCTCCTCCCCGCTCCTTCTTCATGCTCACGACGGCTCACTGAGCACACGTGGCGTTCCGCGTGCACACGGGCAGAGCCCCCGCCGCGTGACGCTGGCGCAAGCCCGGCCCCTTCCGACGCCTCCCACGACCTCCTGGGTGCAGCGTCGGGGCAGAGCCCACACGACACCGGCCCCTGCCAGACAGTCTCGCCTCACTGCCGCCCTGCGCAGACGCACGGCCGCCGCCAGTGTTTTCCTGCCACGGAGGGGCCCCCTCTCGGAAAGTGCACGCAGCAGCAGCAGGGCCCCAAGGATGGGACGGGCCGTGGCCCGCACAGCGGGGCAGAACATCTGGCGCTCCCTCTTGCCCCATGTTTTTTCAGTGCATAAATTCCCTTTTCTTCACTTCTTTCATCTGGCTCCAGGCCTGGCCCCCCCGGGCGCAGCAAGCAAATACTTACCTGAGGCGGAGTTGGCTTACAGTTAGGCTAGAAGGCTTTCTAAAATGTAGAAATGGAAACTGCCAGAACCCTGGGGCCCAATCCTCCCAGCCCCAGCCCCAAGGGGGTGAAAGAGAGGAGACAGATAGCCCTGCGGGACGCAGCAGGGCATGGGCACGGCATCCGCGGTCTCCGCGGGGAGCAGGTGGGTGGGGGTTGCAATGGGCTGGGGAGGGTGGGGGGCAGTGACGGGCGACAGGGACCCCAGAACCTTGGACCCTGATTTTGAGTGGCTGGGGCTTCTGGACAGGTTTGCAGATGAGCTGAAACTGGCTAGCCGTTGAGCGAAGCAGCTCAGTGCAAACCCGGAGGCGGGCACCTGCTCACAGGCGTGAGAGTGCCCTTCGGAGAACCTGTCTTCAATCGTGGGAAAATGTGCGTAAAATAACATTTATCCTTTTAAGTGTGTGGTTCAGTGTCATCAAGGAGATTCCTGCAGTTGCCCAACCATCACCGCATCCATCTCTAGAGAGTTTTCGTCACAAACTAGAATCTGTGCCCGTGAAGCACTTCCGTTCCCCCAGCCCCCCTGTGACCTCCGTGCTACTTTCTGTCTCCCTGACGCTGACCACTCTAGGGACCTCCTGCAAGTGCAACTATCCAGTGTGTGCCCTTTCGCGGCCGGCTCACTCCACCTGACATGAGGTCCTCACTCCACCTGACAGAAGGTCCTCACTCCACCTGACAGAAGGTCCTCACTCCACCTGACAGAAGGTCCTCACTCCATCTGGCATAAGGTCCTCACTCCACCTGGCAGAAGGTCCTCACTCCACCTGGCATAAGGTCCTCACTCCACCTGACAGAAGGTCCTCATTCCACCTGGCATAAGGTCCTCACTCCACCTGACATAAAGTCCTCACTCCACCTGGCAGAAGGTCCTCACTCCACCTGGCAGAAGGTCCTCAAAGCCCCCCCGAGTCGCGGCAGGTCACTGTTTCCTCGCCCCCGGCCGCCACGCACAGGCAGAGTGTCTGAGCCTTCCTAACACACTCCTGGGCCTCCTGACCCATATGTGGCGTCAGCAGAGCTAGTTCCCTCTGGGGGCTCTGAGAGAGCCTCCGTTCCACGCGACTTGGGCGTCCTTGGGGCTCCTTGGCTTGTGGCAGCACAACTGCAATGTGACTTACTGCCCCATGGCCTCCTTCCCGTCCTTGTACCTCTGTGTGTGTCACTTTTCTCTCATAAGGACACCAGTCCCTGAATTTAGGGCCCCTATTTCATTATGACCTCAGCTGACCTGATGACATCTGCAAAGACCCTATTTCCAAATAACGTCACACTCCGAGCTTCTGCGAAGGCATGAATTTCGGGGGGACCCCACCCAGCCCAAAAGAGCCTCTATTATTTTTGTGCTCAGTGCTTTGCAGACTTTGTTCTACTCGCTTCTGCTAGCCACGCCAAGAGGAGGGGACAGTGACTGTCCCGTCCCAGAGGAGGAGGGAAGGCACAGGGAATCGCAAGCCCTCAGCAGGCACACTGGTCTTTGCCTTTGCTTTGAATTCAGCTGCTTTTCCAAGAGGAAGCCGCGGCAGAGCCCCCCAGCCTGGCTATTCTCGCCAAGTGGCAGTCCTGCCCCAAGGCTGGCGGGACGGCGTGAAGGCCGGCTCCAAAGCGGCCCGTGTTCACAGACCCCACGGCCAGAGGAACGCCTCTGTTTAAAGCAGACACTGATCAGACCTTCTGGGAGGCCGAGCAGGAAGCGGATTTCACAGCTGCTTCCAAGTCCCTGCTGGCGGAGAGGGCAGAGCCGGAAGATGTTTTCTTGGTGGCGCAAAATCAGAGACGAGGCCGGGCCGGCACCTCAGCCCCTCTCGGGGCTCTGGGTTGTTGCTCCTTCGTGGAAGAGCTTTCCTCTCCCCAGCATGTCAGTACTCTCACCCCCGCCTGCACAGAACCGGGTCTCCCTGGGAACGCAGGATTGCCTGCTGCTTGACGCGGAGAAAGTTCAACCCGGAGCGTCTCCTCTGGGGACCGCATTTATTGGGGACTCCTCCAAGCCACTCTGAGGCTAGAGTCAGAGGAATTTGCTGGGTCTCTTCTGGTTTGGAAAAAGTCCCCCAGGCATCTCTACTTCTACCAGGAAGAGAATTGTTTATTTGCACGTGTGTGCAGCAGCCGGCACCGCCGGGCACGACCGAGTTGGGGTCTTACCCTTGCAGCTTCCCTTTGCTGCCCTCGCTCACGGGTGGGCCTTGTGATGGGCACCCTGGTCTGTGCCCCTGACTCGGGCCCAGCTCCCTCAAACCCCAGCTGCGGAGGGCCCTTGTCCCCAGGCAGGTGCCAGGGCCCCGAACCCGAAGATTCTGACTCAGTAGGTCCAGGGAGGGTCCAGGGATCCCTTTGTGACTGGCTCTTAGAATGACCACGGTGCCAGTGGCCTGGGACCACACTTGGACAAATGCTGAGCTGGCTTGGCAGGAATCTCCCAGAGCATTCTAGAGCCCCGTCTTATCACAGGAAACCAGAGAGATTTGTAGGGAAGATGCAAATCAACGTCTCCCAAAGTGTAGCCTGCGGATTCAAGGGGAGGGGATTTTAGATTTTAGAGCATCGATTTATCTGGTGTGACAATTATTCTCCCTCCGATCCCTCTGGTTGGATCGAGGGGCAATTCTTTACCTGACACCAAGAGACCTCCTCCCACTTCTAAGCTCCCTTTTGAACAAGGAGGGCCAGGCCTCTGGCCCGGAGCCTTCCGCGGGCAGCAGTACCTGGCCGGAGTCTCTCGCGGTTCCCTGGTGCGGAAGGTATTCATTTCTGGAGTTACCTTCTCTTCCTGGCAAGGAGCACTACTGTCCGGTTGTGACGATGACACCAGGTGTCCCTTTAAGTTAAATGTACTCAGTTAAAACTGTGAGGTGACTTGCAGGAAAAAGGACAGTGACGGATTGCAGCGCAGGTGGTGGAGAAGCTGGGAGGATGGCGTTTGGTCCAGGCGCGACTGACGTCCGGGAGCCGCCCACCCCGTAGGGGAACGGGGGAAGCGAGGTCTGGAGAGGGCAGGGGACTCTCCCAAGATCTAACGGTGGCGGCCTCTGCGGCCACGCCGCCCTGTGGGGCTGGGCTCGCTGGGCCGTGCGTGTCCCCAGACACCGACATCTTTAAACCAGATCGAGCGGCAAGAGTGACCTCACCCGGGCACGTGGTGGCAGTTGAGAGCACAGAGGGCTGTAAAAATTAATTGCCCTCTGTTTGGTGACCTGCTGCGAGGCAGGCCTCCCTCGAGGGGGTCGCCGGGAGGCGGCGGGAAATGGAAACATTCTTTGGGGCTGACGGCGGCGGTCCGTGGTGACCTCACCCCGACAACGGAAGACTTGTCATTCAAAACGCGATTTCGTTCTGTTTCTAAGAGGTCGGCAGGCAGCCGGGGCTCAGGGGCCACTGTCGCCGCGGTCACCCTGAAGATCCCGAGTGTCCCGAATGTCTGCAGGGGGCTGACACTGACGTCGCCGCCCGGGTCCTCCCCCAGGCCTGGCAGATCCGCCTTCCAGGCCCCTCGCGTCTCCACGGTGGCTGGAGCGTGCTCTGGGGGGCTCCCATGTGGGGGCCCCAGGACGTGGCGTCTTCTGTCAGGCTCCCAGGAGGCAGAGGCTGCCGTGGGGTTCTCGCCTGAGGCGTGTGCTCAAGGGGGCTCTCCTGGGAGGCCGGGGAGGTCGTGAGCCGGGGCGGGGCCCAGCGAGGCTGTGGTCTCAGCTGGAGTCCTCAGCCCAGGCCCTGGAGTGCGGCTGACGCCACAGGGTCAAACGTATCTGAGGTGCGAGGCAGAGGTTCAAAGCCCCATGTCAGGCATGGGTGGTGGGATGGCATGGGTGGGCAGGGGGAACGTAGCTCCTGGGGCAAGGAGGGTCCCCTCAGCTGGGGACCCTTTTCCAGAGAGGGGGAAGTTTTGGAAGCAGCGGTGTTCTGGTAAACCAGCTCTCCAGGGGCCGGAGGAGGCAGAGCGCCGACTTAGAGCTTTTGCCAATTCCGGTGGTGTAAATACTCCCTCTGTGCCAATGTCAAAGCTACCAAGAGTTTAACAACTGACTCACAAAATTCCTGAATTAGCTCTCACAAGCCAGGAGGCGTTGGCTCTGGTGCACCCCTAAATTATAATCGCAGTAGACCCTGAAGGCAGCTGGAGGGAGACCTTGCTGGGGAGCAGGCGTCACCTCTTTGTCCCCACGACTGCAGGTGTCGTCTAGCCACAGTCCCTGCTTCCTCTCTCCCCGCTGTAATCCTTCCTTCCCCCGCGAGCAGGAGCACCTTCCTCAGACACGGCTACAACATGCCGCCCGGACTCAAACCTTCCCGGGCTCCCCTTGCCTTGGGGCAAAGTCCCCTCTTCACTGTGGCCCATGACACCCTGTCCCCGAGCCCCTGCCAGCCTCTCCCTGCCCAGGCTCATGGCCGTTCTGCTCCGACCACACTGGCCTTTTCTCCCGCCCTTGCGGTCCTGGCCGTCTCTTACCACCGGGGCTCCCGGCCCCTTCCACGCAGCCCTCTCGGCCAGGAACCCCATTTCCCGGCCCCGTCCACTCAGCCTGATCAGCCCTATTCCGCACTGGTGGCATCGGCTGTCTCTCTTGTGGGCAGGGCGTTCGGGACTCGCTGTGTGAGCCCAGGCAAGGGACCCCCCTCTCTGGGCGCAGTTTACTCTCTGTCTGCCACACTGGACTGGTTGCTCCTCGAAGGTAAAGACCTTGTTTGGCTTCATGACTTCTGCAAACCCAGCAGCCAACACGGGGCTTTATTGTAGACGAATGAATCCATGAATAAATCAATCTGTCAGTCTACCAAATAACTAATGAATGATCGAAGGGTCAAGGCTCCCACCCGGTAACAAATGAATCCAAGAAGAGCCCCCCACTCTTTCCCTCTGCCCCGCAGCCTTGCTCTGGGGACTCTAGAACAAAGCTGTGGCACCAAGAGCTGCCCTGGGACCTGCCTGCTGCACTTCCGTCTGGCTCCGTCCACTCCTGCCAGCAAACCTGGGAGGAGCACAAAGCCTGGCCCCAAAGGAACTTGCTCAGGGCCACACGGCTACTCAGTGCAATTGTTCTGCAGCTGGGGCGTTTCCACCAACAGCATTCTCCTGGTGACTTTCGTCCCTGGCACACAGAGCAGCGCCTCGTCATTTTAACTTCTGCCCTGTGCTCCATAGTATGCATGTGGCTTCATCGGTTCAAACGTCCCCTTTTACTAAGCATTTGCACGGTTTCTCCTCTTCCCCCTGTTCTGAGCAACACCGCAGCGGGCGCCCGTGTGTGCGATCTCCGCACACTCGTGCAAGCAGTATAGCTACACCTGTGCGAGCATTGCTATACTTACTGGCTGGAAGAGGAAGAGATCAGATTTAAGTTCGCATCTGAAGAGATTTTGCAACTGAACTTCTGGAATTAACGTTGTCCAAGGGAGCTCTGGCCTTTGTCCCTAGCTCCTGGGAGGTGACCTCTAAACCCTCGGAATATCCGGTCTGATAAGAGTGTCTTTGTTTACCTGGGGGGTCTTGGGCCACACCAGGCAGTCTATGCGGACAGTGTGATCTATGGAGGGGCCTCGGGTCATCTGGCATCAGCCCGACCTCTGGAAGGACCGCAGAGGAAAGGCCAGCCACACAGGCGTCAACCACATGTGCGTGAGGGAGCCCCAGAAGCAACTCTGGCACCGAGGCTCGGTGAGCTTCCCTGGCTGGCGACGCCCCACGCCTGTGATCACACGCTGTTGCCAGGGCTGCCCAGGGCCACACCAGGAGAAGACAACTCGAATTCCGGTGCTGGCACTTCCCTGGGTCTTGCCCCACGAGTTTCTTCCCTAGGATGTTTTCAGTCTGCGTCCTGCGCATCCTGGGATAAACCGCCGCTGGGAGCACAACAGCTCTCAGTGGGTTCCGTGAGTTTTTACCGAATTCGCCGGACTTGAGGATGGTCTTGGGGGCCCCCAAACTTGTAATTGGCATCAAAGTAACAGTTGTCCTGGGGCACCCACGCTCTGCAATGCCCGTTTCAAGAAGATGTCCTCTGCGACTGGCCCTGGGACGTGAGTGCCAGCGGGCCTCCCCCTGGCTCTTGCTCACGAACCCTGGGTCCCGGCGCCGGAGACATTCAGCAGGTGTTTGTGGGGCCCGCCCACTCCACCATGCAGCCCTAGTCAGGAAGCCGGGGCTATCGGGGTTATTGTCCCTGCTTTAAATGTGAAACTGGACCCCGAGAGGGGCAGTGACTTCCCCAAACCACACGGCTGATCCGGGATCTGAACCCTGGGCTGAGGTCCCAAAGTGACCGTCTGTCGTGCTCCAGTTGCTCGTTACACACGCCTGGGAAATACGGGCTGGCGGTGGAGGGGCTGGGGGAGCAGAGTGCAGGGAGGAAGCACCCCTGAAGACTCACGGGGCCGGGGCCAAGCCCAGGGGCAGCGTGGCTGTTCCGAGCTGGGCTCCATGGAGACCTGTCCGCGGCCTTCGGTGATACGATCTGTTCCGTGTGTACATCTGGCCTCAAAGAAAGGAAGAGAGGGAGGGAAGGAAAGAGAGGGGGGAGGAGGAAGCTTTGTGAGTTATGAAAGGGAAAAACCAGATGAGGGGAGATAACTGCTTCAATGCCGTGCTTTTATTACACAAATCGGCACTTAGCATTTAAAGAAAAGATTTTTTTTTTGGTTGTTATTTGCTTAAGAGAACCCGAGAACCGAGCGCTGTCTGGGTGGATGATTAATTGGAGAAAGATTGGCTGCGATGAGGTCTCCCCTCCCAAAGGGTGATCTCACGAGGGCGGCACGGAGGGATGTCAGGTTCATTTCCTCATTTCCGTCTCAGCTGGGGCCGAAAGAGACACTCCTGAGCGGGGGCAGGGCAGGAAAGCAGCAGTTTAAGGCTGCGAGGATTCTTGTTAAAGACAACGTGGCTAGCGTTTACAGGACCCCCGCCATCCTGCCTCCCCGAACGCACACAGGTGCAGTGCTGAGCATGTGGTTTGCAGCACGTGTGCACGTGGCAACATAGATTAGGTGCCACGGGTATCCCATTCCACAGGTGAACAAGATGAGGCGCAGGGCGCTCAAGCAGTTGGGCCAGGGGCCCAGGGATTGGAGCACGATTGAAACTGGATCCGGGCTGGGCGCGGTGGCTCACGCTTGCAATCCTAGCACTCTGGGAGGCCGAGGCAGGCGGATTGCTCGAGGTCAGGAGTTCAAAACCAGCCTGAGCAAGAGCGAGACCCCCATCTCTACTATAAAGAAATTAATTGGTCAACTAATATATTTAGAAAAAATTAGCTGGGCATGGTGGCACATGCCTGTAGTCCCAGCTACTCAGGAGGCTGAGGCAGGAGGATTGCTTGAGCCCAGGAGATTGCTGTTGCTGTGAGCTAGGCTGATGCCACGGCACTCACTCTAGCCTGGGCAACAAAACGAGACTCTGTCTCAAGAAAGAAAAAAAGAAACTGGATCCGCCTGGCTCCGCAGTCCCGCCGCCTCCACCCACACCCACGGAAGGGCAGGCCCAGGCTGCGACAGGGACACTTGGGCACAGGGTCCACGAGTCTGGTTTCGCCGGGAGGCTTTAACAGGCCCCTCCCTTGGCGCAGGCTCTGTGACAGTCCATCCACACCAGGCCGTGCGGTCACCTACCTGTCCCCAATCGCAGGACACAGACACCTCCCCGGGTGTCTCCGTCCTGTGCACCTGGGCCGTGGCTCTGTGGCCGGGAAGGACAGGGAGGAGACTCTCTTCCTGCTGTGTTGGGGTCTGGGGACGCAGAGCGGATGGGCTCTTCCCTGTCTCCACCTTAGATGCAGCCCTGCCCTGGCCCCTGAAGGACGCTGGAGGCAGGACGGTCCCGGGAACACTGCGTCCCGGGAACACTGCGCTCGCCACAGGTGGCTGTTCAGTGTCACTGTCAGGTGGATGTCAGAGGAGGCCAGGCAGGTGGCCCCCCTGGTGAGTGCCCCAGGCAGACGGGGGCGGGCTCCTGTGACACAAGGCCTGCCAGAGTTAATGAGGGGGGCCTCTGCTGATGCCGGGCTGGGGGCTGCTGTCCCAGAGGCATGGAGCCTCTTTCAGTTTCCCTTTATGATGGCCTCGGCCACACGCTTCCTAAGCCTCTCCTCCAGCCTGTTTGTATTTCCAACTGTGCCAGCTCCTGAGCGGACAGAGCTCTGACACCAAGTTCCTTTTCCCTGCTTACGCCCTGCCTCCACCCCGGTCCAGCCAACTCCCACTGAAGGGGGGTCCCCAAAGCAGCACAGGAGAGGATGTGCTGGCTCTAGGGCCACCAAGATGCTCAGCTAGAGGCCACCTTGGCCAGTACAAGAGAGTCAAGGCAGCTAAGGACCTTCTCCTTGGCCTCTGGTGACCAAGAGGGTACTCCTAGGGGGAACTGTTGCACGGTGTGGGTCAGGATTTATTCTGTAATCCTGCAAATATTTACAAATGAGCTAGACCCTGGGGTTAGAGCAGTAAGCAGACCTTCATGATTCCTGTCCTCATGGAGCTGATGGTTGATGGATGGATGAATGGATAGATGAGTGGATAGATGGGTAGATGGATGGATGGATGGATGGATGGATGGATGGATGGATGGATGGATAGATGGATGGATGAGTGGATAGATGGATAGATGAATGGATGGATGGATGGATGGATGGATGGATGCATGGATGGAAAGGTGAATGGATGGATGGATGGATGAGTGGATGGATGGATGGATGGATGGATGGATGGATGGATGGATAGATGGATGGATGGATGAGTGGATGGATAGGTGGATGGATGGATGGATGGATGGATGGATAGGTGGATGGATGGATGGATGGATGGATAGGTGGATGGATGGATGGATGAGTGGATGGATGGATAGATGGATGGATGGATGAGTGGATGGATGAGTGGATGGATAGGTGGATGGATGGATGGATGGATGGATGGATGGATGGATGGATGGATAGATGGATGGATGGATGGGTGGGTGGATGAACAGATGGGTGTGTGAATGGGTGCATGGGTGCATGGACAGACTGGACTCAAACCTCAGCTCCTGCCTTCACTAGTGTGTGACCTTGGACAAGTTGCTTAACATGTCTATGTCTCAGTTTTCTCATCTGTTAAATGGGGATAATAATAGTACCAAATTTCAGAGGGTATTTCCGAACATAAAATAAGCAAATATATAAAGTGCTTAGCATAATGTCTGCACAGTGCTGTGTGAATGATGGCTTCTATTAACAGAGGAGACAGATAACATTTAACAGGGCAGGGTAGGAGGGGGAAGGTTGACCAAGGCAGGGAGGGAAGGAAAAGAAGTTGAGAGGAGAAGAAGTCTCACGAGTGGCCTGGACAGCGAGGGGTGAGAGTGGCGTGTCGGGCTTAGGGAACTGCACGTGCATGAGCGTGGCTATTAAGGACTCAGGTAAATAGGCTGGGCCCACTCGGGCACCCAGATCGCCCAGGCTGACCCCATCTCGAGCCTTTCATCGAATCACACCTGCAGAGCCCCTTTGCCACGCAGCAGGTGTGACAGGTGACATGTTCACAGGCTCCAAGGAGCATGGCGTGGACACCTCGGGGGCCGTTACTCTGCCTTCCGCACTGGGTGGCTGAAAGTGAAACTGGAGAGCTTTGGGGGGAGCCTGGCCCCCACCGTCCTTGGACCGGTGGGAGAACATCGCAGGACTGCGAGGACCCCCAGAGCTTTCACGAAAACCACCTGCTGTCGTCTCGTTTCCTGGAACCCATCACTCCCCTCCTGTCCATCTGTCCATCCGTCAGCGAACGCTGGCTGGGCAGCCCCGCTGGGCCAGGCGTGGCGCAGGTGTGAGGCGTGGAGGAGCACGAGGGCCCGTGGGGGGACAGACGTGGACCGCAGCACCCTGCAAATCCACACTCAGCCACGACCATGTTGAGAGTGGGGAAGAAAGACCTCGGGTTCTCTGAGAACAGACCCCTGTGGATGCGGAAGTTGGGCAGAGGCTTCCCTGCGGAGCTGCTGTGTCAGCCGGGACCAGGGGAGTCGTTATGATTCGCCCAATGGGGGCGGGGAAGCGTCCAGGCACGGGGAACAGAATATGCAAAGCCCTGAGGTTGGGAAGGGCCTGAGATCCTCGAGGCTGAGGCGTTGTGAGCAGGAAGCCGGAGAAAGCAGTGGCTCCGTTTCCCATTCCAGCAACATCTACGGTGCTCAGCACTCCCAGTAGGGGATTGTCTGCCCTTCTGAAACGCCACAGTTAGGAGCTGGTGTGGGCCCCGCTCCTCAACCGTAATCAAAGTGACAACTTTTTAGTAAGAAATGGCGCCACCAGGTTTTAATTTTGAAAGGGAAGAGTCAACGCTCAGCACCCACGAGACAAAGATTAAACTGGGGTGACCCCGTGAGACCCCGTGAGACTGCGGGGAACCTCTTTCCTCCCCCAGCCCCGCACCTCCCACCCCGCCACCCCAGGGTCTCCTCGCGAGTCCCTCGGCCAGCGAGGCCTCCCCGCCCATCTCCCTGATCCAGGCGGCCGGCGCGAGGAAGTGGCACCTCCCCGCAGGGAAAGCCAAGCCAAACAGATTAATTTTAGATGCATCTGCTGTAGATTAAACATTTGGAAAAGCCATTTTATAAATATTTTTTTCCCACAACCACATCCCCATATGGCCGCGAGCTCCGGTCTCGTTCCGAATGCTGCTGGGGCCGCGCACATATGTATTTAATGTACACGCCAGGCTCAAGACTTCTGTTCCCGGCCTCCAGGGAGCATTCCGGAGTGACTTTTCATCTGCTTGGGGGACACATCGGGCTCCCAGGAGCAAGCAAAGCACACAGAGCCGTCCTGGAGGGGGCGTGGGGCGCGGGCAGGCGGCGCAGAGTGACCCCGCCTGGCTCCTCTCTCCACACGGACGCCCGCAGCCCTCTCCCCGCTCTGTGCTGAGCTGGGCCCTCAGGGTTCCGGAAAAACTAGATCCTTATCTTTCTAGAGCTCCCTGTCCAGCAGAAAAAGGTCCCCATAGGGTCAGCCCTGGCTCCCTGGAGCCACCAGACTCTGTGTGTGGGTCACCCAGCCGCATGGCTCTGCCTCCTCAGAATCTTCCGGATCTGCCCCCACTGCCCACTGCCAGTGCCGCCACCCTGGGCTCTTGCCCGACTGTCATCGGCCTCCTAACTGAGCGCCTTGTCCACTCCCCACCTCCGCCCATTCGCCCCCGGCAGCAGGAGGGCTCACGCCCCTTCCCGGCCTCCAACCCCTTCCCGGCCTCCAACCCAGCACCGACGAGGAATCGCCCCGCCTGTGAAGGCCACACGCCTCGAGGTGGCCGGCTGGGTCGCGCAAGGCCCTGTGCCTGCTGTCTCCCCTCCGGCTTGATTAGCTTTGATTGTGAAACAGTTACAGATTCACAGGAACTTGCAAAGATAGAGCAGAGACGTCCAGTGACTCCTTCAGGTCCAAGCAGGGAGCGGAGACGGGTGGCTGGGCCTGGAGGGCACGTGCCCCGTCGGGGCTCACCCAAAGACGGCACTGGTGCGGGTGGCGGGGGCAGGACCTGTGCACCCTCGGTGACTCCGGTTCTCTTGAACATAAGAGGCGGCACGGTTTCAGATTTGTCTTGACTTTTGCCTGAGGGGTGGGCCAGGCACCCGCCTCCCGTTCCGCCCCTCTGCCTGGCACTCAGTGCTCTTCCTCCCGGGACACAATACGCGGCTTCGTCACGTCCCAAATCCCGTCCACGAGGCTGGAATGTGGCCTCTCGTTCTGGGATTCCATCTGCACCAGTTAGGTAAACACTGCTCGGCGGCGGCAGCTGGTGCAACGCCCCGAGGGAGGAGGAGGTAGGGACAAGCTCGCTGTGTCCCAGCGGCAGCGTGCCGCCCAGCGTGGGAGGGAGGAGGAGCCGGGCAGACGGGCGCTGGGTCTGCTGAAGCCAGGGCCCTGAGCGCCCGAAACAGCGGCAGGCCAGCCCTCCCTCACTGCCCTGGCCCTGCCTCCACTTGCCTCTACCCATCGCGCAGCCTCCTAGGTGGGCTTCCTCGGCCTGGGCACTGAAAGCTGTTGGGGATGATGGATGTCCCCAAAATGCTCGTTTTCACTCTCTCTTCTGCTATCCTCAAAGCCTCGAGAGTCACACGGGGCAGCGCTCAGGTGGGGATTGGAGGTGGCCAGCGACGGACACCAGTGCTGCTGCTCGAAGCAAGAGCAAACTCTGGGGCGCTCGGGAGGCCTGCGGTGGGCAGGGGAGGCTGGAGCACCGGCTTGGCGCGGACGGCTCTGGGGTCGGACGGGGGTCCTGGTAGCTGGAACAATGACAGACTCTCTGGTCTTCTTGCAGGAATGAAGGAACTGTTCCTCCTGGCAGATAATCATGTGACCGCCCAGCTGAAGAGTCAAAGTTCTAGAAGAGAGAGCTCTGTGCCCACCCGGGCTAGTTTTCTTGCACCCAGCCCCGTCCATTCTCCATCCTTCTCCGCCTCGTGCTGAGTCCTGCGGAGACAGCCCCTAAAATCTGCTTCGACCGTCTCCCTCGGCCTCTGGCTTCTGGGCGGGGTTGGCCGACAGGAGCACCTGTTGTATGGAGGATAGGAAGGAGACAGGAGGAAGTCCTTTGTCCTTCCCCTGCCTGGTTGTGGCCTGGTCCCAGGGGGCCACAGATCCTGCGGCAGGGGGCGTGAAGGGTCCCGGACACGGCCCCAGCTCCTCCTGGGCTCTGGGAACGTGGTTTCTGGCCCCCGCCTGGGGTGGTGACAGCGGCCTGCTCTTGCAGGTCTGGGCTGTGCCCTCCCCCAGACGGTTCCTCTGCCCCTGCTCATGTGTCTGCACGCGCAGCGTCCGGCACTGTGGTTTGTGTTGAGGAAAACCTCAGCTGCCCCTTCCCTGGGCGGTGGGAGGGCCCCACCCGGCCCCACCTGGCTGGCCAGGGTGAAGAGCGAGCCTGGTCTAAGGACCCCGAACAGAGACACGTGGGTCACCCCCCCAGAGGAGCTGGATCTGGGGTATTTATTCTCCAGCTCCCGAATTCGGGGGTTGGGCACCGCTCGGGGGAGGGCGGTAGTCCTCCAGCCCGCGCTGGGGACCGGCACCACAGGCTCGGGCAGCCACCAACGCCCTCGGGCAAAGACAACCAGCTGCTGCCACGGGCTGCTGGGCGATCTGCACTAAGGTGATGTCAGGTGGGCAGTTAATGGAGCGCCAAGGAGCAGAACTTTAAATTGTATTTAATTGCAATCAATTTAAATTTCAAAAGCTACCTGCGGCGGCTAGTGACTACCGTGTTGGAGAGAGCAGGTCTAGATGGGACGGATGGATGCAAAATAGATAATCGCACGCGTAATTGTTTAATTATAGTCATGTGCCACACAATGTGACATCTTGGTCAACCACAGACCACACACACAATCACGGTCCCTTAAGATTATAATGGAGCTGCAACATTCCTAGCAATGTTGTGGCCGTGTTAACGTCACAGCACAAGGTGTCACTCAGGTGCTTGTGGTGACGCTGATGTAAACACGCCTACCGGGCTGCCGGTCGTGCAAAAGTCCAGGACATCCAATTACGTACAGTATGTAATACCTGATAATGGCAGTGAAAGACTGCGTTACTGGCCTGTGTACTTATACACTATACTTTTTGTTAGAGTGCACTCCTTCTACTTGTAAAAAAAAAAAAAATGTTAGCTGTAACACAGCCTCAGGCAGGTCCCTCAGGAGGTCCCCAGAGGAGGCGCTGTGATCACAGGAGGTGCCAGCTCCATGCCTGTGATTGCCTTGAGGAACCTTCCAGGGGAACAAGACGCGGGGGTAAAGACAGTGGCGTGGGTGGTCTTGACCCTGGGTGGGCCTAGGCCAGCGCGTGCATTTGTGTCTTAGTTTTGAACAAAAAAGTTTGAAAAGCAAAAAATAAAAACAGGCTTATAGAATAAGGATGTAAAGAAAAAATATTTTTGTGCGGCTGTAAAGGTGTGCGGGTTTTAAGTGTTATTACAAAAGAGTCAAAAAGTTAAAAAAAAATTTTAAAGTTTGTAAAGTAAAAATGTTACAGTAAGCAGGTTAATTTATTGTTGAAGAAAGGAAAACGCTTTCTATGCACTCAGTGCAGCCTAAGTGCGCGGGTTCCTGAAGGCTGTGTCGGTGCACGGTGAGCACGCCCCGGGCCTTCACCGCACCCTGCACCCACCCCCACCACCCGGCAACCCCCGCCCTGCAGGCTCCACCCACGCGCGCCTGCTGTACAGGTGTGCCGTTTGCTTTTGTGCCATGTTTTTACTGTACCTTGTCTACGTTGGGACACACAAATGCTTGGCACTGCGTCACGACTGCCCACAGCATCAGGTGCGCTGGCGTGCTGTGCAGGTACACAGCCTGGGAGCGACAGTCCCTGCCCCACGGTTCAGGTGTGCGGCAGGCTACATCCGTGGTCCCCAACGTTTTCGGTACCAGGGACGGGTTTCATGGAAAACAATTTTTCCTCCGACCGGAGGTTTGCGGGGTGGGGTGATGGTTTCGGACAAATTCTCACAAGGAACGGGCGGCCTAGATCCCCCGTGTGCGCGGCGTATGGTCTGGTTTGTGCTCCTGCGAGAATCCAACGCCGCCCGCGCATCCGACAGGGGCGGAGCTTCTGCGGCTCTGCCCCCATGGGGAGCGGCCGTAAACACAGATGAAGCTTCCCTCGCTGTGCGGCCCGGCTCCTAACAGGCCACCGACTGGAACCGGTTCTCAGCCCGGGGGTTGCGGACCTCGGAGCTACGCCGTCCAGGCTTGTGGAAGTTCGCTGTATGGTGTTCACACAGCTAAACTGCCTAAGGATGCATCTCTCAGAACCTGGCACCGTGCGCAGTGACACCAAACTGCACACTGGATATGGCCGTCTAGTGCTCCCGCTACGGCCCGCACACCTTCCTTCTGGACAGGGTGAGCAGGGAAAGCTTATTTCAGCAGAGACCCGGAAGGCGACTGTGAGTCAGCAGGGAGTCGCAGGAGGACCTTCCAGGCAGTGGAACAGCATGTGCAAAGTTGTGAGGCATGAGGGAGCTGGCCCTAGGGGGCCAATCGGACTGCAGAGTAGTGAGTGCAGAGGGGACACCAGAGATGGAGGGGTGAGTTGGGCACAGCCATGGAGGCCCTTTCACGGGTTCTCCGTTCTCCCCATTTTACAGGGAGGCAAATTGAAGCTTAGAGACGGAAGGGAACACACCACAAACCACCCGGCCAGGGAGTGGTGGGGCAAGGATTGGCACCCAGGTGTAAGTCTTGGTTGGGATTGGGCGGGGCCGAAGCCCTCACTCTCAGTCACAAGCTCCCCCGGCCCCGGGGGGGATGGCTCCGCACGGGGCAGGGAGCAGCACCCCCACACTGAAGGACAAGCTGGGCTCGGAAGCAGCAGAGCCTGTCCAGGCCCGTCCCCGGCGGGAGGCACCACCTGGGACTCAGGCCTCGGGCTGCCCAGCTCGGCTCGTGAACTCAGCCAGGAGCCCCGTGCAGGGGTCGCAGTGCGGAGGCTGATGGGAAATGAGGGGTGGCGGCCGGTCGACAGGAAGAGGGAGGGGGAAGTGGGCAGAGCGCAGTGTGAGCTGGGGTCCTCCTTCCTCTGGGCAGCTCTCAATGGAGCCAATGTTCAGGCTTCAGAGTCTCAAGATCAGGGTTCAAATCCACTCCTGAGCCCTAGGGGTCGGCCTCTTCTCATTTCTAAGCCTCCGTCTTCTCCGCTGCAAAGCGGGCTGGGGGAATTCGCATGGATCACCCAGCACAGCAGTCCCCAAGTGCGTGGCCCAGGGAGCCCTGGGCGTCCCCAGGCCACGGCCAGCCATGTAATCTCATCTCTCGAGAGTGCAGTGGGGCATCCCAGCGGCTCCAGGACGCGTGAGGACGTCGTTGCCCCACCAGCTGATGGGACGAGTAGGTGCTTGCGATACCCGTGTTTTGGAGATTTATTAGCTTTCGTTTCTCACACAGAAATATTCATGGATATGATCTGTACAGCCAAAAGCCCTTGGGGTTCTCAGTAATTTGTAAAGGGTCCTAAGACCAACACGCCTGAGACCCCCTGTCGAAACACTTTCCACAAGGACCTAAGGAGCCTGGAAGCCGCTGTGCCCCCTGCACAAGGGTTGATGGGGGTGCACGGGTGTGGTTCTTGGGGTGCAGGCAGCACAGACCAGCTCCGACTCGGGTGCACGCGGACTTGCTGGAAAACCAGGGGGAAGCGCTGGGCAGCGTCCCAGGACCGCGGCGGCAACACCGTGGGAAGGTCGGGCTGAATGGAGCCGCCTCTGGGGTCTTGCTGTCTGATGGCGCCGCGGAGAGAGCCTCACGCTCCTCTGGGTGGGTGCACAGCCAGGCCCGAGAGATTTCTCTCCCTGGCACTTGGTTTTCCAACAGGACGGCCCCTCCCCGGGACCTGGGAACCCTATTTTGCCCACAGCCACTCGAGGGGAAGGGGAGTTTCCCACCGGCCCCCCGTGGCTCCGGGGGGCACAGGCTTAAAGCAGCTCCTCCCCCAGAAGATGCCCGAGTGCTGGATGGAAGACTGGTTCCGTCTGCACTGTTAAATTCATGGCGATCTCCTCCTCCCCACCGTGCTCGAGCCAGCGTGGGGACAAGCCTCGGCCCCCACGAGCCCCCTCCGGTCATGCGGGTTCTCGCGGAGGGCCGTGAGCACGCTGCTGTGCACCAGCGGAGATATTTCACCGGGTTTATTGGAGAAATTGCCTGTCAGATATGATTATTTGTTTGGAGTTTTGTATATCACATTCTGCTGGAGCTGGCGAGCTGTCACGCAGAGTTTATAGGTGTGTGGCAGGCACGGTCCCATTACATGCTCCTTGAAAATATGCCTGGTTGAAAACAACCACCACCGGCTTGTTTACAGTTAACATAAAGAATTGCAGACTCTCTTCCCCGGGGACGGCTGTGTCTGGCTGCGTTTGCCGTCTGTGCCCGGGAGCCCTGGTGCGACTGCACCCCGCTCCCACGCCGCCCCGCAGGGCCGCCGCCCCGGGAGGGAGGCCGGGACCCAGACAGCCGTCCTGTCTGAAATTCACTTCCCGTTCGCTTAATTGCTTAATCACAGCAGGTGAGACGGATCCGGACCAACCAACCCTGACAAAGGCACCCGCCTGGCTCGGCTCGAATGGTGCCTCGGACGGGGTTGGACCTGCAGAATCAGAAGGTCTAAGAAACCCATCCCCCCGCCCGCCTGTGAGACAAGCCCTCCCTGTGGACGCCAACGGCGGGGACGGCGTGTTTCGTTGGGGAGTTGCACACTGGGACTCTTGCCGGGTTGGGGCTGAAGTCCTCCTCCTGGTCCTCCTCCTGGCACGTCCCGCCTCTGCCCGGCCCTCCCTCATCCTGGTCTGGACCCTTCCCCGGGCGCCAGGTGCCTTTCTCGGCTGGGAGGGCCGGATTCCGTCCGGTGCAAACAGCCGATGACGCTGCCGGGCGCCCCGGCCGCCCGCGCTAGCTTTGGGCGTGAGCCGCGCAGGATGCTGGCGCAGCCACCAGGGCGGCGCTGGCACGCGTCCGCTCAGATGCGTTGACGCCCCGCTTTTGGCGGGGACAGGGGTCCGCCCGACCTCGGAAGGCTGCCCACCGGGCCCCTCCCTCGAGGCCCATAAAGCGTCCTTTGTGCTTTGGGGGAGGGGCAGGCCTTGACAAACGGGCAGCTTCGCCTTGCCCCGGTCTTCCCGGGTGACGGCAGCTGGCCTGCACTCGACACCCGGGCGGCCCGTGTGTGCTGGCGTTTGCACACTCAACAGAGGACCAGGCCGAGTTCCGCAGAGGAGAACGGTGAGGGAGACCTTCCCCTTCCTTAATTTCTCGGGGCATGCTGGAGGGGACCAGCTACTACATTCTTCACCGAGGGAGAGAGACAGAAATTCTGCTTATGAATGCATGCATTTCCATTCAGGGCTCCCAGAGATATGAAAGCCTGCAGGCCCTAAAATTCAAATCTGTGCTGGAAAGAGGGAGATAGTTAGGGGGCAGCCAGGGTACCCTTGAGAGCCCAACCCACAGCACGCCAGGGGCTGTCGGCTTGGCTCACATGCCTGGACGCCACGACCCTCATCCTCGGGTCTGTGCCTCCAGCCCAGAGTCTTAGGAAAGGGCGGGTGTGACCCTTACTCACCTTGCCGCAGGCAAAAGTCTCCCCTCATCCAGCCACCAAGTGCTGTTGAGAGCTTCCTGCCCCCGCCTCGGGGCTGCACAGATGGACACAGGACTGCCCCAGCCTCCAGGGAGCACTTGGTCCCCCGGGAAGCCGAGGCAAGCTCACAGACGGGGCTGTAAGCGAGACCCCCGCCCTGCTGGCTGTGGACCCTGGGAGGGAGGAGTGGGGGTTCTGGTTGGTGGGCGGAGTGGCATGGGGGGGAGCACCCCAGCGTCGTCACCACCCCTACATTCCTGCTTCCCAGCAACATGGTTCTTCCTTCAGGAACGACCCTTCCCCATTTCACTGCGGGGCAGGAGGCAAAGTGCTACCAATCAGAACCTCCAACTGCAAACCCCAGGCCAGACCCAACCATGTCCTTTCCTGAGATTGCATACCTGGACACGGAGAGATAGACGTTCCCTCTTGTGCTTAGAGGTCAAGGTTGTAAGACTCACACTGTCTGTGCCCAGGTGCTCTTGCACAGTGGGGTGGGTCAACTCACGTGGGCTCAGAGCTGAGAGAAAGAGCATGCCTTAATGACATCCATTGAGCTTCTGGATCAAACTGTGCCTGAAGCTGTCCCCCTGAATTCTTCAGTTGTGAACCAATATAAGTTGTCCTGTTTTGTTTAAACCATGGTGAGTTGGTTTTCTGTGCCTTGCAATGGAGAGGCTCCTGATGGACATGGGGGACCTAAGTGATCTTCGTGGAGGAGGTATCAATGACGTGAGCCTTTAAACCAGTGGGGACTTGGATAGCAGCGGGGTCCAGACAGAGAATGGCTGAGGCCATAATGTGGACAGGCTGAGAGGGCAGGTAGTTCCCGTGTCTGTACTCCATGGGGTCCCTGTGACCCGGCATAGCTGAAACTCAGCACAGTCAATGAATGACGAGCCTCTAGTTGAACGTGGAATGGGATTTGATGGCCACGTGCAGATAAATCTGGAAAGACAGGTTTGGAAACCTGGGGTGTCTCAATCACGTCCTACAAACAAGCTCCAAGAGCACAGTGGTGAATGGGGTCCCCGGCCAGAGCCATTTAGCACCAAGCTTTTCCCAGAAACCCGCCCGGGATTTGGGATCTGCACAGCCCACCTGACCCCCTCCCACATTCAAACATCTTCCTTTCGGGAAAAATCTCACTTTAAATCAATAATTACATCATCACCTGGCTTCCAAATGCAAAAGCAACTCCAAGTCAGCTTTTCGGGTGCCAGGAGCCACGGTTGGGGATTATTTCTTGACTCTATTCGTGGCTTTTGGAAACGGCCCGAGACGGTCGCATCCACGGGATGTCGGGAAGGAGTCACTGTCCACGCAGCAAAAGGCCGAAACTTCAGCAACTGCGCGATGACCTAACCTAGAGCGGCGCCCCCCTTGCCCCACCGGGAAGGCGCTTGAGCACTTCTGAAATGCTAATGTTCTCAGCCCCAGACTCCCCATTTTTCAATATCTCAGATAGCACAGTAAATCCCGACGTCAGCGCCTATTGATTTTACAATTTCCTTGCTTCCTTCCCTCCCCCTACCCCGCCCGCCACATCTTTGATTTTATTTATGGACGGCTCGGCCACGCCAGGCGAGCAGGCCCGGGGCTGCCGGTCGCCTGCGTCAGCCCGGAGACCCACTTGCCCGACCCAGGGGCCCGGCCTCCCCTTGCGACTGTCAGTGGCCGTGCGCCCCTCCCTCTGCACTCTCTGCAGCCTGCAGGACCAAGTGACTCTGATCACGGGGACCTAAGAGGAGCCAGGCTTGGTTCCCCTCGCAGGACTCACCGTCCCATTGGAGAGAAACATGCGCGCACAGCACGTGGGGGGTGGGGTGGGGTGAGTTCCCCAAAAGGGCAGGCGAATGCGGCAGGTCAGGGGCAGCTTCGGGGACGCTCAGGGTGGGCACATTCTCTTGCCCTGAGCCAGGCTCTGCGCCAGGCGCTGCGCATGCATGACCTCATTCGACCCTGGCCACAACCCCACGAGGTGGATTCACCATCCCCATTCTACAGATGCAGACACTGAGGCTCAGGGAGGCAACACAACGCATCCAAGACTGAGCAATGCCAGAATCTACTCCGAATTTGCACCCGGATCTCTCGGACTCTAAGGGCAATGTTCTGATTGAGTACTTTACTTTTCGGTTTTAAATTATTTTACAAGTTACCGTTTAGCCACCAGTGTCACGTGGGCCTTCAGAGCTGCCCGAAGAATCAACGTGGCGTGCCCGACCCGTTTCCTCTGCCTCGCCGCTAGACCGCCGTTTCCCGCCGGCCTCGGCCTGCGCCGCTCTGCTCCCCGCCGTGGGCCTCGCTTCCCATTTCACTGGCAAAGCCACCGCCTGTGTCCCTCTGCGACTAAGAGCACTGGCCCTGCTTCCACGGAAGGAGCAGCCCTCCCCTCCGCCCTCCGGTGCACCAGATCCCCGCTGCTGGATCCTCTCTACCAGCTACAAAGACGCCGCGAAGTTCTCCCTGCGTGGGGGCGGGGCCCCAAACGAAGCCCGGGGCTGCTGCCCGGAGCAGGGCCGTGGACGCGGGCAGGGAGGCACCAGCAGTCCATTCGGGCGAGGCGGGAGGAGGAAGGGTGCTTCCCAGGGAGAGTCCACGCCGGCCACGAGCACGGTCGGTGGTGCCCGGAGACCCCGCTGGCCAGGCCGGGCCCCGGAGAGCTCTGCAGGGTCCCGGGCTCTCCCCGGGCGCCTGCTGCACCACGTCCAGCAGCTGGAAGCCCCTTGCTTCTGGAGCCTCTGATGGGCAAAACGGGCCAAGAAAACAATAATCCCCTTGAAATAAATTAGTGACTGCTACGCTTTCCTCTGACGGCTCCCTGTGCCCGCCGCGCTCCCGCCTGCAGAGTGGGGGTTACAGGCTCCTGGCATTCAACACTGAGCTGGCTGCCAAGAAGTGGGGTGACTGGCAACCCCCAGGGAGCTGCTCCAGCTCTCTGCGAAGGAGTTTCCTCACCCGGAAGGTGCAGGTGTTAATAATAGAGCATGTCGTGAAATTTCAAAAAATGTCGCTTAATGCAACGGCTGTTATTGGTCTGATGTCACGACTGGAGATATGGCCCAGGCTTGCTTCTGCGCGTCACCTGCCACCCGTGCCCACGAAACAGCGCCGGGCCCCAAAGCCACTTTCTCCTGAGTGAATCGACTCCCTGGGGCCCGAACCGACCCTGGGACCTTACACTGCCCCCGCCTCCCCAGGGCGGGCGGCTGACCCAGCCCCTGGATGGGGGCCCCGACAAACTGCCGGGCAGCTCACGCCGCGGAGCTCCCTCGGGACCAGGCTGAGCTGGGACTAGGCCGATGCCCCCTTGCTCGGCTTCCCCCGTACCCCGCCCTGCGCCCGGGTTTCCCCGGGGGCCCTTCCTTCCTGGATCGCTTGCTCCCAAAGGCTCACCTCAGGGTCTGCTCTGGGGCCAGGAGGGCCTGGGCTTAGAGGCCCGCTAGAGGGGCTAGGTCAGCACCCACGTCCACTCGGCAGACGGCGTGGGTCTGAATCTCGGCCCCTGCTCTCAAACAGTGCCACAGCCTGCAGTCACCCCGTGCGGGACAGCAGGCCCGCGGCTCCAGGCAGGGCAGTGAGAAACCACTGACACTGGAGAGGCCTCGAGTCCTCGCTTGGGGACGCCCCTCTCCTGGAGGAATGGTGTCGAGCAGACTGAGCTGCTGCAGCGCGGGGCGGACACAGTAACAGGGCGCACGGCACAGGCCACCCAGGCCTGCTTGGGCCACGTCTCGGGGAGGAGCGTGGGGCCGGGACTCAGAGGTGTGGCTGCAGTCCCAGCTCCACCTGTCGGCCCTGTGACCCCAGAGAAGTCTCTTAACAAATCTCAGCTTCACCTTGCAGCGGGGCGTGCCATCGTCTGCAAAGAAGGTGTGAAAACACAGCCTCCCGTTAGAGTGAAACCTCGTCCCCTCCCAGAGTGCCCAAGTTGGGGAGTGAGGACGACCGCAGCGGTCCCGGGTGGAGGTGCGGGCTGAGGTCTGCGGCCCGCCCTGCTAGTGCTCTGGGACGCAGGCACCGAGCGCTCAGTGCTGGGGGGACTTCCTGTATCATCCCCGAACCGTTGCTCCTCCACGGGGACCCCAGAGCACCCGTGCCGCTGCCACACCCCTCAGATACAAACGCACCAGATTCAAACCCAGGTCCAACTTCCAACTGTGTCAGTCCCGGGGGGGGGGGGGACCCAGCGGACAGGACCTGTGTCCCCACAGCTTTGGTACTGTCGCTGCTTGGACCGACGACTTACCTGTGCACCAGGAACTGGGGTCAACGTTTTATAACCATTCCATCTTCCCAGCAAACCTGTGAGGAGGGGACTGCTCCCCCGCCCCCCCCACACACACACGAGAAAACCAAGGCCCACAGACAACTGCGGGCATGTCTGCAGAGACAGGTGCGATGGGGATGATAACATTCAGCTCAGGACCACCTCGGATCTGCACTGGCGGGCGGCAGGGGAAACGGGTGTGTGCAGAATGCAGAAACTATTTCTCACATGTAGAACGCAAACAATGAACTGGAGTTTATTCTTGTTTGTGTGTGTGTGTGTTTCATTTCGTTTGTTATTACTAGATTTCTTCTCCTTCTAGAAGATCACAGAAATAAATATCTCTTGGTAATAAAACACAGCGAGAACTGCCACCTTCGCTTCCTGCCCGCGCAGGCAGACGCCTCGCAGTGGGTCATGGTGCAGGAGGAGGCGGGGGCGGGGGTGAAGTGTGGCCGCCCTCGGTCAATTAATGGCAATAATTACACACTGTAGACTGCTTGGAGTGCCATCAAGCCTGGAGGCCTGGGGCTGGGGCACGAACCCCGTTGAGACGGGCATCACCAAACAGTGGGGGCTGGGGACTCGGCCCCCAGGAGACGTCAAAGTGCCGGGGTGCCCTCGGCCAGGCTGCGGCCCCCTCCCTCCTGGGCCTGTGGGGTCTCAGGACAAAGCCCGCCTTCCAGGGGGCTGCGCTTGGCCAGGTGCCTGGCTCCGCAGAGGGGACTGGCCCGCCCGGTGCTTCTGCAGAAACCAAGCAGCCAGGGACTCTCAGGCCCCAGAGAGTGCCTCGTCCTGGGAGGGGAGGGTGGCTGTCCCTTGGCCACCTTCAGAAGCTCATGGGGCTTGAGCCTGAATTTACCCTTTCCCTCTTCTTCTTCCCCCAGACGGCCCCGCCTACGTCTCCAAATCCCACTGCTGAGCTCACACCCCAGGGCCCCAAACCCTGGAGCTCACCTGGAGTCCCCACCCTGCCCCGCCCCCTGCCCCGCCGACCTCTGACGTCCCTTCTGTCTATCGGTTTGCTTTCGTGGCCCATAAACACTAATTAGGAGCCTCCCTTGAGCCAGGCCCTCTGCCACCGCCCGGGACTTTCAATCCTACCTCCCAGGTGTCCTCTGCTTCCACCCGCCCGGACCAAGGCCCTGTCCCCTCACCGGTGGCAGTCCACCCCGCCTGGCCTCTCCAGCCCCTCCAGGGCAGGGTTAGGAAGCGCAGGCTGGGCAGGCCCCTTCTCCACTCACAGCCCTCCAGGACCTCCCACGGCCCTGCCAGGGGGCCGGGTCCTGGCCGGCCCTGCAGTCACCCGCGCCTCGCCCGGCCCTTCCCCTCCCCTCACCTGCTCCCGGGCCTAGTCGGGACGCTATCCCTCCCCTCCTCCCCTGCCCAGGAGAAGTCAGCCTGCTTTTCTCGTCCAGTGTTAACGGCCTTTCTTCAGAGGACCCTCGTCTGACCCTCCTACTTGAGCCAAGCACCCAGCACACGGTTTCACGGTTCCGCGATGCTGCCTTTTCGTAGGTGAATATTTCTGTGACCCTTTCTTTGATGTCTTCCTCCCCTGGCCAGTTGTGGCGAGTTCCGGGAGAGCAGGTCCTCACCTGGCTCGATCATTGCTGCACGTCCAGGGCCAGGAGCGGTGTCTCGCTCCTAGTAAGTAGGTTTTCCCGTTGTCGACTGAAGGAGCGAATAAATACGCAAGTCCATGAATGAATGAGCTGCTTTTATTTCCCCAGAAACATGTAGAGGCAACGTATCCCATGTTCGGCTTTCGGGGTTTTTTTTTTTTTTTTTTTTTGCAATCCACCTTGAGCATTCTATTTGTTTTTGGTTTGATTCTTGTCATTTGTCATTTCTGTCCTTCAGGTTCCCAGGGTTGTGGGGATGACACAGGCTGCAGAGTATTTTGTGTCCCTCCCACTGTGGCCTCCTCTTGGGTCTTGGCTGGCCTGGGACCGAGTGGACGGGTGGGGACGGTGGAGGAGGTGCTCTGTCAGCCCCGGGCTCACCGTAAGGGCTCTGCCAGCTTCTACCTCCTTCTTCTCGAAGCCTGAGCCATGGAGGATGCAGCCTGACTCCTCTGGGGCGGCCATGCTGAGAGGAAGCCCAAGCTGGCCATGGGTTGAGCCGTGTAGAGAAAGGAGGAGGAAGAAGAGGAGGAAGAAAAGGAGGAGGGAGGGGAGACATACCCAGCCATCCCCCAGCTGTTTAGGTCCTCCCAGCTGAGGCCCCAGCCCCTTGCTGTGCCTTTACCCCCTGACCCGCAGTATTGCGATCCATCGCAATACAAATCCGTTTACGGATTTATCATCCATCACGGTGATAAATCCGTAAACCGTGGTGTTAAGCCTTGATATTTGGGGCAGTTTGTTATGCAGCCATGGTGAACCCCAGCACAGGGGCTCCCCAGCTTTGGCAGAGAAGACAAAGCTTTCAGACCCTTAAATAATGCCACATCCACCCCTCCTCGTCACACTGGCAAATCCTCCAGAGAGAGCCTGCTCCCCTACAGCACAGCTCTGAGCACAAACAGAAATGTTTCTGACTTATGAGGCAGAAGCATTCCTTTGGTTTTGTGTTTTGGAGAGTCTCTCCTTGTGGTCTTCTATTTTTCCAAAACAGACTCCCAGTTGGTTTTCATTATCCATGTGACTGCTGGAAATTCTAATCCCTAATGCAAAACCTATATTTTAAGAACATCAATCAAGAAAATTAAGAAGAAAACTGTGTCCAGAAGGAATGGAGCGTTCCAGAATGTGCCGGGGGGTGGGGAGGGGGGGATGCTCTGAGGCCAGAAAACTGCTTTTTCTTTTCAGTCCTCGGGCCCAGCCTGGAGCTCGCCCGTGGCCGAGGCCTGAGTGCCCGGCCTCCTTTTCCGAGGGAGCCTGGTGGAGGGCAGAGCGGCGGGGTGGATGTAGAGCAGTCTGAATGTCCACGTGTCCGTTTTTTGCTTTCTCTGCCCAAGCTGGGCACCCTGTCCTGGTCATCGCTGCTGCCGCGTGTGCGCTGTCTGAGCAGAAGCGGCCTGTCCTTTGCGGCCGGGCCGCGTGGGTCTTGTCCGCAGGTGGAAACGCACCTGCCCCCTCCCCCCCGCAGCGCAGGCCTCCTTCCACGGAGACACCTCCGCGCCAGGCGCGTGGCCCGCTGCACAACGGCAGGGCGTCTAGCAGCTTGCCAGCGGCCTCCAGAGGGGCTCCGCTGACCACCCTCCTCAGACTCAGTGCCGGGAGAAGGCACGGGGGCGACTTCGTGGACGAGTGGACCGGGGAGGTGGCCGGGTTCAGGCCGTGCCACCTGGGGGAGGAGGAACTCCTTCGCCCTCCTGGTGAAGCGGCTGTTTTTCCAGGTCCCGCAGGGCGGAGGAGGGGCGTCAGACAGGGCAGGTGCGGGCTGAGGGGAGGTTGGGGTGGACCATAAAGGGTCGGGGTGGAGGGAGCCCTGTGCCAGACCAGGCTGGCGCTGCCTGGTGGAGAGAGGTGGTGACCCGGGGTCAGCGTGGCCAGGAGGGCCCTGGAGTGGGGTGTTGGAAACCAGCGGTTGGAACAGAACATTTAGGTTCGGTGTGGCCAGGAGTGCCAGGGGCTGGCCTGGCTTGTGGGCAAATGTTCCAGACCCTTCGGTCCTACGAATTGTTCTCTGGCAGCCCAGGCCATCTTCTCTAAACCTTCTCTAAAATTTAGCCACGTCTTGTCTGCTCTTTCTCAAATCCTGCAGTCCTCCCAACATCCATCCTGCATGCCTCGGCTCTGGTGAACTTCCTTGGTCTCCATATACCCCACCCGGCCTCAGACATAACAAGCTTCTTCTGGTTCCCTGTGCTCCTTCTGCTCTGCCTACCCCAGGACCTTTGCACACACCAGCCCCTCCACATGGAATATTTCTCTCTCCTCCCCTCACTTCATTAACAGCAACTAAGCCTTTATATCTTGACCAGTTACCATGGTTTTAGGGAAACATGCCCTGAGCCCCCAGCTAGGTGTATTTCCTGTTCTAACATCTTCTAGCCTTGCGTACTTCTCCCTTGGATTCCCAGAGTTTGGGTCATTCAGAGCTGTCTCCCTCCGTGAAGGCAGAGATCTCGTCTCTTTTGGCCCATCATTCTATCCTCAGCACCCAGCACACAGTAGGCGGCTCAGAAATTTTGCTGCGTGAACCGGCAAAGTGAATCACTCACTCGAGGTGGAAGAGCGAGTCACTGGCTCTGGTGTGTCCCGCTTTGCTTGCGATTCACCCAGAGTGACCTAGACTGTCCCTCAATGAAGGGCAAGCCACAGTCAATTTGTCTCCCAGGAAGGGGGAGAAGAATTGAACATCCTCGTGCAAATCTTTTGTTGGACACACATACACGTATCTGTTGGGTCTACGCCCAGGAATAGAATGAATGGACACGGAGGCACGAGCGTGTCTAGCTTCATTAGATACTGCCAAAGTTTTCCAAAGTCAAACCATTTTACGGTCACACCAGCAGGTAGTTGCTCCATGTTTCAGCCCACACTGGGCGTTACCTGCGGGAAGAAATGCGGCAGGCGCACAGCCCGGCCACTGTCTGCCGGTGACCCATGCCATGTCCTCTGCGGTACCCCCGCCGTGGAGTCCTTCGGGGCCCAGTTTTGTGAGTCCAGAGTGGCTTGATGCGTCTGTGAGCCGGTTCTCTCCGCTGTGAAATGAAGGTGGTGATGATGACGGTCCTTAGGTCTCCATCCCTGTCACACTAGTTCAGTGCTTGGCCACTGCGGCTACTAAATTCATATTCGTTAAACCAAATGGCTGAGCAAAAGTCGGGGGACCTTTGAGGCAGAGCTGGCCCCAGGCGCAGGTGACAAAAGGAGGCATTTCAGGGACAAGTGCTGGAGACGGGGCGGCTCAGCCGGCGCAGGTGGAGGTGGGTCCGCTGGGCCCCGCCTGCTTGTCCAGTGCCTGGAAGGGGCTGCCACCCACACACCCAGCCCTTGCGCTGGCCTGAACCCCAGAGGGGGAGCAAAGGCAGAACGGCCCGGCTGCAGGAGGCCCCGCCCCGCTCCCAGGCAGAAGGGCCGCCTTGCCAGCTTGCCCGGGACGCTTGCTCCGGGGCCAAGACGGAGCCTCCAGAGTTGCTCCCTGCCAGGGTGGACTTGGCATTCTTTTAAAGCCCTGCCAGGACCACACAGACCAGGACGAATGTTCCCGGGAGGCACTGAACCAGCCCCGAGCCTGCCCGGCCACTACGACAAGGCAGCCCTCCACGCCCTTTACTGCTGAGGTCCCGACTCGCAGTGGGCGGTGGCCGGATGACCGCAGCTCCCGGGACCCCAGCCCAGCCGGGAGCAGCTGGCCCCAGCAGGTGCCCGTGGCCCCCGGCCGCCCGATCCTGCCCAAGGGGGTGACGGGGGGGTGCGAATGTGCCCCCCCTTGTCCAGCGACCTCCGTCTGACAGGACGTAATAAAAAATCTTTTAATCTCTGTCACTGTGGGTAGGCAGGAAGGCCAAAAGTCTCAATGTTTTAAAGGGAAATTTTAATTAGTATGTAAATTCGACTCAAGGCATTAAAATGTCATTTGCTAAGTAAATGTTGCTGCGCTCCGAGTTCAGGTATTTATTTGATCCTGTCCTGCCAAGGTGCCTTTGTGGGTTTCCTGAGTGTGTAATAACAGCATTTCAAAAACAAAATGAAATTCTCCCTCTGTCACAATGCGCCGGGTTACGGCTCCGCCGCCGGCGATGTGACCGGAATATCTTAGGCAGCAGCGGCCGGCCCTGGCGACGGCGCTCTCACCCCTCCCCCTGCCCGTCTGCACTGCCCTCAGGGCTGCAGGGGACCCTCCACCCCGAGCCTGGGCCTGGGCAGCCCCACAAAGGAGAGGTGGGCCCGGCCCTGGGGTGACCGCCAGTTACCCGCAGGGGGAGGGTGGGAGGACTGTCCAGGGTTCCAGAGGACGGTGGGCACGGGGGCCACTGAGTCGTCATGTCACAGTCCCCAGAAAACCTACGTGAACCCCTGCAGCGGAAAGGGCAGAAGATGTCCAGAGGCCACGTTTTCCTTCATTCCAAGATAAATGATGATTTAATGACAGGGATACAAAGAGCTGGAGATAATTGTCCACCCTCTCAATGCGCTGGAATCTACCCCTAGTCGAGATCAAAGCATATTCTGAATGTTAATTAAGCTTTACATAACCATCCCCATGTGCATGTGTGTGCATCTATGTGCACGTGTGTGCATGTGTGCACGCGTGTCTGTGTGCATGTGTGTCTCTGTGTGTGCACGCGTGTCTGTGTGCACGCGTGTCTGTGTGCATGTGTGTGCACGCGTGTGCATGTGTGTGTCTGTGTGCATGCAGCCCCAGTTGCAGCCCTAAGCTGCCCACTTCCCACAGTGGGAGACTATCCTGCTCCCAGCCTTGTGTAGACGCAAGTGTGATAGCCACTGCCAGGTCTGAGCCAGCTGTGTGCATGTGTCCTTGTGTGCAAGTGTGTATGTACATGAGGGCCCCGTCCTGATAACCTAATCTAACCCTAATCACTTCCTAAAGGCTCCCCCAAACTCTTATGTGTTGACTGAACACCCATAAACCATGCAGAAGCAGCATGTTTCTGTCTGGTCCACACTGCACTCTCCTCCCAGCCTCTGCTCCCCTCCACACCAGATCGAGTCCCCAGGCAAGCCCCAGAGGACGCCCTGGCTTTGGGCAAGGCCATGTGAGGAGAGTGTGGCAGACACCCCCAGCTCCCTCTTGCATTTCTCTGTATCCATTTTGCTCCCGAGGTATAGCGTGGCCAGATAAACTACAGGGTGCACAGCTCAATTTGAATTTCAGAGAAACGATGAATACTTTTTTAACATGAGTATGTCACAAATATTGCACGGGACACGTTTGTGCTAAAAAATTCTCTGTTATTGATCTAGAAGTCAGATTTAACTGGGAATATTGTATCATAAGCTTGCTGAGTTTGACAACTCTGTTCTGCATGCTTTTGACCCTTATCTGCAATTCTCTTCCAAGAACTGCCCTTGGGCTGCCGGGTCCTTGTGCCTCCAGAAGTGTAGGGGGTTGTGCAACCCTAAGGGCGGGCCTGAGCCAGAGGCTCCAGAGTGCGGAGTTTAAAAGCCCAGCTCCCTCGCCCAGAGCGGGCACAAGCGCTGGGGCATAATTTGCGCTCCAGAGCTCCCTGCAGGACCAGGCTGAGGCTGGGATGGGCCTGAAATTCCGCGCTTGTTTGCCTTCCTCCGCGTCTCACGGGAGAGCTTTCCGGATAACCCTGCACAGAGCCTGGTCTCCAGGCTCTTCTGGAGGAACTGACCCAAGACGAGGAGCTTCGTGAAAAAATGTCTTCCCTGACAAAAGGAAAGAGGCTTCTTGGACAATCCATCCTTTCCATCCTGCTCGTGAGCCGTGTCTGGGAAGAGGGATGTGTGTGTCTTGGCAGCCGTCTTGTGACCATAGTTGGAGGGGCCGTGTGGAAAGATGGGAAACGTCTGCACCCAGTTTCGGCCTGTGTCCTGTAATTTGCAGCCAAAGACACCACACCCGATTTAATCAGAACGTGGTGGCGTCAGGTTCCAAGTCCAGGAGGATACCAGGTCTAGACTAGGCACATGGTGCCACAGACTCGCGGCAAGGGTGGCGGTCCCAGCCAGCCCCAGTCAGCAAAGACGGGTTTCCTCTGGCACAGAAATGAGATGCTCTGCCCTCCCCATTCTCGAGGCAACCAGACCTTCAGTACAAACACATAAAGGTAAAGTATGTCAACACACCAACCCCCGCCCCCAAAATCTGAACTGGAAGGCTCTGGAAACTTACCGGGAATGCAGTTCAGTTCTCAACGCTGGACAGCTGGAGAGCCCGTCCCCTCTCCCTTCCTCCCCACCTGTCAGGATGCGCAGACTGAGAAAGAAACGGCCAGTTAGGCAGCAACACCCAGGAGCTCGCAGGACAGAAACTGATCTGAGAACAGGAGAGACGCCTTATGAAACAGGCGTGCTGCTAGACGCAGGAGAAAGGCCTAGGCAAAAACGTTTTGCTGTAATTCCCGATAAGATTCTCAAGGTCATCAGGTGGATGAAAGGAGAGCAGTGCCGTGGACTGAATTTCCCCCGTCCCCAAATTCATATGTTGAAGCCCCAACCCCCAGTGCAATGGTATTTGGAGACAGGGCCAGTGATTACGGTTGGATTAGGTTATCAGGATGGGGCCCTTATGAGAAGAGGAAGAGAGAGAGAGAGAGAGAGAGGAGAGAGAGCTCTCTCTCCCCATGCATGCTCTGAGGAAAGGCCATGTCAATACAAAGCAAGAAGGTGGCTGTCTGCAAGCTAGGAAAGGAGCCCTGACCAGAGCCCGGCACCTGGCAGCACCTGGCAGCACCTGGCAGCACCTGGATCTCGAACTCCCAGCCTCCTCCTTGGGGAACATACAGTTCTGTTGTGTGAGACACAACTGCCCAGTGGGGAAAAACAAAACCTCGGCAAAGATGGCCAGCAGCAAACTGACAACACACACAAGCTCAAACCATCAGTTAAAAAAGTAACTGGATAAATTTTTCTAGAACCCAAAGGGAAAGGAAAACGAAATTAAAGTACTGAGAAAACATATGAACAATGAGGTTCAGAGATGTCAACATGTGTGCACTAGGAATTTTGAAACCAAGCAGACAGAACATAAACGATAATCAAATAAGAAATAAAATAGATTTCCCTCTGCTGAGGAAAAACCTGAGTTTTCAGGTTGAAAGGGCTCACCCGGTTACTGAGGAAAACGAATAAAAATGAGATCCACACCTAGATCAGGCCTGCACAAAATTCTGCATTTTGAGCATAAAGGGAAAAATATCAAATATCCATCTAGATAGGAGGGTGTTAAAGTTCTTTGGTGAAAGGCCAGATAAAAAGTATTTTTGGCGTTTGGGCCATACTTCCCCCATCATAACAATTCTGCTCGCTGCTGCAGCCCCCACTCGGCTGTGAACACTGTGTGAGCGCACAGGCTCGACTGCTGCCGATAAAACTTTATTGACAAGAACAGGCGGTGGGTTAGACTGGCCCACAGCAGCAGGCTGCTGATTCCTGGTATAGGTAATGAACAAATAAAATGCACTTGACGTCACAGTTTTCCACAATTGCCTAAATATGGTGACACTCAGGGATAAATAGGAATAAAGGATGATCAATGGAAGAAAAAAGCCCAGGACCCCGCCCGTCCGCCACCTATTCGGGGGGTTCTCGGCCAGCCCAGCTCCACTGTGCGCCCAGCGTTCCCAGCTCATGGTGCCGGTGACGCCACTGCTCAGCCCAGAGCCCAGGGTCCCTCCTGCTCCTCCCTGTCTCTCTTCCACATCCTGCAAGTCCGCCTCAAATTCTGTCCACTTCTGTCCATCTCCCTGTCCCCGCCCGGGTCTGGCCACGGTCCCCCTCCTGGACCACCCTGGGTCTCCCAGCTCTGGTCCTGCCCCACACAGCCCTCGCTCCGCACGGCGGCCAGAACCGTGTGTCTGACGGCACTGCATCCTCTCCCACACCCCCCTGGCCCCTGCAGCTACAGGACAGAGGGGCGGACTCCCACCTTCACTCCTGGCCCTGCATGGGTGGCCCCGCCAGCCTCCGTCCCCTGGGATGCCCATTGGGCTCCCGTGTGCCTTGTTCCTCCCGCCTCGGGGTCCGGACCCGGAGCGCCCAGTGCCTGCACAGCCTCCCACCCCTTTTAGGAGGCCCCCGACCTCCGCAGCCAGGCCAGGCACCCCAGGCCCCATCTCCGCTCACTGGACTCCAAGACTCCCGAGGGCAGGGACTGCGTCTGCCTTGTCACCACTGCACCCCTCGCGTGGCCCTGAATGTTGGTGCTGTATAAACATCTACTTACTTAGGGCCAACAGCTCATATTTATTGAGCATGCATGTATGTGCGGGGCCACGCTAAGTCATTTCCGTGTGTTAATTGTCTCATCGACTCGCTGCAGCAACCCCTCGGAGGACCACTCTCTCTGCACATTTTCCTGACAAGCAAACTGGGGCAGAGAGGGTGTCGTGCCCAAGGACAGGCAGGCAGCAGAGCAGGGCACCGAATCCAGGCAGACGGGCTCAAGGAGCTGCTCTGTCTGCCCCGGGCATCTTCCGGAGCCCCGGGGGAAGGCTCACCATGAGCCCCCGGCTTCTGTCCTCCCTCACCGCCTCTCTGTAGCATAAACCTGCTACACGTAACGTGCCGCATCCGCGTGTGCTCTGCCCACCAGACTCAGACGAGCTGGTACCCGGAGCACAGTGGACCTGCCCCGCAGCGCTGAGGTCTGAGAGATGCAAGTTCAAGTCTGTCTGACTCCAGAGTGCTTACACCACCTGAGCTCCTTCCAAGGCACCCTCCAAGCTTTTTAAGGGGGGGGAGAGGCTCTTAAGCCTCAGTTTCCCCCATTTCCTTAATGTGGAGAAACAGCTTGCTTGAATTTTACTATAGTCATGAGCATTTTCTCAACATCAAAAGTTGGTCCCTACAGTCTGACAAAGAATGTTTTGTGCGGTGTGTGAGTCTGTTTGCGCGAGCAGTTTCACGGGGTGAGGGGGTATAAACGGAATCATCTTTCGTGAACCACCTTTAGTGAATAAAATCACAGCTCATGAAAGCAGGACTGCGCCAGGACCCCAGAATATTAACACTTGCTCGGCCTAAAGTGCTTTAAACTGCCAGCCGAGAGTCTCGTCCACACTGGCGGGGGCAGAGGAAGGGGCCCTGATATTTTTTTCAACACAATTTCAGTACAACAAAATTCCAAGGAAACGGCACTGTTTTCCCTGCGACTCGGGCGTGGCTGCTTTGAAATCGATCTCCGTGATTCTGGTTCCTAATTGGAGCCCGTGATTTATATCAGCTTTGAATGTATGAAGAAAGAGGTGACTGACACTGAACCCAGTCGAACCCGCAGAAATGTTCGTGGTGTCCTGCGTGAAAGTGAGGGACGTCACCAAGGTGGGGGAGGGAAACCCGAATAAAAGCAGTAATGGAAAAAATCCCTCTTTTCAATTGTTTTATGGACGTCACATACCTGCTGAGCTCTTGTTGGAGGCAAAAAATGCTCCTTGTCCCCTTGACATGGGGATTTGCGTTGTCTCGTTGGCGGTCGGTCTTGACGGGGGCTGTGGACTGGCTTTGTGAGCTGGGCTTTCTGTCCCCTCCAGCGGAGGGGCCCGCGGCTACCTGAAGAGCATGCCGGGGTGATGTTGTCCCTGCCCGGGAACGAGGGACAGGGATCGAGGCTGCAAGTTCCGGGCTCTGGGTTGGAGCCGGCGTCTCCCTGCAGAAGTAGAGCCGGGCGAGAGACGTGCAGAGCCGCGGCGGCCAGATGCGTGTGTCTGAGAACGCGTGATGCCACGTCCACACCAGGCCGCCCCAGCGGGCGGACAGGGGAACACATCATGATTACGCCGGGACAGCAGTCGTCAGCCCAGACCGTCCTGAGCAGATCGGGATGTGCGGCTGCTGACGGAGACGCCTGCGTGTGGTCAGGGCCCAGCGAGGCTCAAATCCCCAGAACCGGCTCCTTCTGGCCGTTCTGAAGGCTCCTTCGGCCCAGTCCCCCGGAGTTAAATAACAGCACTCTGTATTACCGTTTATGGCTAAAATTAAGGGCTCGTTTTATGTGTATGCTTTCATTCTTTGTGCATGAGTGAATGGGAACTAGCAGCCAGGATTGTCAAAAGCGTCTTAGTGATGGCTACGTGGCGGGCACTCCTTCGCTGAACGGCCCCAGCTACCCCGGGAAGAGGGTGCCCCTGTGGCCCCGTGTCACAGAGGAGCTGTCCCGTGATGAAGGCCGCACACCTCCCAAGGGGCAGAGCCGTCTGCACCAGGGTCTGACCCCTGCGTCGCCCTCTTTGCGTCAGAGACGCTACTTTGCATCCGAGTATGAAAGGTGAAAGATATGACGTCATTCGCCTTCCATAAACAGATGCAAGGTAGCGTCTTTTTCTAAATTTCGTACCTGGAGCTGTGAGTGGGCCCAGCTCTCAGCGCTGATTCCTGAGAATGACAGAGAGAGGAGAACCCAGGATAACGACGGAAATGGCAACCAAAGAGCGCGTGGTCCCTGCTCTGCACGCACTGTCCCACTCGACCCCCGCAGCTGTCCTGTGAGAAAGATTGGTCAGCGTCCCCGTTTTGCAGATGGGGAAACTGAGGTGTGGTTTATGTAACTTATGGCCCAAGGCCATGGCAAGGGGCAGACTCAGAATTTAAAAGTAGGCCACCTGGCAAGTTCTGCAAAGGCCTGGAACTCCACTCAAGGACTCCTGAGCGAAAAACAA